>NC_043701.1:156213308-156288194 GCF_006229205.1 Suricata suricatta
AGATTTCATTCTTTCTCATTGCCATGTAGTACTCCATTGTGTACATATAACACATCTTCTTGATCCACTCATCAGGTGATGGACATTTAGGCTCTTTCCATGTTTTGGCTATTGTTGACAGTGCTGCTATGAACATTGGGGTACATGTGCTCCTATGCATCAGCACTTCTGTATCCCTTGGGTAAATCCCTAGCAGTGCTATTGCTGGGTCATAGGGGAGTTCTGTTGATAGTTTTTTGAGGAACCTCCACACTGTTTTCCAGAGTGGCTGCGCCAGTTTACATTGCCACCAACAGTGTAGGAGGGTGCCCATCTCTCCACAGCCTTGCCAGCATCTATAGTCTCTTGATTAGTTCACTACCTATCTTTTGCTAAGAGAAATATGGATTCTTTGGGTTTATCACACAATCAGTTTTCTGAATCTTGTTATGCAATCCAAGGAAGTTCTGTATAAGGCCAGTTTTTGTTGAGTGCCATTATGATAACGAAGTTTTTATAATCCAGTTTTGGGTAATGTGTATTTGAAAAATTAAAAAAAATTAAAAAAAATTTTTTTAAATGTTTTATTTATTTTTGGTACAGAGAGAGACAGCATGAGAGGCGGAGGGGCAGAGAGAGAAGGAGACACAGAACCAGAAGCAAGCTCCAGGCTCTGAGCTAGTTGTCAGCACAGAGCCTGATGCGGGGCTCGAACTCATAACATGAGATCTGACCTGAGCCGAAGCCGGATGCTTAACCGACTCAGCCACCCAGGCGCCCCTTAAAACATTTTTTTAAATTTATTTATTTTGAGGGACAGAGAAAGTGAGTGAGAGTGGGTGAGGGGCAGAGAGAGAAAGAGATAGAAGAGAATCCCAAGCAGGCTCCCCTCTGACAGTGCAAGCCTGACACGGGACTCCATCCCACAAACAGCGAAATCATAATTTGAGACGAAATCAAGAGTCAGACCCTCAACAGACGGAACCACTCAGGGATCCCCGTGTATTTTTCTTCTTTCTTTTTTTTTTTAGAGTTTGTGTATTTTGAGAGAGAGCGAGCACAAGCACGTGCATGTGTGTGTGCACTTGTGTGTGCACACGTGCGCACGCGCTCCCTCTTCTCCCTCAAAATAAATAAACTAAAAATAAAAAATCGGTCAGTTGGGAAACATTGAGTAACAACTCTTATTGAAGCAATCAGGGTATTTCCCTTAGCATAAATGCTTTTTCTTACACACAGAAATAATTGTATGATATTTCAGTTTTTGAAATATTTACCTAATGTATCAGGTAAAAATAAAACACAGAATTAAACAGAAGCAAACTTTTTCTTTAACTTGCTTCAGTTGCTGTTTGAAGTTACGTAGTAGTTTTCTACCTCTGTTAAATATGGTAACATATCAAGACTTATTTTTGGGTTAGAAGATGTGGACCCCAATATTACCTCCGTGAGAGCTACTATTGGAAAACTGTTGTGTGATGAGCATTTTCATTCACATTGGTAATACTAGATAGTCTGTGACTGTTATTTGGTATCACTGTTAGCTTAATTTTCATAAAATCTGAGTTTTTTTTTTTAAGCATTTATTTTTGAGAGAGACAGAGCACAAGTGGGGAAGGAGCAGAGAGAGAGAGAGGGAGATACAGAATTTGAAACAGGTTCCAGGCTCTGAGCTGTCAGCACAGAGCCCAACACGGGGCTCAAAGTCATGAACCGTGAGATCATGACCTGAACCAAAGTCGGAGGCTTAACTGACTGAGCCACCCAGGCATCCCAAATTGGAATCATTTTATCATTATCAATAAATTGCTGTTTTGTAAGTTTTTCTTACTGAGTCTTTTAGAGCTTTCCAGAGAGTAAAGGCCTGTTCTACCTCTCCTGAACTCCTCATGTAAAGGAGAAGAAAAACTAATTTTAAAGGGATCTATAAGCAGGTATCTTGCTTGGTGAAAGAAAATCCCACATGTGAAAATGTGAGTTTATCATAATGAAATATATTTTATTTTACAACAGAATTTCCATCGAGTTTATAAGTAGCATGCTTCACTAGTGTGGTTAGAAGTATTGGTTTGGGGGCCCCTGTCTGGCTCAGTAGGAGGAGCATGTGACTCCTGAACTCTGGGTCCTGAGTTTGAACCCCATACTGGCTGTAGAGACTAGTTAAATAAATAATTATTGGTTTATACAAATTTCAAAAGTAAGTGTACAATGTATGTAGAAGATAGAATTGTTGAGTTTGTTAAACTAAGATGTTGGATCTTGTTTTTTACATTTTTGTTATCTCTGTTGTATGAGTGTTCGTAGGCTCCTGCCTGAATACTTCCCTTCCTCACAATATAGTCATATATTCTAGGTCATTTGTAGGTATTTACCTTAGTATTTCTGTTCTCCTACTCTTTTTCTTTTCATCTTTTAGATTCATCATTTATCAAGGTAGAAAGGATGCTAGAACTTGTTTTCTTGTTCAGCGTATTAATTACAAGGAAAAGAATTTTTCAAAAATCTTTCATTTTGGAAGACTTTAAACATACACAAAAGTAGAAAGGACAGTGAAAAATACCCCAGCTACATCAATTAATGGCCATTGTTTTATTACCACTGGATTATTGTGAAGTAAATCCCAGGCATCATATTTACTATTGACTCTTTTTGGCAACCCTTTTTTTTTTTTTTTTTTAATTTACATCCAAGTTAGTTAGCATCTAGTGCAACAGTGATTTCAGGAGTAGATTCCTTAATGCCCCTTACCCATTTAGCTCAGTACCCCCTCATACAACCCCTCCAGCAACACCCTCTCTCTGTTCTCCATATTTAAGAATATATTTTGTCCCCCTCCCTGTTTTTATAATATTTTTGCTTCCCTTCCTTTATGTTCATCTGTTTTGTATCTTAAAGTCCTCGTATGAGTAAAGTCATATGCTATTTGTCTTTTTCTGACTAATTTTGCGTAGCATAATACCGTCTAGTACCATCCACATAGTTGCAAATAGATAATCATGCAACCTTTTATATAGTATGGTCTCCCTTCCCCAATGTAAATTTAAAGAATAAGATATCTAACTCTAGAGAAGATGTGTTTTTGTTCTTTTAGTAATGTTTTTATTTATTAATTAAAAAAATTTTAACATTTATTTTTGAGAGAGAGACAGCGTGCAAGTGGAGCAGTGGCAGTGAGAGAGGGAGACAGAATCAGAAGCAGGCTTGAGACTCTGAGTGTGTCAGCAAAGAGTCTGATGCAGGGCTCGAACTCATGAGCAAGATTGCAAGATCATGATGAGCCATCAAGTCAGATGCTTAATCAGCTGAGCCACTCAGGTGCCTACTAGTGTTTTTTAAAAGCTAACAGATACTGAGCTATTACTGTGCCAAAGAATATCCCTTTGATGTTAGTATCTCTTTTATAGGTGGAGAAACAGATTTAGAAAGATTAAGATTTCATTCATGATCACTTAGCTAAAGGGTGGTAGACCCAGGATTAGAATTCAACAGCCTGTGCTCTTTAATCTTAAACATTCAAACATATGTCCTTCTTTTATGTTTTCCCATTTGGTTCCACCAGGTTGTCTCCTCTTTCTTTGCTTACAACTACTGATTGTTTACTTGATATATATTACATTAAAGAATTCTGGTTTCTCTGCCTGTAATCTTACCATAAATGGTAACATAATTATTCTTCGAATTCTTTGTCCTGGAATGCCTTCCCCCTTTCACTATAGCATTATCCTCCTGTTTGGCTTTTCTCTTCTTGATTTTTTGGTTTTGTCAGTGGTATTCAGAGCTAAGTAGGTTTCTTGAGCTGAATGTTTCCACTGGCGTTTTTTTTCTTCATATTTGCTAGACTTGGCTTTTCTTCACCATTGAATGAGTTTTAAGCATAGCCTGACAAGAGGAAAAGCAGTGAAGGATATCCAAGTGATACTGATTGTAGGCCTTAAGCTTGATGAGGCTTCCATGTGGACTGGCAAAGTTCAACAAACTTTGAAGTTTGTAACAAAAACCTTATAGTAACAGTGTGTAGGTGCCTGGCCTTCCTAGAGTCCTCAAGGGTTGTGGGAGGGGCAAACAGGGTAAAGCAGATTGGGGGTAGGATTCTGGATTCCTGGATTTAAGCCAAATGCCTTCTCAGTTTTAACCTCCCGTGATTTAGATTTGGTGCAGTGGGCAATAAATATTTTTAAATGTGTGCTAGAAAGGGAAGTTGCTGAGTTGTTTATAACTACCAAGAAGGACAAGGAGTGATTTGGCAAATTTTTAAAATAATACACTGTTTAGAGGGCGCCTGGATGGCTCAGTCGAAGAATGTAAACTCTTGATCTCAGATTGTACGTTTGAGCCCCATGTTGGGTGGATTGCTTAAAATCTTTTAAAAAATACACTCTTTTGGTAATTCAAACATCACTGATCTTAGAGAAAATGCTTCATCAATAGATATAGGAAGATGTATGATGAAGGAGAAATTCCCATCAAAATAAAAAGGGAAGCTCCTTGCCTTCACTAAGAATAAAAAATTAGAGGAATGGAAATGTGTGTGCTGTGTCCCTGTGTTGAAATGAGGCTTTTTAGTTGCAAGATTAATGGTATAAATTCTAATCTTGTCATAAGTGTTAGGTAATGTGAATTTTCATTCAGCTAGTAAGTGGACAAAGTTTAATTTGTAAAAATGAGCATTGATCAGCTTATCCTGATCACAATACAATGATATTTTAATTATGGATAGTCAATAAGAAGTTCATAAATCTTTGTGAATAGTTACTGAATAAACTTTTAAGCTGGTCATTTTTCTGTGAGTGTGTAATATAACTAACTAGTCCATCTTTTAAAAATGATTTTGTTAATATATCACCTTTGTTCAGTGGCCAGAATACTAAAATTTTACTTCTTATTTACTTATTGGTAAGTTATCTTTGGCAGTACTATTTTTATCATACTATGTTAGCTGCTCTGTCTAGATTGGGTTCTTTTCTGGAAAGAATAATACATCAGGATAAAAGTAATAATATGGGATAGTTTGCAACAGGCTTTTTTTTTTTTTTTTGGTGTTTTATTTATTTTTGAGAGACAGAGACAGCAGGAGCAGGGGAGGGTCAGAGAGAGAGGGAGACACAGAATCTGAAACAGGCTCCAGGCTCTGAGCTAGCTGTCAGCACAGAACCCAACGCAGCGCTCGAACCCACGAACTGTGAGATCATGACCTGAGCCGATGCCGGAGGCTTAACCGACTGAGCCACCTAGGCGCCCCTTCAACAGTTTTTCTTTTTAAATTAATAGTTTATTGCCAAGCTGGTTTCCATATAACACCCAGAGCTCTTCCCCACAAGTGCCCCCCTCCATGAACATTACCCCCCATTCCCTTTCCTCCTCCCTCTGCAGCCCTGTTTGTTTTCAGTATTCAAGAGTCTCACATGATTTGCCTCCCTCCCTTTCCCTAACTTACCCCCCCCCCCACCTACCCCTTCCCATGGTCCCCTGTTAGGTTTCTCCTGTTAGACCTATGAGTGAAAACATATGGAATCTATCCTCTCCACCTGACTTACTTCACTTGGCATGACACCCTCGAGGTCCATCCATTTTGCTACAAATGGCCAGATTTCTTCTTTCTCATTGCCATGTAGTATTTCATTGTGTATCTGAGTGTGTGTATATATATGGATCAAGAAGATGTGGGGTGTGTGTGTTTGGCTATTGTTGGAAGTGCTGCTATGAACATTGGGGTCCATGTGCTTCTAGGCATCAGCACTTCTGTATCCCTTGGGTAAATCCCTAGCAGTGCTATTTCTGGGTCATAGGGGAGTTGTGTTGATAGTTTTTTGAGGAACCTCCACACTGTTCTCCAGAGCAACTGTACCAGTTTACATTCCCACCAATAGTGTAGGAGGGTGCCTGTTTCTCCACATCCTCACCAGCATTTATAGTCTCTTGATTTGTTCATTTTAGCGACTCTGACCGGTGTGAGGTGGTATCTCAGTGTGGTTTTGATTTGTATTTCCCTGATGATGAGTGATGTTGAGCATCGTTTCATATGCCTGTTGGCCATCTGGATGTCCTCTTTGGAGAAGTGTCTGTTCATGTCTTCTGCCCATTTCTTCACTGGATTACTTGTTTTTCAGGTGTGGAGTTTGGTGAGTTCTTTGTAGATTTTGGATACTAGCCCTTTATCCGATATGCCATTTGCAACTATCTTTTCCCATTCTGTTGGTTGCCTATTAATTTTTTTGACTGTTTCCTTTGCAGTGCAGAAGCTTTTTATCTTCATGAGGTCCTAATAGTTTATTTTTGTTCTTGATTCCCTTGCCTTTGGGGATGTGTCTAGTAGTAAATTGCTGCAGTTGAGATCAAGGAGGCTGTTTCCTGCTTTCTCCTCTAGGGTTTTGATGGTTTCCTGTCTCACATTCAGGTCCTTTATCCATTTTGAGTTTATTTTTGTGTATGGTGTAAGAGAGTGGTCTAGTTTCATTCTTCTGCATGTTGCTGTTCAGTTCTCCCAGCACCACCTGTTAAAGAGGCTGTCTTTTTTTTTTTTTCCATTGGTTACTCTTTGCTGCTTTGTCAAAGATTGATTGGCCATACATTTGTGGGTTCCGTTTTGGGCTCTCTATTCCATTGGTCTCTGTGTCTCTTTTTGTGCCAATACCATACTGCCTTGATGATGACAGCTTTGTAATAGAGGCTGAAGTCAAGGATTGTGATGCCTCCCATTTTGGTTTTATTCTTCAATATTACTTTGGCTATTTGGGGTATTTTGTGGTTCCTTACGAATTTTAAGATAGTTTGTTTTAGCTTTGAGAAGAATGCTGGTACAATTTTGATTGGGATTGCATTGACTGTGTAGATTGCTTTGGGTAATAATGACATTTTAACAATGCTCATTCTTCCGATCCATGAGCATGGAATGTTTTTGCATTTCTTTGTGTCGTCTTCAGTTTCTTTCATAAGCTTTCTATAGTTTTCATAGTACAGGCCTTTTATATCTTTGGTTAGGTTTATTCCTAGGTGTTTTATGGTTTTTCGTGTGGTTGTGAATGGAATCAGTTTCCTGATTTCTCTTTCTGTTGCTTCATTATTGGTGTATAAAAATGCAGCCAATTTTTGAACATTGATTTTGTACCCTGTGACTTTGCCGAATTCATGGATCAATTCTAAAAGGCTTCTGGTGGAGTCTGTCGTGTTTTCCATGTAGAGTATCATGTCATCTGCGAAAAGTTAAAGTTTGATTTCTTCTTTGCCGATTCTGATGCCTTTTATTTCCTTTTGTTGTCTGATTGCTGATGCTAGGACTTCCAGCACTATGTTGAATAACAGTGGTGAGAGTGGACATCCTTGTCGTGTAATTTCCAACAGTTTTTTAAGAGGTACTAGAATTGTACTTTATTGACTTTTTAAAGGAAAAGCGCGTATGATTAAAGTGATAATTATTTTCATGTGAGACTTATACAACTAATTTTTGTGTGTATTTTATTATAGCTTTTTGTTTTAGATTTATTAAAATAGATTTTGGAATTTTGAAATAAATAGATATATATGGAGTCAGAAATCCACATACACACGTATGTATATACATTCACACACACACACATATATATATATAGAAAACAATTTCAAGACCCATTGCTATGGTGACCAATGTATACTCTTATCTAAAAGATAACATTCCTGGGGTGCCTGGGTGGCTCAGTCGGTTAAGTGCTGGTTTCTGCTCAGGTCATGATCTCGCATTTCGTGGGTTCAAGCCCTGCGTCGGGTTCTGTGCTGACAGCTAGCTCAGAGCCTGGAGCCTGCCTCAGATTCTGTGTCTCCCTCTCTCTCTGACCCTCCCCTGCTCGCACTCTCTCTCTCTGTCTCTCAAAAATAAATAAAAGACATTAAAAAAATTTTTAAAGATAACATTCCTTTTGGCCCTTTCTCCTTAGGCAAAGAATTCTGTTAATCTTTAATTACATATCCACATCAAAGATTAGTACATTTTATTGGTGAAAGGGAAGCGTACATTCCTAAATGGGTGAAAGAGAAGAGAAACTAGAGTTTTCCACATTAGGTGAGAAGATAGGTAGGAATTATCAAGAGCCATAAAACTTGGGGCTTAATTTTTCTAAAAAAACAGTAGGCTACTGTTTGCAGTCCAACCTGAATGAGTTGGTGTTGGTTAAGATTGTTAAATTACCGAGGCACCTGGGTGGTTCAGTTGGTTAAAGTGTCAGACTTTGGCTGAGGTCATGATCTCAGGATTCGTGAGTTCAAGCCTGCCTCCCCGCCCCCCTCCCCCCGTTGCCTGACTGTCTCACATTTTGTCTCTCTCAAAAATAAACAAACATTAAAAAATTTTTTAAAAATACTGTCAAACTACCAAGACGTTTAAATTATCCACAGATTTTGAACTTCTAAATGCAAGAGAATGTAAATTAATGGAGAATTATTTTAATGTAGTTAAATTAATAAAATAAACTGACATTATGGCAGTGATAAAGGACCAGAGATGTTCATGAGTTAGACAGTTTTTTACCCTTTTTTCCTTTTCTAAGGATTTAAACTTTACTTTGGAAAAGTGGAATATTTATTTTTGTTAAGTGATTAGTAAATGTTTATTACCTCTCAGATACTAAGGATGTGTAAGGAATGGGCCATAGCTCCTCAGGCTCATGCAAAAATATAGATCTGA
Source organism: Suricata suricatta (assembly GCF_006229205.1). Classification (NCBI taxonomy): domain Eukaryota; kingdom Metazoa; phylum Chordata; class Mammalia; order Carnivora; family Herpestidae; genus Suricata; species Suricata suricatta. The sequence goes on from NC_043701.1 coordinate 156,221,941, forward strand.
TATTTCTCACTAAGAATATAAATAGATAGCTATATACTCATAAGGTGAGAGAAAATCTCATTTAGCGAATTATAATTGTATCTGTGTATTTCATAAAATGCAGATATACAGGCTTTTCTTTTAATGCAGTTTTCCATAGTGGCGGCACCAGTTTACATTTTCACCATCAGGAGTTCCCTTTTCTCCACATCTTTGCCAACGTTTACGGGTTCTAGTCTTGAGAATTGCCATTCTAACAGATGCAAGGTGATAACTCATTGCAGTTTTGATTTTCATTTCTTTGATGGTTAATGATGTAGGGCATCTTTTCATGTATCTGTTACCTGTCTATGTATCTTCTTTGGAAAAGGTTTTAATTGGGTTGTTTGGTGGTTTTTTGCTTTTGACTTATGAGCTCTTTATATATTTTGGATATTAGCAAATATTAGCAAATGATACATCATTTGCATATATTCTCTCTCTTTCAGTAAGTAGCCTTTTCACTTAGTTGATGGTTTTCTTTGTTGTGCAGAGGCTTTTTAGTTTAATGTAGTCCCAACTTGTTTATTTTTGCTTTTGTTGCTTTTGTTTTTGATGTCAGATTAAAAAAAAAAATCATTGCCAAGATTGATGTCAAGGAATGACATGCCCATGTTTTCTTCTAGGAGTTTTATGGTTTCAGACCTTATGTTCAAATCTTTAATCTATTTTGAGTTAATTGAAAAAAATTTTTGGTGTTTTTTTTTTTTTTTTGAGAGAGAGAGAGAGAGAGAGAGCACACAAGCAAGTGAGCTTACAAGTGGGGAAAAGGTAGAGAGAGGAAGACAGTTCAAAGCAGGCTCTAGGCTCTAAGCTGTCCACGCAGAGCCTGATGCGCAGGGCTGAAAGCCGCAAATCCATGAGATCATGATCTGAGTTGAAGTCAGATGCTTAACCACCTGAGCAACCTGGGCACCCCATGTTGAATTAATTGTTGTGTATGGTGTTAAAATTGTGGTCAAGTTTCATGTTTTTGCATGTGGTTGTCCAATTTTTCTTTCTTTTTTTTGTTCATGTTTATTTTGAGTAAGAGAGAGTACGCACCAGCTGGAGATGGGCAGAGAGAGAGAATCCCAAGCAGGCCCTGTGCTGTTGTTAGCACAGAGCCCAACATGGGGCTCAGTCTCACAAACTGAGATCATGACATGAGCCAAGATCAAGAGTCAGATAGATGCTTAACCCACTGAACCACACAGGTGCCCCAGTTGTCCAGTTTTTCTAACACTGTTTGTTGAAGAGACTGTCCTTTTCCAATAGTATGTTATCGTCTCCTTTGTTGTAATATAATTGACCATATATACATGGGTTTATTCTGGGCTCTCTGTTCTGTTCCACTGATCTGTTTTTGTGCAACGACAATACTGTTTTAAGCTCTAATAATTTTTTGTAGTATAGTTTGAAATCAAGGAGCATGATGTCTCCAGCTGTGTTCTTCTTTCTCAAGATTGCTTGGCTATTCAGCAGGATCTTTTATAGTTCCATACAGAATTTAGGATTGTTCTGTTTGTGAAAAATGCCATTGGAATTTCGAAAAGAATTGCCTTGGATCTGTATATTGGTTTGGGTAGTGTGGACATTTTAACAATACTGATTTTCCCAAATAGCATGGAACATCTTACTTAGTGTTTTCTTCCGTTTCTTTCATTAATGTTTTCAGTATGCAGAGATTTCATCTTCTTGTTTCAGTTTATTCCTAGGTGTATTTTATTCGTTTTGGTGCAGTTGGAAATGAGATTGTTTTCTTCATCTCATTTTGATAATTCATATTAGGGTATCACTGTATACAAATACAACAGATTTTTGTGTATTTGTATTATGAAACCTTACTGAATTCGCTTATTCTAACAGTGTTTAGATGGAATCTCAAGGGTTTTTTTTTTTAAATGTAATATGTCACCTACAAATAGGGACAGTATTATTTCTTCCTTTCCAGTTTGGGTGCCCTTTATTTCTTTTTTCTTATTTAATTGTTCTGTCTGGCATTTCTAATACTATGTTGAATGAAAGTAGTAAGAGTGGGTAGGCATCCTTGTCTTGTTCCTGATCTTAGAGGAAAAGCTTTCAGCATTTCACCATTGAGTATGACAGTAGTTGGTGGCTTGTTGTATATTGTGTTTATTATGATGAGGCATGTTCCCTTTATACCTGCTTAAATGTGAGTTTTTATCATAAGTTGAATTTTGTCAAGTGCTTTCTCTGCAACTGTGGAGATGACATATGATTTTTATCCTTCATTTTGTTACTGTAGTGTGTCACATTGATTTGTGGCTATTGAGCCATCTTTGCAAACCTGGAATAAGTCCCACTTGATTATAGTGTATGATTCTTTTAATGTATTGTTGAATTCAGTTTGCTAATATTGTTGAGGATTTTTGCATCTATGTTCATCAGGGATATTGGCCTTGTAGTCTTTTCTTGTGGTATCCTTGTCTGGTTTGGGTTATTAGAGTAATGCTGGCCTCCTGAAATAAGTTTGGAAGAGTTCCCTCCTCCTCTGTCTTTTGGAGGAGTTTGAGAAGGACTGGTGTTAATTCTTTTTTGCATGTTAGAATTCACCAGTGAAGCTCCATGGTCCTGGACTTTGTTAATTGGGAGGTTATTGATTACTGATTCATTCTCCTTACTAGTAATCAGTCTGTTCAGATTTATTTCCTCATGATTCACTTTTAAAGCACATTGTATGTTTATAGAATTTTATCCATTTCTTGTAGATCATCCAGTTTGTTGGAGTATAATTATTTGTAGTAATCTCACGATCCTTTGTATTTCTGTGGTATCAGTTATAATGTCTTTTTCATCTTTTTCTAATTTTGAGTTCTTTTTCTCAATGAATCTAGCTAAAGGTTTGTCAATTTTGTTTGGTTTTTCAAAGAACTAGCTCTTTGTTTCATTGATTCCTTTTTATTGAAATAGTCTTTATTTTTGCTCTACTCTTTGTCAGTTCCTTCCTTCTACTAACTTTGGACTGTGTTCTTATCTAGCTCCTTGACAGTAAATTATTTGAGACTTTTCTTGTTTTTTGGGGTAGGCATTTTTTGCTATCAACTTCCCTTAGATCCACATTTCTTTTACTTCATCCCATAAATTTCGGTTTATGTTTTAATTTTCTTTGTTTCAGGGTTTTTTTTTTTTTAATTTCTCTTGGATTTCTTTGACCTATACGTTGTTCAGTATCGTGTTGTTTAATCTCCACATAATTTGTGAATTTCCAGTTTTCTTTGGGTAGTTTCTAGTGTCCTACCATGTGGGTGGAAAAGATGTAGGATATGATTTCAATCCTCTTAAATTTATTAAGAATTTCTTTGTAGTCTGTCATGGGAAATTATCTGTCATGTGATCTATTTTGGATCTATATGCACTTGAAAAGAATGTGTATTTTGTTATTTTTGGGTGGCATGTTCTCTAAATATCTTTTAAGTCCTGGTCTAAGGCTTCCTTCTTGAGTTTGTATGGATGATCTGTCCATTGATGTAGGTGGGTTATTAAAGTCCCTATTATTATTGTATTTCTGTTTATTTCTCTCTTTAGGTCTGTTAGTATTGGCTTCATATATTTAGGTGCTCCCATGTTGAGTAAGTATTTACAAATGTTTTATCTTCCTGTTGAATTGACGCTATTACCATTGTGTAACATCCTTTGTCTCTTTTCACAGTCTTTGTTTTAAAGTGTTCTGTCTGATATAACTATAGCTACTCTACTTTAGTTTCCATTTGTGTCCCTTCATTTTCTGTGTATGTATGTGTGTGTGTGTCACAAGTGAGTCTCTTGTATACAGGGTATAGCTGGGTCTTTTTTTTTTTTTTTGTAATAATTCAGCAACATTTTGTCTTTTGATTGGAGAATTTATTTCATTTATACTGTCATTTTTTAAACCATTTTCTGACTATTTTTCTAGTTCCTCTCTTTTTTCTTCACTTGCTGGCTTGTGGTTTCATGTCTTTTAGTGATATGCTTATATTACTTTCTCTTTATATTTTGTATACTATAAGTTTTGGCTTTTATTACCATGAGGTTTACATATAACAGTCTTTTTTAAATTGTTAACTTAAATTTGATCTCATTTTAAAGCTCAGTATTCTTATTCCTCTCCAAATTTTATTTCTGATGTCACATTTTACATAATTTACTCTTCTTTATCCCTTAAATAATTATTGTGATCATAGTTATTTTTAATGTTTTTGTCTTTTAACGTTTATATTAGCTTTAAAAGTGATTAATTTTTTAAATTAAAATTTAAAAAAATTAAAATTTTTTAATGTTTATTTTTGAGAGAGACACACACAGTGCGAGCAGGGGAGGGACAGAGGGAGAGGGAGACACAGAATCTGAAGCAGGCTCCAGGCTCTGAGCTGTCAGCGCAGAGTCCGTCACAGGGATCAAACTCAGGGACCACAGGATCATGACCTGAGCTGAAGTTGGATGCTTAACCGACTAAGCCACCCAGGCGCCCCCATTACCTTTATTATATATTTCCTTTTTAAGTGAAATTTATCCTTTTCTTGTTACTCATTAGCACCCTCTTCAGTTTAAAGAATCCTTTAAATTTTAAATTCTTTAACTTCTTAAAGAATTCTTTAAATTCTGTCTTTAGCAGTTCTTATAAGACCTGTTGAGTGGTGATGAACTCCTTTGACTTTGGCTTGTCTGAAAAACTCTTAATTTCTCCTTCCCTTCTGAATGATAACTTTGCTGGGTAGAGTATTCTTGGTTTGGAGTTTTTTTCATTACTTTTAATATATCATGCCACTTCCTTCTGGCTTGCAAAACTTCTGCTGAAATGTCTCCTGGATGTTCACTTATACATAACTAGTTTTTCTCTTAGTGCTTTTAATAGTTTCTCTTTTTTGTCTTTAACTTTTGACATCTTAAAATGTCTTGGTGTGGGTGTATCTCTTGTTTGGAACTCTTTGGGCTTCCTGGCTCTGGATGTCTATTTCCTTCCACAGGTTAGGGGAGTTAATAGCCATGATTTCTTCAATTCTGCCCCTTTCTTCTGGGATCTCTGTGATGTGAATGTTAGTTCCTTTGATTTTTGTCTCCTAAGTCCCTTGTGTTCTTTACTTTTAATTTTTTTTTCCTTTTTCCTGCTCCAGTTGGGGAGTTCCACTGCTTTGTCTTCAAATTGACCAGTCCATTCCTCTGCTTCTAGTTAGTTGTTGAATTCTTGTAGTGTATTTTTCAGTTCAATTGTTTGTATTCTTCAGCTCAGTAACTTCTGTTTGGTACTTTCTTATATTTTCTCTTTGTTGAAGTTTTCACTGTGTTTATCCATTCTTTCCCCCAGTTTAGTGAGCATTTTTAGGACCGTTTGAAATCTTCGTCAGGTAAATTACTTATCTGTGTTAATTATTAAGGTTTTTTCCTAAGGTTTTGTGTTGTTGTTTTGTTTGGAACATATTCCTGTGTGTCTTCATTTTGCTTGACTCTGCATTGGTTTTTATACATTATCTGAAACAGTCACATCTTCTAGTATTGAAGTAGCTTCATGTAGGAGATAAACCCTATTATTCAACCCTCCTCAGCTCTCGGTTATTTCCGAAAACTTGGTGCGCATCCAAGCAGCCTATCATATTTTTCTTCTATTTCCAGTAGTTTAACACTATGCTTGGACAGTAAATTTGTAATGATAATAGGATTACATTTTATTTAGTTAATATTACCAAGTCATCTTCTTACATCATCAAAGTCTAGAAATTTTTCTTTTCACGGACCTACCACCATAAGATGATATTTTAGTTATTTATTGCCACAATCATGCAGCATATCAAATTATCACAAAACCTTAGTGACATAACTAGAAGCATTTATTGAGTTCAGCCGATCTGGGCCAGGCTTCCTTATATAGTCAGCTGTGAGTTGGTTAGGTATCTCTGCTGGACTGGTTAGGCTGGACTTGTTCCATGTCTGGGGATAAGCTGGCTGATGTAGGTTGATATAAGCTGGGATGCCTGTGGTCAGTAGACTGTTCTCTCGTTCTCAACCTTCGGCAAAACACTTTAGGACTGTTCTGTCAGGGCAGAAGTGCCCAACTGTAGAAAGCAAGGAGAAGTAAGGAAGCACTTTTTCAGGCCTCAGCTTGTGTAATGTTTGCTAATACCTCGTTTGCTAAAGCAAATTACATAATTGAGCCAAAGTCATGGTGGGAGGGTATTATAAAGTTACATGGTAAAAGGACTATATATATGGAGGGATGAAGAATTGGGGCCATTTGCAATCTAGTTTGGAAAACACAAATTTTTACTTTTTCATATGAATATTTGTGGCAGTAGGGTATTTGTCAAGCATACAGTATGTGCCTAATAACTACTTTTCATATTTAATATGTGCAGTCAACCTACAAAGAATATGGTACCTTTTTTTTTTTTGTACTGTGAAGAAACAGAATTAGAATGATTAAATAATTCACAAATGTGATGGAGCTGGTGGTTTGAATTTGGGACTGACTTCAGACTTTGTATGCTATCACATGATTATAATCATACAAATTATGTTTTTAAGCATCCCCCCAAGTTTTTTCTCCCTTATCTTTGGGAAGAACTGTGTTTCTGGTTTTATGTCTCTGTGTCTGTGCAACAATCTCGTTTTTGTTCTTTCAGAATCTTTCCCCTTTTGGTAGTGGCATCTCGATTTTCCTTTAGGGAGTTACTTTTCCAAACTTTCTTGAGTTCCATATGGTTTAGACGTGTCTGATTTACTCATGTGACTGATGCCTGCCCATGGGTCACCATGAGTCAGTTAGGGATCAGTCTTGAGACTGACTAGTGGTGTTCTTGGGAAAGAGATCTCTTTTCTGTGGGGTAGCTAATAGCCTATCAGCAAGAGGCAGCTTCCATGAGGGGAAAACCTGCCTGTGAGTGAAGCGCACTGTGCCCTTTTTTGAGACGAACAGTGAGTGATGCATGGAGGGAGAAATACTGCTGTTATGCACTTGAGTCCAGCTGCATGAAGGGCACCCTAAAAAGGCTATTTGATCTGATAATTATCCTTTTTTGCTACAGCCTTTTAGGTTGGGTTTTTATCAGAAGTCCTAACACTGTATTTAAGTCTGGGAAGATTGTATCTCTGGAAGGGGGACAGAACATGAATAGCTTAATATATACAAGCAATGTAAAAAAGAATTCTCTGGCTTTATGGAATTGGGGAGGGAGGATGATTTGACTAGAATGATACTGTACCAGAAAAGAACATAGTAGGGTACAGCACCCAGTGATCTACTGAAATTTAGTAAGTTGAGAAAATGGACTCAAAACTATAAGGCATTTTCTTTTCATTCTTTCTTATGAATTCTTCAATCACCTTCTTGACACCAAGTATAATATTAATATATAGTGACCATTTGAGTGTTGAGTTGTTTATCTTACATATTCTTGGTTATTTCTATTTTCATGAGACATTTAAAAACAGTGTTAAGATTATTGGTTATGGTATTAGGTCAACCCACAAACATGATGTAAGTAAATTGAAGAGTTTAAGTAGTGTATTCTTGAAATAAAAAGGATAGACATTCATTCCCAACATCTTTTTGTTACCTAAAAATATTGAAATCTTGTATTTTAATGTGCCATTATCCATCTATGTTTTATGTTTGTTATCATATGTAATTTAATTCTTACGATAATCTTACCAGGTGGGTATTATTTTAATTTTATAGATAGAGGAACATCTGTTTGAATTGATGATGCTACAGATTTATGGTGTTCAGCCTCAACCAGGCCCTCATTCCGCACTGGAATTTTGTGTGTGTGTTCTTGTTCAGTTCCTGCAGTTTACCATAGTGGCTCTCTTTTAGCCCATGTTTACTCATACTTTCTTCTCTGCTGATAGTGTCACTTATAGAACAGCAAAAATTGAGGTCATCAAAAATGGACATTCCAGCAGTCCTCATCCCAAGGACTACTTGGAAAACTTGAGGAAAAATACATACCTGGTGTTGTTTCAAAGTATTACTCACTTGATGAAAGCCATTCACCTGTATGGAAAAATTGAAAATTTGGGGTCCTACTCCAGGTCCACTGATTCCAAATCTCAGGGATGGCATGGGAATCTGTATATCTAACAGATATCTCAAGTGACTCTTGGGCACACTGAAGTTTGAAATTCCCATATAGAATAAGGTTATGTTTTTTTTTAATTAACTTATTTATTTTGAGAGAGAGAGAACGAGTGGGGTAGGGGAAGAGAGAGAGAGAGAGAGGAAGAGAGAATTCCAAGCAGGCTACGAGCTGTCAGCACAGTCTGATATAGGCCTCGAATTCATGAACCATGAGATCATGATCTGAGCCAAGATCGAGAGTTGATGCTTAGCCAACTGAGCCACCAAGGCGCCCCTAGAATAAGGTTACTTTAACCAGCATGTAAGACCTTCCAAGACCTCTGATCCTAGCCTACTGTTTAGTCTCAACTCTATATCCTGCCCGGTCTCCACCCTAATCCCTCAGGTCTTCTTACCACAAAATACAAGTCACTCATATCCTTGTGTGCAGTGTGCCAGCATTATTATACTACTTTATCTCCTTCCCTTTCTTCTTTCAGTTGTACCTCATCTACATTGAGAGTGACAGGAATTCAGTGACATGTCCTGTTTTTCTTTATTTTTTGAGGACTTGGGAGTGACTGGCACACAATTGGATGCTCAATAAAGAGTTGTGGAGAGGTAGAGAGCAGTATTTGATATATTACAAACTAAACAGGTGACTGAATAAGAGTTTTATTTATAGTGACTTCAAGTTATTTAAGGAAAAACAAAATTAGTATGAGAAAGAGGGACTGTAGGTATTTTGGACACAATATGTGGCACCCTTGGTGGCTTTAACACAGTGATTTTTAAAGGAGATTTTGTGGGAGAAGTTGTTCTTTTGTGAACCACTTTATTATCTGAGATACTAAGAACTAGATTTCTATGTCTGTGAAATTGTGTGTAGACACTGGTGAAATCTGGCCTTTAACAGGTGAAACATAACCTTTTAATTTTGTCTTGTCTCACTTCAAAATGTAATTTTTCCCCCTTTTGTTCAGAATGTGTTGTATTACACACATTCTGGAAATTTTCAAGACCTAAATGAGTAAGGGCTGGGAATTTTCAAGAGATAAATGAGTAGAAGTTGGAGGTGGGCAGCAGGTGAAGCAAGAGTGATTAGATTATATGTGAGTATAAGATGATGGTCTTTCCAGTAGTATGGGGCCATATATTAACATAACTGTGTGTGAGACGCTGTTTGCTTGACATGGAAACAAGTGAACCATGAACAATGATAGCTATATGAAAGGGCAAGACTGTCATGAATTTTCTTATAGTGATTTGATGTGGAGAGAAAGGTATTTCAGTATAACTTGGTTATCACCTGTTGATCTAGGGCTGTCATTGCTTTAGGGATGGTAGTGATGTGGAATGGCATGGGGGAGGAAAGAAGATTTTATTAGTGCATTGTTTTTAGATATTGGTACTTTGGTTTTTATAATTCTGAGTGTGTTTTATGTTTTGCTCTAAGGAGCTTGAAGATCCAAACTTTAACAAACATGAATGAATTTGTAACTTTTAGATTTTTTTTTTTTTAACAAAGCAGGGGAGTGGCTGGGGGAGACAAAGAATCTGAAGTGGGCTCTGCACTGACAGCAGAGAGCTGGATATGGGGCTCCAACTCCACAAACTGCCAGATCATGACCTGGGTGGAAGTCAGATATTTAACTGATTGAGCCACCCAGGCTCAGGACTGTTTCTATTGCAGGTTCAGAAAACCAGTTCAAATTAAGTCAAAAAGGTCATTTTATAGGTTTATGAGCTGGGAAGATCACAGGGTAAATAAAGCCACAGCTGGGATCTGACATAACTAGATCCAGAAGTTTGATTGATGTCATCAAAAATGTCTTCTTATCTCCATTTCTAAGCATTCTTTTTCAGTTTTTCCTCTTTCAGGAAGAATGGTAAAGATCATGAGTAGCAGCTATAGACTTCCATAATTCTTTTTTTTTCTTTTAACATTTGTTTATTTTTGAAAGACAGAGCCCCAGTGGGGGAGGGACAGAGAGGGGGAGGGAGGGAGACACAGAATTGGAAGCAGGGTCCAGGCTCAGAGCTGTTAGCACAGAGCCCGATGTAGGGCTCGAATCCATGAACTGTGAGATCATGACCTGAGCTGAAGTGAGACGCTCCACCAACTGAGCCACCGAGGCATCCCTAGATTTATAAGATTCTTAAAGTCCGTATGTGTTTCTCTGTATAGCACCAGCTAACTTGGTGGATGGAGGCCAGGCTTGAGTCATGCGGCCTGTCCCTGTACTAGTCACTATAAGGCTAGAGGAGTGTGATTCTCTGACCTGAGGACAGTTGCCTGATTTTGGAAAGAGGCTTAATAAGATCAGTCTTCTCTTAAAGCTTGAAGGAGGAACAGACTGACTCTTCTAAAGAAAATTGGATGCCATTCTCTAAGAAAAGAAAGTATGTGCTGGGTAGGCAAAATGTGTAAGTATTCCATATATGAATCTAGATGTACTTTTGAAGTAATTGGACCATGTTTAGTTGACTTGTGTCCTACAAAAAGATATGTTGAAGTCCTAACTCCCAGTATCTTTGAGTGACTTTACTTGGAATTAGCGTCATTACAGTTGCAGTGATGTTAAGATGAGGTCGCATTAGATTAGAGTGGGATCTAATCCAATAACTGATCTTTTTATAGAAAGAGGGAAATTTGGATACACAGAGATTGGGGTTATATTGACATAAACCAAGGAATGTCAAGGATTGCTGGCAACCACCAGGAGCTACAAACAGGCAAAGAAGGATTCTTCACTATAGCTTTTGGAGGGAGCATGGCCCTACTGACACCTTCTTTTCTGCCTTCTTGTCAGCCTCCAAAACTGTAAGAAAAGACATTTCTGTTGTTTTAAGCCACCTAGTATGTGGTAATACGTTAATAACAGCTCTAGGAAAAAAATATAGACGATATTTGTTATCTATAAAATTGATTTTAAGTTTATTTTTTTGTTTTGAGGGAGGGAGAGAGAGAATAAATCTCAAGCAGGGTCTGCACTGTCTGCGCGGAGCCTTATGTGAGGCTCGAACCCACAAACTATGAGATCATGACTTGAGCCGAAATCAAGAGTCGGGCGCTTAAACAAGCGAGCCACTCAGGTGCCCCTAAAAATTTATTTCTTTTATTCAGCCAATCATAAAATACTAAGTTATACCTTTTACATTTAAAGTGGATTTTCTGGGAATTTTGGATGCCTTTGGAAGTTGTGGGTTTGGCATTTAAAGATCGATATTTGGTTAAAACTTCTCCTATCTGTAATAATGTGAGATTGTACTTTGTAATTGATTGTGTTTATTGAACTCTACATTTTACAGCGTCTGTAGTTACAGTTTGGGTGAGGCCATTGTCCTTATTGATGTACAACTAAACATTATTTCTCAGTGTGTTCCCAGACAGCACAGTGCCATGTGAGAATTAGGAGTAGAATTAATTAGTGAAATGCCCGGAGTAAACATGTTCTAGTAGACTGAATATAAAAGAAAGAGTATGTCTTAGGGCAGCTATCTATCATGGTGGGGACAATTAGTATTTTGGTGAGAGTAAGCAAAAACTTAACAGTTGCTTCAGCAGTATTTCTGGGCTCTTGTTCATTTTCTGCAGACTGAGAGAGTCAGATTAATACCTCCAAAGTTTGGTTAACCTTTGAAAAAAATCTGATTTTACGAATATCCTTCTAGTTTCTAATTTGTAGGAAATGAATATTTTCTATAGGTACTGTAATTCTTACTCAAAACCTTTGTACTATGAAAATTCCTTAAAGAACTTAAGACAATTGGAAAAATAGTTTGGGGGACCAATGCACGCACTTTTAAATATGTATCCTCCCTAATTCACTAACTTATGAAATAGGAACAATAAAGAAAATGTCATATCTTAAACTAGTAATGATGAATGCAGTATAGTTAATTTTTGTTTAAGTAAGCTCTATGCCCAGTGTGGGCTTTAAACTCCTACCTGAAGATCAAGAGTTCCATACTTTACTTAGTGAGCCAGGCACCCCATAATTTTCATTATAGATATTTTTGACAGTGGTACCTTATTTTAAGTTTAGTAATACTCTTTCAATTCATAATTCAAAAGTATATATCAGGTATGCAATAACAGATATTGTTTCCACCACACCCCATCTACCCTATTTTTACTTTCTTCCTGAAACCATATTTACTATGTATTTTTTTCAGTGTTTCTTTATAAAAATAAAAGCAGTTGTGTTTTTCTTCTTCTCCTTACATATAACTATACATAAAAAATACTCTGTTCTATGTTTTGCTTTTTTCAGTTTATATATCTTAGCAGTCTTTCTATATCAGTATATGGAGAGCATGCTTATTCTTTTTCACAGGTGCATTGGATTTCATTGTGTGGATGTGCTGTAATATATTTAGGTGGTTATGAACATCAGAGCTTTTACTTTTCACTTGTTACTAATCATGTGCTAATAATATTGTACCTAAGTTACTTTGTGTGCTGATATGTGTAAAATACATTTACTAGAAATGGTATTGTTGAATTAAAGGGTAAAATATATTTGTAAGTTTGCTAGATATTTGCCAGATTGCTCTCTACATGAGTGATACAATTTTGTAGTCCCTCCAGTATTGTAGGAGAGCACCCATTAGGAGAATGTCTATATGCCTCCAGCCTTACCAATATAGTATTGTGTCTGACTTGTGGGTTTTTGCAAATTTGACAGGTTAAAAATACTCAGTATAGTTTTAGTTAGCATTTCCTTTATGAGTGAGGTTGAGTCTCTTTTTTTTTTCTTCTTCTTTTTTTTTTTTTTTAAGTAGGCTCCATGCCCAGTGTGGAGCCCAACACAGAGCTTGAACTCATGACCCTGACGTAAGACTTGAACTGAGATCAGGAGTTGGACACTTGACTCACTAAGAGGTCCAGGTGCCACAGAGCTTCTTATTTTTAGAGAAATTTATATTTACATTTGATCATGAATTGATTTGCTGTAGTGATGATTATGATACATTGTCAATAGTGAAAGTAATAATGTTTTACTAGGAGAGGAAGGGAAGAGGTAATTGTTATTAGAAGAAAGACTTCCTTCCGGGTCCCCTGGGTGGCTCAGTCCATTAAGCTTCCAGCTTCTACTCAGGTTCATGATCTCAGGGTTTTTGGGTTCAAGTCCCGCATCATGCTCTGTGCTGACAGCTCAGAGCCCTGAGCCTGCTTCAGATTCTGTCTCCCTCTTTCTCTGCCTGTCCCCTGCCCTCCCACTACCCCCCCCCCAGTTCTCTCTCTCTCTCAAAGATAAACTTTAAAACATGTTAGAAGAAAGACTTCTTGGGTTCATTTTCTTCAACGCAGGAATTTTCACAGATTTGGATTTGGTTCTTAAAGAATTGATTCTGAATGTTCAGTCGCTTTGTTATTGATTTAGGAGGCCTGTAGTGTGTGATTGGCACAGCATAGCCATCTGGGTTTTTCTAATGGTGGAGAAGACACATCCTTTTCAAGAAAGCATAGGGTTGGTGTTAGGCAATTTCTTTAAACTACTTCAAAGAATTGTGGAAAACTTTCAGATTTTGCCCAGAGGCCTTGTTTTATATTTCTCTTAGGCATTTGCTAAACTAGAGTCTTTATTTTATTGTAAGTTGATTTTATAAATGTCATTGTGCTCATTTAGTGTATTCTACAAAATGCTGTATACCTTCTTTCATAATGCCGTTTTTCATCTTCAACGTGCCTATTGTTAGCTGTTCTTTTTGGCACTCCATTCTCCCTGTGTCAGCATTCTGTTTACTGAATGTTGGGAGAACTGTTTTGAGCATTTGGGGTGGTAATGTCACTTTCCATTTTGAACTGAAACCCCCTTCTCTAAGCAGTTTTTGTTTCTCTAGCTAATTAATACCATTAAATATTGTCTTGACAGTTTGTGAACATTGTTTAATGTCTTCAAATTTGATATCTTAGAAACTACAGGAGAAACATATAGTAAATGCACAACAGAAATTAAAGATACTAAGGTACATATGCCCAGTTAAGAGATCACCAACAGGCTGGGGTGCCTGGGTGGCTCATTCAGTTAAGCGTCTGACTTTGGCTCAGGTCATGATCTCATTGTTCATGGGTTCAAGTGCCGTATCAGATTCTGTGCTGAGAGCTCAGGGCCTGAAGCCTGTTTCAGATTCTGTCTCTCCCTCTCTCTCTCTCTGCCCCTCCCCTGCTCGTGCTCTGTCTCAGGCTCAAAAATAAACTAAAAAAATTAAAAAAGAGAGATCACCAACATGCAAATTAAGCATGGAAATCAGTGACTCCGACGACAGCCTATATTCTGAGAGCCAAGTTGACAAGGAAGTAGGTTCTCAGTGACTCACAGATAGTGATCCAAAATAAATGTCTCTGTCAAATAAATGTACATTGACTTTTAATGGGTTTCTCAAGCAAGGACAGCCTCTTTGCTCTGAGCACAATCACTGTTTAGATGGTTTGGTTGAATGGGGTTTTTAACTTATTCATTGTGCCACATGTTTTGTGAGTAGAATTGTGTTAGCTACTAATTGCTTATTGCAGGGATATAGTGATGTGCCTTGTAGACTGTTCTTGTTCACATGGCACTTATAGGTTCTAATGGGAGAAATAGGGACATTAATCAATGGAGGAACCTATAAATACACATGATGAGAGCTCTGAAAGAAGATGTGGCAGATTTGTGTGTGTGTGTGTGTGAATGCATGTGCACATGTGTGTAATTGTGTTTGTGGAAGTGGACAGATTGGAATGATACAAAATTAGAAGGATTTCTAAGAAAAGAAATTTTCAGTTGAGAGGCGAAAGGTAAGTTAACCAGGAGAAGGGAAAGAAGGATGGTAGGTGGAAAGGATTCTTCTAGACAGGGTATCAGAATATGTTTTCAGAAGACAGAAAAGAAAAGTTAGGTCTTGGTTTTCCTCTTAGGATCTGGTTCATATTAATACATTTCCTTTTCACCATTTGGTGGCACTTAAACATACTTTAACAAGCCTCAATTTGGGCTGTGGAATATTCGACTATCTTTTTAAATTAGGGAAACTGATATGTGAAAATTAGGGGAGCGTGGAGCACCAGATAAGGTTATGTTTAAAATGTTATGGGAAGAAAAGACCGTGTACTCAGGTACTGGATATTTCTGTAAATGGACATTTGTACAGTCCCACTGGGGAAGCATGAAGGCATTCTTTGTCAGGTACTTTTAGTTTTTTAGTCTTTCTTCTTTCCAGTTTCAAATAGGAGTGATTTTTAAAAGTTAAGATGTATAGCTCTTAAATTTTGACAATTGTGTACACCCCTGGATTTCCATCCAAAACAACATACAGAATTTTTTCTTGACAGTTTACTCTAGAAAGTTTACTCTTGTTTTGCTCCAGCCAGTTTCCCATCACTGCAATAATGGATTTTAGTCACTGTAAATTAGTTTTGCCTCCATTTCGATTTCATATAAAAGGGAACCCTACAATATGTACTTTTTTGTATCTTCTTTCTGTGTCTGACTTCTTTTGTGTGTTATGTTAATAGGTCATTCCTTTTTTTAGTGGATTTATTAACATCATCAAATTTTAGAGTATTTTTATCACCTCAACGGGTATCATTATTTCAGTTTATAGTTGAGAACCCGTACCCATTAGCAGTCACTCCTTATCTTGTCCCTTTTTTGTTCCATTCCCCATCCATAGACAGGGACTAATTTACTTTGTATAGATTTGCCTCTTCTGGACACAAATTCATTCTTTTATATTGCTGAGTAATATTCCATCATGGGGGCACACTACAGTTTGTTTAATCTGTTTATTGCTGATGGACATTTGGGTTGTTTCCAATTTGAGGTTATTATAAATAAGGCTTCCCCATTAACATTTTTAAATAAGCTGTTTTTCATTTCCCTTGGGTAAATACCTGGGAATGGAGTTGCCGGGTTATATGGTAGAGCTGTACTTTCATACTTCATAAGAAACTGCCAAAGAGCTCTCCAAAGAGACTATATTTCTGCTTTACATTGCTCTCCCACAGTGTATGGAGGGATCAGTTACTCTGCATCTTCACAAATACTTGGTGTTTGTTAGTCTTTTCTATTTTGATCATTCTAGCATCTGTGAAATGGTATTTCATTGTTTTGTTGGGGTATTGAATTTTGAATTTCCTTGATACTGATAATGATACTGAACAGTTTTTCATGTGCTTATTAGACTTTCACATGTTCTTTTTGGAAGGGTCTAAGTCTTTTGCCCGCTAGAAAAATTGAGTTTATCTTTAAAAAAATTTTTTTAATGTTTTATTTATTTTTGAGAGAGAGAGAGAGAGAGAGAGAGAGAGAGAGAGAGAGAGAGAGAGAGAGACAGCGTGAGCAGGGGAGGATCTGAGAGAGAGGGAAACACAGAATCTGAAGACAGGCTCAAGGCTCTGAGCTAGCTGTCAGCACAGAGCCTGACGCGGGGCTCGAACCCACAAACTGTGAGATCAAGACCTGAGCCTAAGTTGGACGCTTAACTGACTGAGCCACCCAGGTGCCCCTAAGTTTATCTTTTTATTGTTGATTTGTGAGTTTTTTAAAAAAATATAATTAAGGTATAATCATATAATTGACATTTGCACTTCAATAAATGTGAAGACAAATAGATATCTGTGGGGAATTTATTGTAAAAGGGGGTTTTTAGTTTCAATTTTTTGTTTCTTTTTAAACAATCAGAGTAGAGAGGTGCCTGGGTGGCTTACTTGGTTGAGCTTCTGAATCTTGATTTTTGGCTCAGGTCATGATCTCACTGTTTGTGGAATGGAGCCCCGTGTTGGGCTTTATGCTGACAGCTCAGAGCGTGGTTGGGATTCTCTCTCTCCCTCTCTCTCTCTCTGTCCCCTCCCCCACATGCACGATGCACGCTCGCTTGCTCACTTACTCTCTTTCTCAAATAAATAAACTTAAAATCAGAGTAGAAAAAAGTCACTTTATTTAGACATTTTCTAAGGAGATTGCTATAGTAGTTGGTTCCTTACTGGACCATGAAATGATTCCTTGCAAACAGGAAGGAACTGGTTTTAGGAGGTATGAGGAAACAAGAACACCAAACAAACCAATTCAGTAACTTTCAGAAGTCACAATACCTATCACTTCCAAGAGATCAGAGTAGAACCATGGGCTTCAGGTCATCTTCTCCATAGGAAGTTTTGTCACTTTACTTGGTAGAGTCCCAAATGTACCCAAGTAGTCCATGTCACATAAAAGCAGTCCTTCTGACCTCTAAAACACCTGAGATGAGAACTGTCAGTAAACTGGTTCTATTGTTTGTCCTCCAGAAGTTGTCCCACATTCTGTGTAGTTTAACTCACATCCCATGTCTCATAGTCCACATAACTGGAGTTAGGTGTGAACTCTGTTGTTAGGGCACTTGTAACGCACATCGTTACTGTGATGTCAGTAAAAAGTATTGCTGAGTTTGCAGAAATTTCAGAGACCTGTGGCCAGGGTACCATCAGCAGCAGCAGCTGTGGTTTAGTTTTTGTTGTATGTATCATGGAGTGTATAGAAAACGAGACATTTGGTTGACTTGGAGACATTCATGAACTTTCATTACTCTCTTCCTTGTGGAAAAGAGAACGTGGGGCATCTCATGATCCTGAAAGAGTTTTATTAAAAATAATTTACTGGATGTGTCTTTACTAAAATGGAAAGCATTACAGGCAACCCAAGAATGTTTACTCTTAAGTGTATATATCTCTATACATGTTATTAGATACCTGGTATCTCTTTGGTAAAAATCAGTATGCTGACATCTTAGGTCTTACAAGAGCTCACAGATTTCCCTATCTTGATAAAGTTTTTATCACTTCTCCATTCCTCATCATTGAAGATTCTTTATGAATCTAGGCTGTCTGTATTCCATCTAATCTTTGATCCACACTGCCAGTGTAATTTTTCTGACATTTGACATTGTCCTGCCAGGAGTCCTCCAGTGACTCCCCATCATCTTCAGGATAAAATTTAAACTTTGGCTAACTCTCCAGGGTCATCTTAGCTTATACGGTTTTACCTGATTTATCTCTATTTCCCAATAATCAGCATAATAAGAGCAAATGTTTATATAGTATTTTATATGCCAAGCATTGGCTTAGGCAGTTATAATAAACTTGTAATTCTGCAAATAGATAGTGTACCCCTACTATTCATATCTTTGCACATCCTGTACTCTATGGAGCTATCAATCTCTTTATCAATTTAATACCTACTTGTCCTTTAAGATTCCATTCAGATATCACTTCTTGGAAGCTCAGATTCCATATTTACTTTCTGTGCCCCACCCCCAGTCTTCACCTTTTAAAATTGTAGTGAGGTGTTCAGGGCAGTGCAGGTGTAACCTAATATAAAAGCAGAACATTTTTTCTCCCTATTCAGCTTTTCTCCTACAGTGAAGACAGTCCAGCAGAAATGAGTGAGTTGCCCAGGATTATGACACATAATCACCACCACCTTCCTCAAACCCTGTATTTGAAAACACATGGGTCCACAGGTAAGATACTTAGTCTTGGTAACAAAATGAGGAAGATAGATCTTGCCTTTGAAGACCCTAAATTCTAGTGGTAATAGACAGACTCATCCACAGGTCATTATATCTTGCTGGATCAGAGATATAAACAGTTAAAATCTTAAAAGAATTAGAAGCTTAGGCAGATTTTAAATTATAAATCTAAGCCCAGAGTTATAAAGGAAATGATTGTTTTGTTTAAAAATTAAACATTTTAGATGACAAAACCATAAAATAAAAAAGCAAATAGAGAAAAAGGATTGTAGCTTTTATTAAAACATAAGCTCTGCCATTAAAATGAACTCTTAAAATTCAGAAAGCAAAAAGGATCAACAGCCCACTAGAAAAATGGATAAGAGAATGAATAGGGAATTGAAAAATCAATAAACATATGAAAATTGTCCAATCTTCATTATAAAAGAAGAATTTCAAATTCAAACTACAATTTAAAATCTGCCTGTCATGTTGGCTAAGATAAATTGAAGTGTTAAAAGTTGGCCACCTCAAAGGTGTTTCGCAACTGGTCCAAGATGGAAAATATAAAAAAGTAATTAATATTAAAGTGTCAAAAAATGAAAACCCAAGAGTCCATCATAAACTTAAAAAAAAATAACTTGATCAACTTTGGAGGTTTCAAGATTGTCAGCTCATTGTTCTGAAAATTTGTGCACAGAGAGAGGCACTTATACTACATTTAATTGTGAAATAAATGGGTTTTAAGATAACCAAATAGTTGATTGTGGAAAGCTCTTTTTTCTTGAAGAATTTCAGTTAATTAATGAAGAAAGAATGAAAGTGTTAGATACCATATTGCACCAATAATGCAATAATGGAGCTAGACAGATTTTTGATGTATGCTAAAATTATAGATGAAATGTGATTATTGAATTTATAATGGTGGGATCAGGTTAATATCGTGAATTCATTGATCAGCCTTAGCATCACTAAAAGTTGAAAAGGCAAACCTGTTTCTTGATTTGATAAAATAGGAAGGACACAGGACTACAGTATTCTATCCTAAAAAATGTGATCTGAGGGGCACCTGGGTGGCTCAGTCGGTTAAGCGTCTGACTTCAGCTTAGGTCATGATCTCACAGTTTGTGGGTTTGAGCCCCGCGTCAGGCTCTGTGCTGACAGCTAGCTCAGAGCCTAGAGCCTGTGTTTAGATTCTGTGTCTCCCTCTCTCTCTCTGACCCTCCCCTGCTCACGCTGTCTCTCAAAAAAAAAAAAAAAAAAAAAAAAGGTGATCTGAATCTAGTCCAGAAGAGACAGCAGATAGATCACATAGGTGTGTAGGCTGTCATGACAATTTTGCTTTTTATGTGTGTATATGTAATTAGGTGTCGGATATGTCTCTAATGGTCTGTTTATTTCCTTCATAGTATACTTAATACTTTGAGAAAAGCTCAGCTGCATTTTGACAGTTTAAACCTGCTTTTAATTTTTTGTTTAAAGTAAGACCTTTTTTTAGAGCAATTTAAGGTTCCAAAGCAAAATTGAGAGAAAGGTAAGGACTTTGGCTTTTACTATGATTAAAATAAGGAGGCTTTTAGGCTTTTGCGAAGGAGAGTGACGTGGTGATCTGGCTTAATACACTAACTGGCTACTGTGTCGAGAATGGGCCAGGAGAAGAAGGAACAGGAGTATTTGCACAGGTGCTGGGGTGGAAACTATCACATTAGTTCATGTGAGAGGTAAAGGTTGCTTGTATTAGGTGCCATAGAGGAAGGGAGAAGTGGTTAGGACTATGACTATATATATTAGATTGGTGGAAGAATGGTTAGGATTGGTAGATCCAACATAATTTCCTAATGGATGAATGTGGAGAGTAAGAGAAAGAAGATAAGGAGGATTATAAAATTTTGGTTCAAGCAACTTGATGCAGAACTGTCTTTAACCAAGGCAGGAGTGACTGTGGGTGGAGCAGGTTGGGAGGTGAAGACAAATAATTTAGTTTTGAATATCTTTCACATAGAGGGTGCTCATTGAGAGTATAGTACTGCTGAATATTAAGAATCAGGGATGTGAGAACAGCTGCCATGAGAAGGCAATCATTGTCAGTCTCTTGTTCATTAACTGTGAGTTCTCACTCATCAGCTTGATGTTGTTTCTGGGTTGTTTGTGTATTTATTTTGTTTTTCCATTTAAGATGTATATATAGAACCTATTTTATGCTAGGTATTGTTCTAATTTTTCAAATACTTAATCCTCGTAAAAACCTTACAAGGTAAGAATGTTATTACCATACCTGTTATACCAAAGAGGCATTGAGAAATTAAGGAGCTTGCCCAAGTTTACCTAGCTAGAAAAGGGAGAATTAAGATTCATACATGCACAGTTTGGTTCTATAGTCTGTGTACTAAACCTCTATACAGTGCTGCTTTCCTTTTTATTGCCCTCGTGTTGATCGATTGAAGTACAGTAAAACCTTGGATTGCAACTTGTTCTGTGAGTGTTCTGCAAGATGAGCAAACATTTCTAATAAATTTTAACTTGATATAAATGAGCAGTATCTTGCAATACAAACAGTATGTGACACCAAGTGTCACATGATCCCAACTGAGCCAAGGGTTTGTGAAATTCACTTTGATATACAAATGCTTTGGATTACAAGCATGTTTCCAGAACAGATTATGCTTGCATATATAGTTGACAATGTTACATTAGCTTCAGGTCCCTGTGATTTTATTGTAGTTATGAACAGAGACTCATTCAAGCAAAAACCCAGAAGCCTATTGCAAGTCATTTACACAGAGGATTTGGCTAAAGGGGATTTCCATAGCTTTAAAAATTGGAGTTATTTTTATAATATAAAATAAAGTGACCTGTGAGGCTGCAAGTGCTGATTACAGAAGCTGTAAGTGTGCCTGGGAGGCTCAGTTGGTTGAGTGTCTTGATGTTTGTCTTAGGGCATAATCTCATCTCTGGAGATTGAGCCCTACATTGGGCTCCACACTGACAGCACAGAGCCAGTTTGGGATTCCTCCCTCCTCCCTCCTCCCCCTCCTCTTCTCCTTCCTCCTCCCCCAAAATAAATAAACTAAAAAAATTTGTGGTTCCTGGTGGCTGTATTGGTTGTTTCTGATGCTTGATATCTCTGGAGATTGAGCCCTACATTGGGCTTCACACTGATAGCACAGAGCCAGTTTGGGATTCCCTCCTCTTCCCCCTCCTCCTCCCCTCTTCCTCCTCCTCCCCTCTTCCTCCTCCTCCCCTCTTCCTCCCCCCAAATAAATAAATTTTAAAAATTTGGGGTTTCTGGTGGCTGCGTTGGTTAAGTTTCAGATGCTTGATATCTCCGGAGATTGAGCCCTACATTGGACTCCAGACTGACAGCACAGAGCCAGTTTAGGATTCCCTTCCTCCACCTCCCCTTCTTCCCCCTCCCCCAAAATAAATACTAAAAAAATTTGGGGCTCCTGGTGGCTGCATTGGTTAAGTTCCTGATGCTTGATATCGGCTCAGGTCATGATCTCATGGTTCGTGAGTTCAAACTCCTCATTGGGCTATGCACTGTCAGCATGGAGCCTGCTTGGGATTTCTCTTTGTCCTTACCCTGCTTCTATGCACACTCTTTCTCAAAATAAATAAACTAAAAAAATTAAAAAAGCCCTAGAAATTATATCCTGAGGTGCTTTTAACCTGTGCAGGTTTTTCTTAATTTATATTTTTAATGTTTATTTATTTTTGATAGAGACTCAGAGAGTGACCAGGGAGGGGACTGAAAGAGAGAGGGAGATGTAGAATCTGGCTTTAGGAGAGAGAGAGAGAGAGAGAGAAAGAGAAAGAGAAGGGGAGGGGCAGAGAGAGGGAGAAACAGAATCTGACTGAAGCAGGCTCCAGGCTCTGAGCTGTCAGCACAGAGCCTGAAGCAGGGCTCGAACTCACAGACCACAATATCATGACCTGAGCCGAAGTTGGATGCTTAACCGACTGAGTCACCCAGGCACCCCTAAACTTTCAGGTATTGAAATCACTTAAAACTTTTCAAAGTTTATAGCTTTTCAAAGAGTTGTACTAATACTTTCTTTGAAAATAACAATAGCCCATTACATGTTAAGCAACATTTTCGTGAAAATTGTTTTCTAAAACAAAAACATTGTGAGAAAGGGAGCATTGTTTCAACATTTTGCAAATTTCTTTAACATCTGGGTTAATAGAAGATAACTGCTCATTGTATATTCTTTTTAATTCAACCATTGCATAATATTACTTTGGTTGAAATATATGAAGAAAATTCAGCCTCCTATAGAAAAGTTGTTAGAGAAGGGAAAAAACAGCCTTTCAAATAATTGTTGAATATTTTTCTTGGCTGAGAGAGTGTGAGTTGGGAAGGGAGGTGGGGGAAGAGGATCTGAAGGGGGCTTTGCGCTGACAGCAGTGAGCTCGACATCAGGGTGGAACTCCCTAACTGTGAGATCATGACCTGAGCCAAAGTCAGACACCCAACCCAACTGCACCCTTTCCCCCCTTTTAATAAACTGTGTTTTTTAGAGTAGTTTAGATTCACCGCATAATCGGGTGGGGAAAATAGAGTTTCCATATGAGCATAACCTTCCTACTGTATCCAGAATACATTTGTTACAATGGATGGACCTACATTGACCCATCCTTTTCACTCAGAGTCCATAGTTTACATTATGGTTCACTCTTGGTGTTGTACATTCTATGGGTTTGACACCTGTCTCTACCATTGTAGTGTCATACAGAATAGTTTCACTCCCCTTAAAATCCTCTGTTCTTTGCCTGTTTATTCCTTCTTCCCTTCCCCAGTCCCTGGCTGGACATTTTTGCATTCCTGTCAGCAACAAGGAGTGTTGCTCCAGCCTCAGAAGCATTTGGTGTTATTGTTTCTGGTTTGGGCCCTTTCAGTGGGTGTGTAGTGGTATCTTGTTTTATTTTGCAATTCCCTAATGACATTGTGACGTTGAATATATTTTCATATGCTTTCTTGCCATCTGTATTTTTTCATATGCTTATTTACAATCTCTTTTTCTTCTTTGGTGAGGTCCAGATCTTTTGCCCATTTTTAATCAGATTTGGTAGAGGGTCTCCATTTTTAATCAGATTGTTCATTTTCTTACTGTTGAGTTTTAAGAGTTGTTTGCATATTTTGGCTAAGTCCTATATCAGATGTGTCTTTTGCAAATATTTTCTCCCATTCAGTGGCTTGTCCTCTTATTCTCTTGAGTGGTAGTTTCTTAATTGCTACATGTCTGTGAACAGCAGACATGAGGTGCCAAGAGGTGCTGTGTCTGTTTATCTTAGCCAACCTAGGGGATAAGACAGGTAGAGCAGCAACCTCAGGGTCAACAAGGCACCTTTCTTTTGCTAATCAGCTCCAGGATCTGGGCAGTTTCACTCGAAGCTGTCTTTGCCTTATTTACCTGTTTACCTAACTTGGTCCTTCCTTCCCATGAAAGCAGCTATCTGCTATAGTACTCAGTTGGGAGATGTATCTTCCCTGAACACCTAATCGTATTTACCTTATATACCTTTGTATTGGGGCCTTTGCCCCGCCCTCTCTATCCTGGGGGCCTTGGCTCCTCCTCTGTATACTGGAGCCTTGACCCCACCCTCTCTGTACTTATTTACCTAATCTTGTTTATCCAAACTTGGGTGTGAACATCCTATGACTTAGTTGTTCTTTTTGCTTTGTTAACCCATCAGTGCAGGCTCAGGGAATTCCTAAGCTTATTCCCCACACTGGGGGAGAAGCAAGGAGAGAGGGAGACACAGTAACTGGAGGCTCCAGGCTCTGAGCCGTCAGTACCGAGCCCAATTCATGGCTTGAGCTCATGAACCATGAGATCATTACCTGAGCCAAAGTTGGATGCTTAACTGACTGAGCCACCCAGGCGCCCCTAGAGTCCTCAGTTTTAACCTCCTTAAGGCCCTTCTTCTCTTGTCCCTGCATTAGTATTAAAACCCAAGTTCCTAGATTACCCATACTTAATCAGCACCCACTCAGTGTGTCAGGACGCTCTCAGCCCTGTCTTCCAGGTTCTGTTTCACTTTTAGCACTGGAGGCCCTTTCTGCCAACCTTTTGAGCTTAGCTATGCATTGAGAGAGAATGTGTGTGTGTGTGTGTGTTGGAGTGGCAAAGAGAGGCAGAGACAGAGGAGTGTATGTAGCCTTTATATAGCCTTTTACTGAGTAGCCTTTACTCATTATGGATAAAATACCCATATGCTTTATCTAGGATTTTATAATAACAGGACTCTTTTTTTTTTTTTTAAGTTCATTTATTTGGAGAGAGAGAGAATTCCAAGCAGGCTCCACACTGTCAGCACAGAGCCTGCTGTGTGGCAGATCCCACAAACTGCTGAGATGATGACCAGAGCTGAAATCAAGAACCACCCAAGTGCCCCAATAACAGGATTTTTAAGTTATCCCATTACATATTGCCCTAAATAGTTTGGTCCCACCTGTAAACCTATCAGTGAGCAGCAACAGGAAGTTTCCTATAAATCTCTGTAGGCCTTTTAGGGAAGCTTTTTAAAATATTACCTTTTACGGTTTCAGTGCTTAATTTAAGGAAGTGCAATGCTTTACATTACTTAGGATATCATTTGTTCATTTAAATATAAAGCTTTCAGAATCGGGCTCTTATTTTGAACTTCAGTATATAACATTTTTCTAAAATGACATTTTTAATAAGGTTATTGACTGGTCATTTGTTTCTTAGCATTAGAATGTTAAGTGTTCCTTAAAAGGGACTCTAGTTGAGAATTGGGGTTGATTAGGTTCTACTTAAAGTTGTATTGTGGAGTATTTTAAAGTTTATTCTACGTTATTGTCAAAAGGAATGCCTTGTTACAATTATGTCTGGGTTATGATGCATTCCTCTTGAAGATTTTAAAGACTGTCATATTCTAGTCTTTTATACTTATGTTCTTGAGTTATATGCATAATTTTAAGAATCAGTTTATCACTATATAGTTGGGATACTATTTAATATACAATACTCTTCTTAAAGACATCCAGGAGTTTTGGTGTTCTCTTTTAAATATAATAACAGTTGTGGTTTTTTATTTTTTTTTGTTTTTTTTTTTTAAGTAATTGTAGATTCAGAGAATATTATACAATGATATCTAGTACTATTGATTACCTAGGGTCAGTCATTATGTAAATAGGGTTTTTTTTTCTTTAAATGTATTAAATTGTATTCACTGAAAATACTAGTTTCTATTCTGCACAGCCTTAAGAGGTTTTACTGGACTGTTATTCAGTCTTTTGGACCTTTATAAACTCTCCACTCTGCATCTCTCTGAACATTTGTAGTAATTAGACTAAAGACTGGAAGTATGCTACTGCTTATACTTCTCCAGTCAAAAGTACCTATTTGTTTCCTATTTTTAAACCAGTCCTTTAGCCATATTACCTTATATTCTTTTCCTCAGCAATCTGAAAACTAAAGAAATGTTAGAGTACTCTGAAAGTATAACTGTTAACTCTAACTGTAATAAATGGGGCAGGAAAACTGACAAAGATGGATTGATTTGATCGTTCCCATTCTCAAAGTGTGATCCATGGACCTTCCTGATGGCTCTTGAGACTTTATGGGATATGCACGGTCAAAACTATTTGCATACTTACGCTAAGATATTATTTGCTCTTTGCACTATGTTGACATTTGTACTTAGGTTGTAAGAATGTGGTGGCTAAAACTGTTGGTAGACAGATCAAGGCAGTGGTACCAAACTATTATAGTAGTCTTTATAGTCTTCCACTGGTCACACACACACACACACGCACACATTTTTAAAAATACCAGTTTCATCTAAGAATGCTCTTTTTTTTTAATTTTTTAATAGTTTATTGTCAAATTCGTTTCCATATAACACCCAGTGCTTCTCCCCACAAGTGCCCCCCACCCTGACCATCACCCCCTCCCTCCCCCTCCCTCCCCCCTCCCTCCCCCTCCCCGTTCAGTCCATGGTTCCTTTTCAGTATTCAGTAGTCTCCCTTGATCTGTGTCCCTCACTCTTCCCCGCTCTCTTTCCCCCTTCCTCTTCCCATCCACTTGCTACAAATGGCCAGATTTCATTCTTCCTCATTGCCATATAGTACTCCATTGTATATATATATACTACGTCTTCTTGATCCATTCATCAGTTGATGGACATTTAGGCTCTTTCCATGATTTGGCTATTGTAGAAAATGCCGCTATGAACATTGGGGTACATGTGCTCTTGATGAGGCAGTGAGAAATGCTGCTTTTATTAAATCTTGGCCCTGACTACATACTTTGTGATAGTCTAACTGATGAAATGGGAAGTATGCATAAAGTGCTTATGTGACTGAATTATGGGATAAATTAGATACTTTTTTCATGGAGCACCATTTTACTTGGAAGAATATCTAACATACTGTGGTTTTTCATGCTTCAGTATTTGACAGATATGAAAATGAATGAAGTGAGCCTGTCACACATCAAGGAAAAGAATTCAACAAGTTTGTTGCCAGTGATAACATTCCAGATTTCAAGAGAAAATTTAGAATATTAGAAAATGTATTATCCTCCACTGTGAGTGTGACAACTTACTTTAAAAAACCTTTCTGTTGAGATTGGTGGTGATACTAACAAATGTCATTTTTTGGGGGTGATATATTGTACAATGAAGTATCATTTGGAAGATCCACATAACTCAGTGAATTAATACTTTCCAAATGGCCACTACCCCATGTTTATAAATCAAAGATCAGTCAAAGATCCTTTCCAAGTGCAAAACAGATCAGTGGATTTTTTTTGTAGCAAATATTTTATTTTCAAATTAACATGTTGAAAAATATACCATGTTTGGGTACAGTGATAGTAATTTTATTGCATGTATAAATTTGTGTATCCACCAGAGTCTAGATACAGAATAATTCTACAACCCCAAACAGTTCCCTTGTGCTCTTGTGTTGCAATCACCCCTCCTCAAACTTCTGGCAACCTCTAATCTCTTCTTCATTACTATAGTTCTGTCTTTTTGAGATTGTCATATAAATGGAATCATAAAGAATATAATTATTTGAGACTGGCCTCATTAATTTAGCCTAATGCCTTTAAGAGTCCTCCGAGTTGCAATGATCAGTATTCATTTTTTTTAAAATTAAAGTAAAACTTGTTGTTTTAACCATTTCAAAGTGTACAGTTCAGTACCTTTTAGGACATTCACAGTGTTGTACAACCATCACCACCGTCACATTTCATAGTATTTTTATTTTCCCCAAAAGATAGCCAGTACCCCTTAACTAGTCACTTCCTGTTTCTCCCCCTCACCCTTTTGCAACCGCTTAATATTCTTTCTATCTCTGGATTTGCCTATTCTAAACATTTCATACAATCAGAGTCTTACAATATGTGGCCTTTTGTGTCTGGCTTTCATTTAGCATTATATTTTTGAGATTCATCCATGTTCTAGTACATTATCAGTATTTCATTACTGTTTGAGTCAACCCGGGCTGCCATAACAAAATGTTGGAAGGTTTAAACAGATACTGATTTTCTCAGAGTTCTGGAGGCTGGAAGTCTCTGAGATCAAGTCTCAGCAGGGTCATTTTATGGTATGTACTCTTCACATAGCTTATAGAAGCCTGTCTTCTCACTGTGCCCCCACATGGCCTTTCCTCTGTGCTAGAGTTTAAAGGAGAGGGAAGCTCTCTCTGGTGTCTCTCTCTCTCTTTTAATGTTTATTTTATTTTTGAGAGAGAGAGAGAGAGAGAGCATGATGGGGGAGCAGAGAAAGAGGGAGACAGAATCTGAAGCAGGCTCCAGGCTCTGAACTGTCAGCACAGAACCCAATGGGGCTTGAACCCAGGAACAGAACAATGAGATCATGACATGAGCGGAAGTTGGATGCTTAACTGAGCTGCCTAGGCGCCTCACTGGTGTCTCTTTTTTTTATAAGACACTAATGCTGTTGGGGGTGCCTGGGTGGCTCAGTTAAGTGTTTAACTCTTGATTCTGATCAGGTCATGATTTCATGGTTTTGTGGGTTTGAGCCTGCGTGGGGTACATTGCTGGCAGTAGATGCCTGCTTGGGATTCTCTGTCTCCCTCTCTCTCTGCCCCTCCCCCAATCGCGGTATCCTGTCTCCTTCAAATAAACAAACTTAAAAAAAAAAAAGACATCCTATTGGATCATCCCCCTTTCCCTTATAACCTCAGTTAACCTTAATTAAAATATACAGGTGTATTGAAGGTTAGGGCTTTCAGCATAAACATTCTGTCCATAATAATAAGTCCCTTTTATGGCTGAATGTTATTCCTTTGTATGCCCATACCTTGTTTTGTTCATTCATCAGTTGATGGACATGTAAGTGTTTTTGCTCTTTGCCTGTTATGAATAATACACGTCTGAATATTCATGTACACATTTTGAACACTTGTTATCATTCTTTTAGATTTGCACTAGAGTGTAATTGCTGGGCCACATGGTAATTCTGACTTAACTTTTTGAGGAACCACCAAACTGTTTTCCACAGCATCTGTACCATTTTGCATTCCCATCAGCAGTATGTAAGATTCCAGTTTCTCTACATATACACCAACACTTCTTCCTTTTCCTTTTTTTTTCTTGTTTTAAGAACTATCCTAGTGGTTATGAAGTGGTATCTACTGGTTTTGATTTCATTTTCCCTACTGACTATGATGTTTAACATATTTTCATGTGCTTATTGGCTATTTGTAAATCTTTGGAAAAATGTGAATTCAAGTCCTTTGCCATTTTTAAATTGGTCATCTGGGTTTTTTATGTTGAGTTTAAAGAATCATTCACATACTCTGATACTAAAATCTTACTGGATAAATGATTTCAAAATTTTTCTTCTATTTTGTGGGTGTTTTCACTTTCTTCATAATATTCTTTGATTCATAGAAGCTTTTATTTTTACAAAGTTTAATATTAAATTTTTTGTTGTTGTTGCTTGTATTTTCAGTGTCATGTAAGAATCCATTGCTACATCCAAAGATTTATCCTCCTGTGTTTTCTTCTAATAATTTTATAGAAATATCCTTATATTTAGATCTCTGATAAATTTTGAGTTTTTATATATGGTGTGAGGTAAGAGTCCAACTTCATTCTTTTGCACATGGTTATTCAGTAGTCCCTGCCTTGTTTGTTTAGAGGCAGATCTTTCCCCCACTGAATAGTCTTGACATTCTCGTTGAAAATGAATTGGCCATTGGGAAGCCTGGGTAGCTCAGTTGGTTAAGTGAGTGACTCTTGATTTCAGTTCAGGTTATGATCTCATAATTCATGAGATAGAGTCCCACCTGCATCAGGTTCTGCTCTGACAGTGTGGAGCCTTCTTGGGATTCTCTCTGCCTCTCTTTCTGTCCCCCACCCCCCCATCGCTTGCTAGTGCAAACACACACTCTCAAAATAAATAAACATTAAAAACAAAAAAAATCCATTGACCCTTGATATGTGATTTATATTTGGTTCTTTTCTGTTGGTCTGAATGCCTATCTTTGTGCCAATACTGTGGCTTTGTGTAATAATTTTTGAAATGAGGATGAGTGAATCATTCCAACTCCCCCCCCCCCCCACAACTTACTTCAAAACAAGATTGTTTTGGCCATTTGAACTCCCTTGTAGTTACATATGAATTTTAGGATAAATCTGTCAGTTTCTGTTAAAAAAAAAACATAGTTGGGATTGTGATAGAGATTGCATTGAATCTGTAGATCAGTTTGCGGGGGAAAGGTGGATGTACTGCCATTTTAACAATATTAGGTTTTCTAATCTAAGAACATGGGAGGTCTCCCCATTTATTTAGGTCTTTAGTCTCTTTTAACATTTCATGTTTTGTGGTTTTTAGTGTGCAGGTCTTCCACTTTTTTGGTTAAATTTGTTTCTAAGTATTTTATTCTTCTTGATACTATTATACATGAAATTGGATCCTTAATTTCAGATGGTTCATTGTTGGTGTATAGACATAGTGCTGATTTTTGTGTTTTTCATGTATCCTGCAATGTTGCTGAACTTGTTTATTAGGTGTAATCATTTTTTTGTGGATTCTTAGGATTTTCTGTATGTAAGACCATATCTGTGAAAAGTAGTAGTATTACTTTTTCCTTTCCAATTTGAATGCCTTTTATTTCTTTTACCAAATTGCTCTGGCTAGAACTTCTAGTGTTGAATAGTAGTGGCAAGGATGAACATCCTTGTCTTTGTTCTTCATCTTAATAGGAAGCTTTTCAGTGTTTTACAATTGACTGTGTTAGTTGTTTTTACATAGATGGCCTTTATCAGGTTGTGAAAGTGCTTTTCTATTCCTAGATTATTGAGTGTTATCATGAAAGAGTACTGGAATTTGTTAAATGTTTTTTCTGTCAATTGAGTTGATCGTGTTATTTTCCCCCTTCATTTTATTAATATGGTGATTAATTTTTTAAATTGAGCCACCCTTGCATTCCTGGGATACACCCATTGTGTATGGTCCTCTTAATATGCTGCTGAATGTGGTTTGCTAGTATTTTGTTGAGGATTCTTGCATCTGAACATTCATAAGAGATTGGTCTGTAGTTTATTTGTGCTAGCTTTGTTTTCTTATGGTATCTGAATGATACTGACCTATGGAATGAGTTTGGAAGTATTCTTTCCTCTTCTATTTTGGAAAGAGTTGGTATTCTTTTTTCTTCAAATGTTTGGGTGAACTGTTTCTTATTGGGGTTCCTGGGTGGCTCAGTCAGTTAAGTGTTCAACTCTTGGTTTCAGCTCAGGTCATGATCTCATGGTTTGTGCGTTTGGGCCCTATGTCAGGCAGGCTCTATGCTGTGCTCACAGTGTGGAACCTGCTTGGGATTCTCTCTTCCCCCCATCTGTCTCTGCACCTCCCTTGCATTTCTGCACGCTCTCTCTTTCTCTAAATAATAAACATATTTTGATGTTTGGGAGAATTTATCACTGAAGCCATCTGGCTCTTTAAAAAAATTTTTTTTAATGTTTATTTTTGAGAGACAGAGACAGAATGTGAGTGGGGGAACGCAGAGAGAGCAGAAGACACAGAATCTGAAGCAGGCTCTAGGCTCTGAGCTGTTAGCACAGAGCCTGATGTGGGGCTTGATCTCACGAACTGTGAGATCATGACCTGAGTGTAAGTTGGCCGCTTAACTAACTGAGCCACCCAGCCTCCCCTTTTGACTTTTTTGGACAATATTTTATTTATTACTCTTCTAATGTCTCATTACAGGTCAGATTTTTAAAAATTTCTTTTAGTCAGCTTTGGTAGTTTGTAGGAATTTGTCCATTTTATCTATGTTATCTATTGGTTGACATACAATTGTTCATTGTATCTCTTATATCCTTTTTATTTCTGTAAAGTCAGTAGGAATTCCCTACTTTCATTCTGGTTTTAGTAAATTGAGTCTTCTCTCTTTCTTATTTCTTGGTCATTCAAGTTAACAGTTTGTCAGTGTTGTTGATCTTTCCAAAGAAGTATTGGTTTCACTAATTTTTTTATTTTTTTTTTAAATCTGTGCCTTTTATTTCCTTTCTTCTGCTTGCTTTGCATTTATCTCTTCATCTTTTTCTAGTTCCTGGAGAGTAAGGTTATTGATTTGTGATACTCTTTTAATGTAGGTGTTTACAGTTACAGATTTCCCTCAGAACTGCTTTTGCTGCATCCTGTACATTTTGGTATTATGTGGCTATTTTTAATTCTTCTCAAAGTATTTTCTAATTTTCATTGCTATTACTTTTTTTTTGACTTGTGAATTTTCTACTTCCCCTATTATCAATTCCAGTCTCATTGTATTATTGTTAGAGAAGATACTTTGTATGATTTCCAATTTTTTTATTTATGAGACTTTTTTTGATGACTTAACATATGGTCTACTGTGGAGAATGTTCTGTGTGCACTTGAAACTAATATATATTCTGCTTTTGTTGGGTGTGGTGTTCTTTGTTTGTCTTTTAGGTCTACTTAATTTATGGTATTGTTCCAGTTTTCTCTTTCCATTCTATTGTTTTTTTCCATTGTATCTTTTATCTTGTTTTATCCATTATTGCAAGTGAGATGTTGAAATCGATATTTATTGAGCTGTTTCACCCTTCAGTTCTGTCATTTTTTTGTTTCATGTTTTGGGGCTCTGTTAGGTGCATTTATGTTTTTAATTGTTAAGTCTTGACAGATTGAATTTTATCATATATCTTTGTCTATTGTAAGGTGTTTAAAAAATTTTTTTTAATGTTTATTTTTGAGACAGAGACAGAACATGAGCAGAGGAGAGGCAGAGAGAGAGGGAGAGACAGAATCTGAAGCAGGTTCCATGCTCTGACCTGTCAGCACAGAGCCCAAGGTGGGGCTCAAACTTATGATCTAACATGACCTTAGCTGAAGTTGGTTGCCTGACTGACTTAGCCAATAGGTGCCCTATTGTAACAAGTATTAACATATATTTTGTCTGATATTAGTATACCTACTCCCTTTCTCTTCAAGTTGCTATTTTCATGGACTGTCTTTTCTTTCACTTTCAACCTTTTTGTGTCTTTAGATCTAAAATGAGTCTTAAGGGGTGCCTGGGTGGCTCAGTCATTTGAGTATCCGTCTTTGGCTCAGGTCATGATCTCACAGTCTGTGAGTTTGAATTCCACATCAAGCGCTGGCTGACAGCTCAGAGCCTGGATTCTTCTTCAGATTCTGTGTCTCCCGCTCTCTCCGCCCCTCCCCTGCTCATGCTCTGTCTCTCAAATATAAGTGAATGTAAAAAATAAATGTAAATGAGTCTCATGTAGACAACATATAATTGTATCATGTCTTTTTTAATCTGTTCTGCCCATCTCTGCCTTTTAATTGAAGAGTTTAATCTATCCATTTACATTTAATGTAATTACTATTAAGGATATTTATCATTTTGCTATTGGTTTTCTACATGTCTTATGTCAGTTCTGTTCTTTTTTAATGTTTTATTTTAGAGAGAGAGAGAGAGAGAGAGAGAGAGAATGTGAGCAGGGGAGGGTCAGAGAGAGGGAGACACAGAATCTGAAGCAGGCTCCAGGCTCTGAGCTGTCAGCACAGATCCCAACTCACAGCACAGATCGAAGTCACAGGCCATGAGATCATGACCTGAGCTGAAGACAGACACTTAACCGACTGAGCCACCCATGTGCTCCAACCCCTGGGGATATTTAACTAACTTTTGTAAAAGTATATTTTGGATTAATAACAACCTAGTTACAGTAGTATACAAAATACATTGCTCCTATGTAGTTCTGCCCCTTTATTTTATGTTGTCACAGATTACATCTTTATAAATTATATGTCCATTGACAAATTTTTTTTCCTAAAGGAAAAAGATTTAATATAAAAATCTAGGATTCACATCATGATAAATGGTAAAATTGAAGATTCTTCTCTTGATAAAAGTTAAACTTTCCTTTTTTTTTTTTTTAAAACGTAACCTGCCTTTATCTTCTGCTTTCCTATTACTTTGATGCCACCTCTTCCTGCCCATGATAATAGTGACAGATTCTGTCTCTCTCCAGTAGTTTAGAAAGTTTACTCCTACACAAGCTATGATGATTAGCATTAATTTAATACACTCTGGCAACATCTGAGAGTAGTATCTGTAACCCTTCTTTCTCCTACTCCCCCAAATACATTGCTAGCTGTCCATCCTCCTTGATAGAAATGTGGCATTTTATTTTCCAGTGTTCCTTGTTGATTCTCATGCTCATCAACATAAATTTATAGTTATGTTGTATGTAGCTGTCTTTTAAATCATAAGGAAAAAAAGAGGAGTTACCAAAATACATTCTCCTTCCTTCCTTTCCTTCCTCAAACACTTCATAATATAGTGCTTCTATTATACTTTCAGATACTATTTCAAAGTTTGCACGTATTTAATTATCTTAATTTTTTGAAATCAAGACAATTTCATAGCTAAGGAGGGTGAGGAATAAAGAAGACAACTTACCTAAGGCCTTAGGTAAAAGGTAAAATCAGGGGTCCTGGGTGGCTCAGTCATTTAAGTGTCAGACTTTGGCTCAGGTCATGATCTTGCAGTCTGTAAGTTTGAGTCCTGCGTTGGGCTCGGTGCTGACAGCTCAGAGCCTGGAGCCTGTTTCAGATTCTGTGTCTCCCTCTCTCTGTCCCTCCCCTGCTTGTGCTCTTTCTCTTTCTCTCAAAAAATAAATAAACATTAAAAAAAGTTTTTGAGGTTAAAATCAGAAATTTGAACCTGGCTTCAGAATCCAGTTAACCACTTGTCTGTTATTTCCTGAATACTAGTGTTTCTTCTATCACATTATAACATCAAGTGTAGAATTCAATTGGAGTGTTGAAAATTCAGGACGGATAAAGTGAAGGATATCTGTTTCTCAGATAGACCATAACTCCTTCCATATACTGCTTCAGTGCTGTTCCCTCTGCTGAGAATGTTCTTGTCTTGAATATCTGTGTGGATTGATCCCTCACTGCAGTCAGTGCTTAGTCTTTTCCTGACCTCTTTAAAGATTCTCCTTCCTAACTCCCTTCCCAACTTTTCTCAGTGTACTCAGTCACGGTTTATCAGGACTTATTCTCCTCCTCTCTACTGTCTTCTTCTATCATTACTTCTACTTACTTTTATCATACATTTTATCATCATCATCATGATTTGTATCATTTCTCTTCATTGCCAGAATTACAGTTCCATGATAGGAACAGTGTTCACAGCTGCATCCCTAGTATCTGACTCAAAATAGACACTCAGTATCTATATAGTCCACCAAGAAAAGAGGCTCAAAAACCATAGAAAATGATTTTATTTTATTTAACCTTAAAAAAAAGGCAAAAGAAATTGCCCATCTCCCACCTTATGTTACATTTTTAGTATATGTAAAAAAATATGTAATGACAAAAGGCTATTACAAATTCAGTAATGCTTTTTAAAGAAATGTGTATTTTGTTCATAGCAAAATGGCATTTGGAAAAGTAGTGGCTGTATATACAAGCACAGTTTTATTTAATTTACAAACAGTGCTCATATGGATTTACTGACCTTGTAATGATGAAGTTCCTCTAAGGAAATGAGGCCCACAGATTGTGAACTGGTGTAATTGACTCATTCCTAATCAACTTCAGATTTGCATTTAAATGGCTTCTTTTTAGCATAATTACTCTACCCAAGACAGTTTGATATAGCAGAAAAAATGAACTCAAACTGCCCTTGGATTTCCAAAGAACTAAATTCATCTGACCTACCTACTTACTACCTTTGTGCTTTTGGTTACTTAACATCTTAGAATCTCATTTATGGCATTATGTATGTAAATATAATTATATGAAATTATTTTGGTAATGCACCAGTTACTCAATACATATTCCTTTCCCCTCCATTTTCAGGACCTCATCTTTCTCAGTTTATTTCTGTCTTTGCCGTGATTACAGCTTTTTACGAAAAAAAGTGTTCTGTCATCTCTGTTCATGGGCTTGCAAAGCTAGTCATTAATTATGTTCTTGTTTTAGCTCATAGATAAAGGGAATTTCGTTGAGCTCACGCAGAAAATCCATTCTTTTTCTATCAGACATCGATTACCCTTGTGTTTTATTTACTTTATTTAACTGTTTCTTTGAGTCTTTAACATGCCAGACACACAAAATGAAGTCATTCTGAAATCTCAAACCACTCAGGTAAATATAATAGTATAGGAATTAGGAAGGGTGTGTTTACATTTCTTCCAACAAAAATTTACTGACTGTAGTTTAAGAAACAGGCTGATATTAAGGGAACGATAAATACATTTCAATTGTTTGTTGAGAATCTAGTGGATAAAATGTCAAAAAATAACGACCGTGTACATAGTTTATAAGTGGCAGTATAAGCAGTACTGATGAGGGTGTTCCTAAGTTTTCCTGGGGCTTGAGGGATGAGCTAGAGGATACTTTAGAATAAACTAGATTGAGGGTTGCAGGAGAACATTCTATGCTTAAAAGGCATGGAAGCATTGACATATGTAGTGATTAATAAGTCAGTCTGATTAGAGCATAGTGTGTATAGACACAAATGGTAGCAAGGGAGACTGTAAAGGTAGTGTGAGATTAGACCCTCAATGATTTTGGGTATCATCCAGGAGTTTGAAGTCTTCAGTATTCCTGGAAACCATCAAAAGTTTATAGGTATGTATGTATTTATTTATTCAGTAATTTCTTTATTGCATGGGTAGTTGAAGACACTGGAAGCTTTTCAAGTAAGAGAAATATTTGATCAAGTTATCTGCTTCACAGTCTGAATCTTTAGAAAGAGTTTTGGCAGTTGAAAGATCTCAATACTGATTCCATGCACCCTTACTAAGCTTGATTCAGTTTTAGACTTTTTTTTTCTTTAAATTTACATCCAAGTTAGTTAGCATATAGTACAACGATGATTTCAGTAGTAGATTCCTTACTGTCTCTATCCATTTAGCCCAGCCACCCTCCCACAGTCCCTCCAGTAATCCTGTTTGTTCTCCATATTTAAGAGTCATGTTTTATCCCCCTCCCTGTTTTTATATTATTTTTGCTTCCCTTCTCTTATGTTCATCAGTTCTGTGTCTTAAAGTCCTCATCTGAGTGAAATCATATGATATTTGTCTTTCTCTGACTAGTTTCACTTACCGTAATACCCTCTAGTTCTGTCCACGTAGTTGCGAATGGCAAGATTTCATTCTTTTTGATCGCCGAGTAATTTTCCATTGTGTGTGTTTGCGGGGGAGCCGTATGCATCTTCTTGATTCATTCATCCATCAACGGACATTTGGGCTCTTTCCATATTTTGGCTGTTGTTGATAGTGCTGCTGTAAACATTGGGGTGCATGTGCCCCTTCGAAACAGCACACCTCTATCCCTTGGATAAATACCTAGTAGTGCAATTGCTGGGTCATAGCGTAGTTCTATTTTTAATTTTTTGAGGAACCTCCATACTGTTTTCCAGAGTAGCTGCACCAGTTTGCATTCCCACCAGCAGTGCAGAAGAGATACTCTTTCTCCACATCCTAGGCAACGTCTGTTGTTGCCTGAGTTGTTAAAATTAGCCATTCTGACGGGTGTGAGGTGGTATCTCATTATGGTATTGATTTGTATTTCCCTGATGATGAGTGATATTGAGTAATTTTTATGTGTCAGTTGGCCATCTGGATGTCTTCTTTGGAGAAGTGTCTATTCATGTTCTCTGCCCATTTCTTTATTATTTGTTTTTTTGGGTGTTGAGTTTGATAGGTTCTTTATAGATTTTGGGTACTAACCCTTTACCTGATACATGGTTTGTGAATGTCGTCTCTCATTCCATCGGTTGCCTTTTAGTTTTGCTGATTGTTTCCTTTCCTGTGCAGAAGATTTTCATTTTGATGAAGTCCCAATAGTTCATTTTTGCTTTTGTTTCCCTTGCCTCCGGAGATATGTTGAGTAAGAAGTTGTTGCAGCCAAGGTTGAAGAAGTTTTTGCCTTTCTTCTCCTCGAGGTTATTGATGGTTTTCTGTCTTACATTTAAGTCTTTCATCCATTTTGAGTTTATTTTTGTGTATGGTGTAAGAAAGTGGTCCAGGTTATTTTTCTGCATGTCGCTGTCCAGTTTTCCCGTCACCACTTGCTGAGGAGATGGTCTTTATTCCATTGGATGATATTTCCTGCTTTGTCAGAGATTAGTTGGCCATAGGTTTGTGGGTCCATTTCTGGGTTCTCTATTCTGTTCCATTGATCTGAGTGTCTGTTTTTGTGCCAGCCATCGAAGGTTTTTAAAACGGAGAAAAGATGGAAGGAGTTTGGCAGTATGATGGATGGATTCTGTTGGAGTTGGTGGTGTAGGGGGATGCTGAAGTAGTAAAATGAATGAAAAGTAGATGTTATTAGTAGGTAGTGAACACATTGAAAAGAGTCAATGTAGAAACACAGGTCTGGTTTTAAACCTAGGCTCCGCCTCTTTGTAGTTGTATGAAAAAATAAGCTGCTTTGATTTTCTTATCTGTATGAGGTACTAATAATACCTACTTTACAGTGTTCCTTTGAAGATTTTGTTACAGTGGGTATGAAGTAACTGATGCAGTGCTTGCCTGATGCGAGCTAAGGGCTCAATTAATGATAACATGAATGAGGTGTACAGTAATTATTAAGGTAAGAAATGGTTAAGACCTGACTTTAGGGGTGAAAAAGAAAATAGATTTGGATGGATCTGTCTGAATTGGAATGAATATGATATGACTCAGTGACTGGAAGACCTGATGACTGACTTAAGAGAAAGAATGGAATCAGACAGGCTGAGATTTGGAATCTGAATGATTAAAGTCCAAGGGGCTAGGGATGCCATTTTCCTGGTAAGGAATACAGGCGACACTGGTTGAGAGGAAGTAAAAGGAGTAGAATGATTTTGATTTGGACTTTTTGAGGTATTCGGGATATCTTGGTGATGATATGAATGGAGCAAGCTGTTAGAAATAAGGTCTGGGGCAAGAGATAAGACATTGGAGAGTTATCAGTATTATGCACAGTAGCAGAAATGTGTGTAAATCTTAATGGTAAGGCATATATTTGAAACACATCTTCTGTATCCCCACACTGCTGTGTTCTGTATTAAAGCTTGATTGGCTCTTGCTATTAAATGTTATATTTAAAAAATAATATCCTTATGGTGGCTTTGTATATAAGGTAAAGTGTGGTTACTTTGATTTCTAATTTCATATTCACTTAACAGTTATAAATGTAAAACCTACTTCTCCTAAAATACAGATCTTACTCTAATTTTAAACTTATGATGAATATTTTAGTTTAACTTTTAAGACATTTTAATCTGTAACTATGGATTAAAATTTTTAAAAATGTTTTTTATTTATTTTTGAGAAGCAGAGATAGCATGAGGGGGGCAGGTCAGAGAGAGAGGGAGACACAGATCTGAAGCAGGCTCCAGGCTCCGAGCTAGCCATCAGCACAGAGCCCGATACAGGGCTCAAACCCACGAACCGTGAGAACATGACCTGAGCTGAAGCCAGACACTTAACTGATTGAGCCACCCAGGTGCCCTTGAATTAAAATTTTTTAATTTTCTCTAGGTATTTCTTTAATAAAATCTAAGTATCTAAGTAAATCTCATGAATATAATAATTTAGACTTATAAATGTGATTGTTTATAAGCTTATTCTATTGCAGTGTGTAAATTTAAGAGCTCAGCCTAAAACCACAAGTCTAAATCAGCTATTCAGTTGCATTTTTTTTTATGTTTGTTTATTCTGAGGGAGAGCATGCATGAGATGGGGAGGGACAAAGGGAGGGAGACTCCCAAGCAGG
Source organism: Suricata suricatta (assembly GCF_006229205.1). Classification (NCBI taxonomy): domain Eukaryota; kingdom Metazoa; phylum Chordata; class Mammalia; order Carnivora; family Herpestidae; genus Suricata; species Suricata suricatta. Next base: position 156,261,722 of record NC_043701.1, read on the forward strand.
CTCCACTCTGTCAGCCTGGAGCCAATCCTGGGGCTTGATCTCACAAACCGTGAGATCATGACCTGAGCTGAAGTGGGATGCTTAACCAACTGAGCCACCCACTTACCCCTGGGATGTTATTCCTAAGTCATTACTTTAAAAAGTTGTACTTGTGTGTGTGTTTATTATTTTGAGAGAGAGATTTATAAGTTTATGTTATTTATTTATTTATTTAGAGAGTGAGCACACAGGAGGGTCAGAGAGAGACGGGGAGAGGGGATCCCAGGCAGGCTTCAAGTGCAGAGCCCCAGGCACGCTCCATCCGTGAAATGCTAGATCATGACTTGAGCTGAAATCAAGAGTTGGACACTTAACTGAATGAGCCACCCAGGCTCCCCAGCAGCAACTGTTTACACCTAATTATTAATTTTATTGGTATACTGCTGAGCTTTTTTGGGAGAGAGAGAGAGTGCGTGCATGCGTGTGCGTGCATAAGCATGAACTGGGGAAGAAAGAGCAGGAGAGAAAGAGAGAATCTTAAGCAGGCTCCACGCTCCCAATTCGGGGTTCTGTCTCAGGAACATGAAATCGAGTCAGAAGCCCAACCGACAGAACCACCCTGATGCCCTTGCCCTCCCCCCACCCCGTCGTTATTTTTTATATAAAGTGTTTTCTCTTTTTAGGTGGTCTTTGTTTTGAATTATTTTTTTATTAGCTGAACTACTTTAAGTCACTCTTACACCAGAGTGAATGCTGTCCTTTTCAAATCAGAGCAGTGTTCATTAATTGGTTTTTTAAACCCATGTCTTTGAATAATAGACTGGCTACAAAAAGTGCATGTTTGGGTTTGTCCCTGTTTTTGTTTTATACTCAGAATTTTGTAAATATACTTCCATTGGCTTTTAGCATTTACTTTTACTGATGAAATGATTGGCAAACTAAATCCCTTTTCTCTTAAGTAAAAATAACTGAAAAATTTCCCCTTATTTGGAGCTTTTAAACTTTTATTCTTAAAATTGAGATATTTTACCAGGGAAGTACTATATCTGCATGCTTTCCCCCCCCCCCCCGAGTATTCTACCCTAGTACTACTCAGAGCCTTTAGACTCCATATAATATTCAACATTAGGAAGTTTTCTTCTTGTTTTCCTTCTGCCTCCTTAATTTTTGTTTTTGTTTTCATTTATGTTCTTTGCTTTTTCTTGGTAGAAATTGTGTTTTACAGTATTGAATGTCCAAGCCATCTCCTCATAATTTCTGTGTCTTCAGATTCACTTATATTATGAAGACGTTTTATTGATTGATTGATTGATTGATTGATTCAGAGTGAGCAGGGAACAGGGCAAAGGGGAAGAGAGAGAGAATCTTACGCAGGCTACGTGTTCAGCACAGAGCCTGACATAGAGCTGAATGGTGAGATCATGACCCAAGCCTAAATCGAGAGCTGAATACTTAGCCAACTGAGTCACCCAGGTGCCCTATGAGGACATTTCTTAAGTTAGTTTTCTAAATCACTAATTTATTATATATTTTTATGCTTAATACCTCTGTTTGGTTATTTGGACAGTTGTGTTTCTTCTTTCCTTCTCTCCCAAACACGTATTATCTCCACTTTTTTCTGAGTGGAGAATAACATTTTTAAAATGTTATTTAAAAATAACATTCCTGGCCTCAATAGAAATACTAGAACCTAAAGCAAAATTATAAATAGTATTTTTTTCTTCATTAATTGTTTTATTTTGAGCCATTAGTTGTAATTAGATTGTTTCTTTCCAATGTAGCTGGTCAGGTTTTATTCATCAGTTCTTGTGTTGGGTACTTCTGAGGGTGTAAATGTGCCAGCAAATGGGCTTCTCACAGTGCATGGGCTGGGATCAGATACTCAGGAAGAGAGGAATAACTTAGTAAATGTAGTTGCCCAGCAGTGGGGGGTGGGGGGTGGGGAGGGAGGAGGTCTAGAGTAATGAGAAAAAGAGCCTGGTTTTTGTTCATTACCTGTATGAGTTCATCCACATTTCTTTGGTTATATGATACACTGAGAAAGATGGAACATCAGTTAAAAGGGATTCTTTACCTTATGTTATCTTGGATAAAATATGAAAGATCATAGAATCTGGTGCTTTTTTTTTTTTTTTAACGAGCAAGCACTTCTGAACGGATACTTCGTAAAATGATACTACTCTGTTGGAGACTGAGCTCTTTTATACCAAGCACCAAGTTTTACAAGATACCCAAGGACCTTGATGTACAAATTGCAGATTTCCTGATGTGGCCTTAGTTTTCCTTTTGAACACCTCTCTGGCTTTCAAACTGCTAATTTCTATACTGACTACCTCAGAAAAAAGGTTCCCAAGACCCATGAACCATTTTTTCATTCCGTCCTTAATTTTTTTATTTCAAAAGTACAGACTATATTGCTTACTGAATTGACATGTTCCAGTCCTGTTATTTTTCATAACCTACTATTCCTCTTTTGGTTACAAATAAAGAAAGTAGTGACTTTGATTAAGATTGAAGAGGGAATATGTGAAAATTTTTCATCTATCTTTTGTTTTTGAGAGCTAGATGGTTAAATGGGAAGCTGCAAACCAAGCATGTAGTTCTACTATAAGAGGAAAAAGTGTGGGGAAAAAAGGAGAACCTGCCTGGCCTTCCTGGAGCATTAAATCTCCTTTAGGAGATAAGATAAATGCATGAAAAGAGAAAAATGATAAAGTTCCGACAGCCTATGATAAATTTATTTTACAGAATACTTGCATAGAGAGCACTTTGCATGTGACAGAAAACAAAGAAAACATAAGGAATTGACATTTATTTAAAATGGGAGAGTGAAAAGTGAATTCTGAGAATCCGAAAACTAGAAACCCAAGCTTTATGAGGACAGTCAGTCACCATATCTGTTTGCCACTGGCTGTCCACACTGTCAGTGCCTGCTAGAAGGTCAGCTCTCAGTTACTGTAAATTGAATAAGCAGGTATGAATTTGTTGAACAAATTGAAGAGTTCCTTGAATGAGATAATTTATTTGGGCAGAGGTGAGATGCAGAGGCTTGAGAAAATATTAGGAGGTAGAGGCGATGATTGAATACATCAGAATATTGATGTGATGAGCTGTGAGAATGGGCACAAAGTTGTGGGAAATAAGGCAGCTAATGGTAGCTTGGAGCCAATAGATAAACATCTTGGATTGCTGGACTTAAGAAGTTGGGATTTGTTTTTCAAACAGTAGAATTCTTCTGAACAGATAGTGGCATTGTCAAAGCAGTGTTTTGGGAGTAGTCTAAAAACACAGTGGAGGTTGCTGTGAGGAAGACTGGAGGCCAACTTTGAGACCCATTTGTGAGGTTGAATAGGAATTCTTTGAACACTAGTTGTGTCCAATAAAATTATGAATATTTCCTCACATGTAATATCTTCCATAAAGATGCTTTTTAAGCTCTGGTGATTGAACATAATGACATAGCTGTCTTTTTCAGTATTTATTTAATTTTCCATGGCATTTTGTTATTGATCTCCTGGCTCTTCTATGAGATCATGGTATAAATTTTGAATACATTTGTTCTTCCCTTATTTGCCTTTTGTTAATGTCAAGCATAGCACATGAGCTATTTCTTGTTGCTATGCAACTGCTAAATTCAATATTTAATATTAATAAAACTGAATAGCATTAAATTCAGTTAACAGAGGGTAGCAGAATATGACTTTACAGTGTCTAATTGATAATATTTGTAAGATTTAATGTATTGTTGCTGATGTGAGCAAAATAGGAGTGACTTGTTTATAGTTGCTCTTTGGGTCAAAATTTGTGGTTAAATCATCAGGTTTTTTTCTTGTTTGATTCTTTTTGGTCTTTCCCTTTCATGGTTTTTTGTTATTCAGTTTTTGCTAGTGTCTCTGTGTTATTGATGAAGTTTTTATTCTATTTTCTTATTCTTTCAGATTCTGTTACTTTTCGTAATTTTAATAATTTTCACTCTCAGAGCTTATAAGCTTTTTTTTTGGTATTATTTCTTGCTATATTTACATTTTTCCTTCTCAGGAATTTATGCTTAGTATGCAAGTTTGGAATTTGTAACAATGTCATATAAATCCAGATGAAAGCATATTACATGCGTTCTTTGGAACAAGAGCCAACCTGTAATCTCCTTTAGCTATTTGCAGTGTGTACTTGGTACTTTAAAGATATTGAAATGCTTTCATTAATATTTGTGAAATAGGGCTTTAGAGTTGGAGACAGGCTGTGGGATTTCTTTGAGGGGAGAGGAAGGAAGCTAATGTTGGGAATATCTAGTTGGCAGGCTCAAGATAGATAGGATCTAGTGATTCCTTCTCATTCTCTTAACCACCATCTCCCCAACCTCTAAACCCCCAGTCCAACCCTTTGTCCTCCCTAGTTTGGGGAAGAGAGGCCATAGTGATTTAGCAGAAAATGTTTTAGCAAGTAATAACCAGACCTAGATCACTATTTGCTTGAATGGGTAGTTTGATTTTGTTAGTGTTTTTGGAATAATTTTGATGGGAAGAATTAAGGATTTAATAATAAATGAAAAATCTAGAATCTAGAAAATAGTGTAGAAAAATAAACTCTTTACAATATAGCTAACACAAACTATAGAGCTTATTCTATTGAAAACAATGGTTTAATACTGTGGACCAAAAAAATCTTTTTGTGCTGCATTCTTCTTCTCTTTTTTTATATTATTTAAAAATGTTCTAAAATGTTTTTTTATTTATTTTTAAGAGAGAGAGCATGAGCAGGGGAGGGGCAGAGAGAGACAGAAACACAGAATCCAAAGCAGAGCTATTTAGCACAGAACCTGAGGGACTAAGGACTCAAACTCATGAAATCATGACCTGAGCCGAAGTTTGCCACTTAACCTACTGAACTACCCAGGTGTCACTTTTTAACTTCTAAATTTTGATTCTTTTTTAGGTTTTTAGTTTTTTTAGATTTTAATCTTAAGTAATCTCTGCATCTACAGTGGGGCTTGCTTGAACCTATATCCCCAAGATCAAGAGTCCCATGATCCCCTGACTCAGACAGCCAGGCACCATCTTTTCTACCGCTTTACCTTCAGACCCTTTATGGTGATTGTATTTGTAGTAAGGAAATGCTAACTATATGTGAACCTCATGTGTCCGCCTGACTATAGTATTTTAAATTAGTGGTTTCCTCCTTTTTGAGCATAAAGAGTACTTTCTATTTTTTTAATTATAAACTTGTAAGTGATTATAGATTATGTGACAAAATCCATAGTGCCCCAAAATACATAGTACATACTAGGAATTCAGTAACACTTTGTGTATTTTCTTAATTACAGTAACTTTTTTTGTGTGTGTGTTTGAACAGTACTATGTACACTGAATGCACAAGACACATTAATTCTTTCTAAAGATCATTCTTGAAGTACATATGGGTTCATGGACCCCTTGTAACTCTTTGAGCTCCCAGTGAGGTGCATAGTTTGGGAACCACCACTGTTAACCTGTTATTTGTGTGATGTTATATAAAGGTAGAATCTGATTCCTTTTCTCTTTTCCTTCCTTATTCTCTTAATGAAGCATAGGAAACAGCAAGATGGCCAAGACTTTTTCATTGTTTTTCATTGAATTGATCAGCCATATTTGAGGTAATAAATCAGAAAAGGTTGGTTTTTTTTAAATAATGGTGGAAGGTGGTAATATTCTAAACATTTATATACAGGTATACTTGAATTCTTTCTTTTTTTGTATGTAGAATTAGTGAGTACTGCCTTCATAAAAGAACCAGCAAGTAGTTATTGTAGCAATGTGAAAAGATTAAAAAAATATTTTTCTTTTAAAATATTATGATCTTTTTATTTAGTAATAAAGGTGTTCTCAGTGAGGATTTTCCTTCTTCAAAAAACTGTTGACTTGAGGGATGCCTGGATGGCTCAGTCAGTTGAGCATGGGACTTTGGCTGGGGTCATGATCTCATAGTTCATGAGTTTGAGCCCCACACCAGACTCACTGCTGTCAGTGTGGATCCCACTTCAGATCCTGTCTTCCTCTCTCTCTGCCCTTTGCCCACTTGCGTTCTTTTAAATGTTTCAAAAATAAATAAAACATTTAAAAAACTGTTAGCTTGAAAAATCTGTTAGTTCATATTTCAGAAACAAGCTATTTAGGTTAATCCAGAATATTGTGGAAATTTTGAAATGATTTGACTTTCATTGGGAAAGGTGCCTTTTAAAATGCAGTTTGAGCCTTTATGTAAAGAGGTATTTTGGATTTTCTAAAATGATAGGAGAACCTGTGGATTTATACTCTTTCATTGGTTGTTTCTATTGTTGTCTGTTTTGTGCTGTTCTTGAACGTGTTACGAATTTGTACTGAATGTTAATCATGGACAAAAATGCAAGTGTTCTTTTTAAGCTTGTATCTGACATTCTTTGCTCAGCATCCCTTCTGTTAATAATCTGGGGATCCTTGAGAACTGGAAGAATACACCATCGTTTTTCAGCAGCAGATTAGTATTACATTACTACAGGGAGTGTTACTGTAATCATAGATTTTTTTTCTTTCATCCTTTCAGGGTTTGAAAGTATTCTTGAAGGGCTGTTTGGACCTGCATTATTAAAAGATCTCAGTTTATTTAAAGGTATTCAAAATCCTTTTTCCTTTTTTTCTCTTTGGATTTCAAATTCTTCCTGATGACATAACTGATACTTTTGTGATTTGTGTCTTTCTCCTTTTTATTCAATTTTATGTGAGTTAAAACTATATCCCTGTAAACATCTTTTTGTGCTTAGTTGATAATGCAAGTATATGTATTAATAGGATATATTAATTAGTGAGCAGTTATTAAGAATTTTAAGACAAATAAGGGACCTGTCTAGTACTTAGGCTTTTTTGTTGTTTGTTGTTAAAATAAATATTATTTTTGAAATTCTCATTTGTTTGAAGAATTCCCTTTTGTAACTTAATTTGGTATTCCAACTATTTTTGCAGACTGTGAACCTGAAAGCATTTCTGATTGGACTTTTGATGAAAATTGTCTATTCTGTTGCTTGAGAAGAGATAAAGTAAAGGTAACGAAAAAACTTGTATAACTTATCTAGTGTGGTATTTTATAGTTTTTATTTTTTCAAAATTTGATTATGTTGTTGGAGGATTTGTAGGTAAAGGAAGGCATGATTTCGTATTTATTTACAAAAGATTTGATAGTAACTGAGTTTTGCAATTTAGACTGTTTCTAGTCTGTTGATTAGCCTATTGAGAAATCTGTATCCCAACATGCATTGCTTTATTTATATAGTTCACTAGGCAGAATAATTAACTAGATCTCAAACTGTTGAGTGTATTTTAAATATGAAATGTATGATAATTCAAGCAATGGGAGTCATTTGTACAAAAAGAACAGTAGCATGGATCTGGATCAAGTAGTTACTAATTCATGTAGATTTATGATAAACGATGGTTTATGCTTTAGTATAGATGTTTCTTCATAATATTGGAGCATGAATGCTGTTTATATTCAGTTGTAGAAATTGGCTATATTCTGTTTTTATTGTTTTGTATTAAACATAAATGGAGTTTGGGTTTAGAAACATCATGCCAGATACTGGAAGAATTTATTAATAATGGTTTCCTATCTTATGTTTCTTTTCATGGTAATTTTGTTCTCTGTTTTAAAGCCTTGAAAGCATTTTGAATTCTTTCCTTCCCCCTGTACACTTCTAACTAGATCATTGACCGGGTTCTAGAAGTTCTCCCTTCATATGGAATTTCATTCTTTTTTTTTTTTCCAAAGTCATTACCGTAGTTCAGACCGTTAGCATGATTTCTAAAGTACTGAAATAACATGATTGGTCTCTTTCTATTTTCTTCAGTATTTTAAACACTACTACAAGTTTATCCTTCCCCCTAGCCCTCATCCCTCAAATAGTGTGGAAACAATCTTATCCCATACTCCTTCTCCAGTGCCTTTCTCGTTGTGCTCTGGATTCATTAGCCTAATGTTCTGTACCTCAGTACTCTCCATAGTTCGGCCCTCTCTAATGCTGCCCTCCAATTGTCTTTTATACAATGTTCTTTCAGCTAAACTGGTCCAATCACTTGGGTTTTGTTTTGTTTTGTTGTCCAATCATTTGTATTAAACAACATGCTTTTACTATTCAGACTACAGCACTGCATATCCATTGTTCCCTAGAGCTTGAAATTGCCCTGCCCTTACTCTTAGCTTAAGCTTCTGTCCTCCTATCAGTGGCATACCTCTGCTCTTATTGCTGTGCTGCTTCAACCCTTCTCACAGTTGTAGTAAATGTTAGTATAGCAGTTATTTGTCCATTAATATTCTGCCTTATTTTGTTCCTGTTTTTCTGTGTTTGCATCTTGTGTTCTTGACTGTGTTGTCAACCTCTGAACACTGTGAACCATGTTTTATACTTCATTGTTATCTCTGCTTGTAACCAACTACAGTACCATTATTTATTTATCATTGTTGGCAAGTTGCTTTAAAATCTGAAAGCAAATTAAGAACTTTTTAATGTTTTTTCCTTGTGTACTGCATGAAAACGTTGTTCCTTTGACTATCCAGGACTATCTGTTTCCATTGAATGAATGAGGGAGAGTGTTTTTAAATTTAATATGGTTTGAGAAAGACCAGAAAATTAAGCAACTACCAGTGAAGTTGGAAACTGGTCATTTGAATTGTGTGTGTATGCACACATGTGCATCATGTTGTGACTATTGAGCAAGTCATTTAGTAAGCATTTTGATGGACTGGAAGGAGCAACTGTTAATTACCTTTTTTAAGGTAGGATTGGGAGGAACGCACTTTTGTTGCCAGTAACCGAGTACAGTATATTCTTGTAACATGATTGAATTTTCCATTGCTACATGAGGGTAAAATATTGTATGCATATTTTTAGAAGACAGAATTAGCAAGACATGGAACTATATAGCATTTAAAACAACTGTTCTTACTGTTTTAGTCCCTCAATTTCTAATTGCTTTTCTAATTAGAAAGAATATTTCCATTTGACAACTTAGCTACCTCTGGGAAGGCTGGTATTCTACATTAGAAACTTCACTACTTATCTTTGGCATTTAATTTTTTCAGAGACAGCCGTAACAACTATAGTGGAAAATAGGAAAAGAGAGAGCTTAGAAAATGTAAATTGTCAAGTATAGATCTCTAATTGTGTTAAATTTAAAGTGATTGAACTGAAACTCTTTGCAGGCACTGGGAGCGTCTCATATGAGGAGGACTAGAATGTGGAGATAAATCTTATCTACTGGTTTGAAGTTTGCACTTTTTAAGGCTGGCTTTAAGATTTCAAAGAGAAAATAGCTGGAGAGTATGGTAATAGCCAATGGGTGGCAGCCTAGAGCATGATAATGGAATCTTGAGTTTGCAGTTGGCATGATGAGCTCTACAAATGATATTTGGAAAAGCTGTTAGAACTATTGGTCTGATAGTTGGGAAAGAAATGATGCTTATGCATATTTTTTCATTTTGAATTTTCAGTGGATACTGAAGATGTTAAAATGGTTAAAGTAAATCATTATTTATATTTATTTTTTAAAATACATAGGTAAGAAATACAAACTAGGTTCTTTGGAAAATAGAACAGGAATTCACCTAGAGATTAGTAAAACAATTGTTGAACTACCCTTCAATATCCTATAGTGGTTAGATATAATTTTTAAGAGATCGGAAAATATTTTTTTGAACATCTTCTATGTGTACTATGTACCATTTACTTATATTTATTCCCATTTATATATCATCATGGGAATCCTATAAAGTTGGTTAAAGGCATCCCAGTTTTACAAATAAAGAAATTAGGCCACAGAGACTAAGTTACAGGCAAAGTCACATGGCTGGAATTTGATCTCATGTGTTTTTAATTACATGCATTTATTAACATTAACTAGGAACAGCAACATGAAAAGTGGAGAGCAGGAATTAAAGTAGAACTTGGAATTACTCAGTTTGGAAGGTAGATGAGAGTAAGCTTGTAGATGGTCTTGAGTGTATTTGAAAGAGCCAATCTCAGCTATGCCTCAGAATCTGTTAGTGCCTCCCTGGCTGACTGGCTTCTTTCTTTTCTGTTTGTTGGGTACATAGTGGGCACTCTGTAAAATATTTACTAAGTGAGGAGTTAAGAAGTCATATGAGGCTTAATAAACTTGGAAAATTATATTAATAGCTAACTTTTCAGTGCTCCATGTTACAAGCATATGCACATAGTCATCTGTATTTATATACTCATGAGGCTTTTCTACTTTTTTAGCTTAAAAAAATAATTTTAGACTCTAAAACAATTGCAAAAACAGTTAAAAGAGTCACTTTTATACCCTTGACATCTGATAGTACAATGATAGAAATCAGGGAATTAACATTGATACAATATTATTTAATATGTACACCTTTCATAGGTCACCAGTGATCCTAGTAATGTCATTTTCTCATCCAGGATCCAATCTAGGATCATATTTTGTATTTAGTTCTCATGTATTCTTAGTCTACTTTAGTCTGGAATAGTGTTTTTTGCCTTGCCTTTATAAAAGGCAAATTTTGAATAATATGGACAACTTGGTTTGTAGAACATTCCCTTGATTTAGGTATGTCTGATAATTCCTCATTATTGAATTTAGATTATACATTTTTGGCAAGAATTCCACAGAATGATGTTGTGTCATCCTTAGTACAGCCTATCAGGAAGTACATGGTGATGTTTTACTTTTGATCAGTTAGTTAAGGAGATGTCTGCCAGTGTTCTCTACTGTAAAGTTTTCTGTTTTTTGTACTTAATAGAGTCTTGTGGAGAGGTACTTTGAGAATTTGTGAATATCTTTTTCTCATCATACTAGTTTCTCATACACTAATTTTAGCATCCATTGATGACATTTGCTTGAAAAATTATCACCTAATGTTTACCAAATAATAATTTTCTATTTCTGTTATTTCTTCTGCTTCTATTATTAGAATTCTACTCTAAGGAAGAACTTTCTCTTCTCCTCTATTTATGTATTTATTTGTTTGCCTATCAATATGGAATCATGGATTCTTATTTTTATTCTTTGGATTATAATTCATTACAATTATTCTTTAATTTTATAGTGCAAATTGCCCTAGATTTGGCCACCAAGAGCTCTTTCAAGTTGGCTCCTCATATTTTTTGACTTTTTTTCCTAAATAGCACTTCTTTTCTTTTTTCCACCAAGAAGTGTTCCAGACCTGTCTTTTTGCTTTCTCTGTCTCAGCTCTGGATTTTCCCAAGGAACCTTAGTTTCTTTTATTTGGAGAATTGTATAAGAAAGAAAGCAAGGTCTGGACACTAGGTGTCTTCATTGGAACTAGAGTGTCATTACTTCCGTCTAGGTCTTCTCAGTTGTCTGAGCTAGAAAATATATATGTTTACTTAAATATATGTACATACACATTTGCATTTCTTTATTAAAAACCATTTTGTGAGGCTTTTATTATGTTGTGTTGATAGTATGAAGAGTTGATTCAGTAGTAGTGAAAAGGTTTTGGAGAGATAGGAAGAATAGAAAATTGCTGTCAGTATTTATTGTCCCTAAATTAGGGCAAATTCTAAGTGATAAATTTATGGTAAGGCCGTGCTTGTGTTTGGGTGACCTAGAGTAGAAATAGCTATTAAAGAATAAAGAGCATGGATGTTTTACTAACTAGGGTTGATGGGAGATAAGATGATATACCAAAATATAAAATATTTGTTTTTTTTAAGAAGTTTGTTATAAGATAGTTAATAAGTTTAATATTTGACTAGCACTTTAGGAAGGTGTTTTAAGAAGATGAGACCTGAAGAATACTTAGGCATATATGAGAGGGATGTGTTCTAGGTGGAGCCAGAGCACTTCCTTTTGGATATAATTAGAAGGTTGGAGACAAATCATATGGATATCCTTCCTTGCCCAGCCAGCTGAAGAATTATGTAGTGAGGTTCTTTTCATGTTTATTATTAGTCTATCATGTTGCATTCAGTATGAACGTTCATAATTTGTTTCACAAGTATACATTAAACGTTTAGATATATCCTCTTACTGTAATTTTTATTGCTCTTTTAGCACTTTGAAAGTGTATAGTAAGAGCAGATGATGATTCTAGTTATTATTTTCTTGTCATATTCCAAAACATGTATTTATGTCTAGTATATTAGCTTGGGTATATTCAGTGCTGCTTGATGTGAACTGTCATATTGTCCCAGAGTACCACAAATCAGTAAGTGTTTACAGAACCTATTGTATAAAAGGACCCATGGAAGGAAATATATTAATATGGTACATATCTATTAGGGTGAGAAAGAAGAAACAAATATGAAAAGTTTAAAGGTTATTTATTTATGAGAGTTAAATAGATGCAGAGCAGAATTAAGTGGATACCACAAGTTAGTACATGATTAATTGCTCCATTAACTGTACAAATCTAGATTGTGAGACTTAACCTTGTTGTACTTTCAGAGTCCTTTTATATAGATTATTTTCAACAATTAGGGAAACCACTTGACTCCGTGAAATCAGTGCTCAATCCAGGATCCCGTTAAATATCCAAGTGGGTTATTTTGAACTTCCAATCTGTGGAATTTCCCCTAGAACAAACAGGCCTCAATAAACTATTAGTTGATGGTTAACCCAGTTGTCTTAAATTTATGTGGTCACAGTTAACAGATTTATCATTTGGTACATTTATTAAATGTCTAGATCTGTGGTAGGCCAGAGAGTCTATCAAAGAAGTAAGAGACAGACCCCTCCTTTTGGGCGGCTAAAGCAATTAAAGGAGATTTAAATTAGGGAAAGTTAAATCATCCCATTGGACATGCCTAGAACCAAAGCTCTGATGTAGGTAGGAAACATTAAGAGTCAAGCCCCCTCCTTCATTCTCATATATAATATTCAAAAAGAGAGTGGATAGTGTAAGAAAATGTTAAGTCCTGAGGTACTTGAGAGATGAAGTAGATGCACTGGAGTTGCTTAATCAAGGAGATAGAACTCATCCTGAACCTTATATTTTTTTTGTAATTTTTTTTAATGTTTTATTTATTATTGATACAGAGAGAGACAGAGCATGAGAGGGGGAGGGGCAGAGAGAGAAGGAGACACAGAACTGGAGGCAGGCTCCAGGCTCTGAGCTAGCTGTCAGCACAGAGCCCGATGCGGGGCTCGAATCCACGAACGTGAGATCTGACCTGAGCCGAAGCCGGAGGCTTAACCGACTGAGCCACCCAGGCGCCCCTCATCCTGAACCTTAAAAGGCTCTGTGTTGTAGATTGATTGGTTTGGTAGTCATTTTAAGGTTGTAATGCAGAGGAATTTGTAGTGAGAAAATTATAGAAGGCTCTTCTAATCAGGAAATTAGCCTAAATTAGGGTTGTAGCTCTGAAGATGCACAAGGAAGGGATGTATGTAAGGAGGCTGGAATAAAGAAGTGTTAAAACTTAGTGATTACGTGAGTATATAAATAAGGAAGAGGGAAATAATACTGCTGTTAGGCTTTCTGAGCCAGGATGACTTAGTGTCGTGAATTAATAGAAGTTGAGAATTGAGAAGAGGTAAGGTGTGGAGTCCAGTATTTATGGTGAGGATAATGAGGTTACTAGCTGAAAGCAGTTTGTGGCGAAAGTGAGAGTTCAATAGGAAGTGTCCAATAGACAGAGCTGTGGAAATGGAGTTGAAAGAAGAGGTCTGAGCTGAATACATATTGGTAGGATATATATATATATATGTATATATATATATATATATATATATATACATATATATATATATGGTGATTGGAATATGCGTAGATAAATCTTTGGTGAGGGATTAAACGTTTCTTCTTCCCCTATTCTTTATTAGATTTCTGTCCTTTCGCAATCACGTTTAACTGTAAATTGTGCCTTTCATATTTCTTTTATTGCTTTGTGCTAAAATGTACATTAATATAACACTTATTGTCTTAACCACTTTCAAGTGTACAGTTAAGTAGTGTTAAGTACAGTATTTTGCAACCAATCTCTTCATCTTACACAGATATAGGTGCAGCTATATCTATTAAGTCGCTCCCCATTTCCCGTTTCCCACCCTCTGGCAATCACTATTCTACTTTTTGTGCCTGTGAGTTTGACTGTTGTAGACACCTCGTAAGAGTGGAATCATGCAGTATTTGTCATTCTGTGACTGGCTTATTTATTTTACTTAGTATAGCATCTCAAGGCTTTGCTATGTTGAAGCATATGTCAAAGTTTCCTTCTTTTTAAAGGTAGAATGAGATTCCTTTGTATGTGTGTACTGCATTATGTTTATCTAGTCATCCAACAACATACATTTGAGATTCGTAGACCATAGACATTTGAGTTGCTTCCACCTTTTATAAATAATGCTACTGTGTACAAATACTTATTCAAGACCATACTTTCGATTCTTTTGGGTATATACCCAGAAATGGAATTGCTGGGTCATGTGGTAGTTCTATTTGTAACTTTTTGAGGGGCCACCAAAAACTCTTTTCACGTCAGCTGCACTCTCTTACATTCTTACCAACAATGCATAAAAATTCTAATTTATCCACCATTCTAACCAACATTTGTTATTTTCTGTTTATTTTTTGTTTTTAAGTAGCCATGGGTGTGAAGTGGTATCTCATTGTAGTTTTGATTTGCATTCCCTTATGATTAGTGATGTTCATGTGCTTGTTGGCCATTTGTACATGTTCTTCAGAAAAATGTCTATCAATAGTTATGTATTTCACTTTTATGTTATGTCAAAAACAACAGCTACTGTGGTTGAAATAAAGGTACTGTGAATGATTAAAAAGGAAATTTTAGCCACAGATGCTCTCTTCAAGAAATTTATAGTCTAGTGGAGGAGGTAAGAAATACCCACACACATAATTATAATACAGGTTATAAAACTAGTACTGTCAGAGTAGCATAAAAGTATAAAGTGCTGTAAAAGTTTAGAACAAGGCAAGATTACCCTTAGCTAGGCTTTTATCATTGCCTCAAATATGTAGCTGGATATTCTTCTATTTATAATGGTCTTGGGCATATGGAGACATCCACGGTCATTATGGAGAACAGATTGAAATTCACAAAGTTTTTTGATTTAGATCGGTTTGTGGATAAGAACGGATATAGTATAAACTTAATTTCTAGTCAGTGGAAGGATATAGGAAGCCCATGCTGTTGACTGTGGAGGGGACTTGCATTTGTTTTTTAATATTTTTCATAACTGTACATGTATAAGGGAGAAAAAGCTGTAACGGCAAATGCTGATTATAGATGCTGGTGAATTAAGTATAGTGGTAATAGTCATTTGCCACTTATATTTTAGGCTTTATTTGCATGAAAAGCAATAACAATTAGATGTATTTATAAAAGTCATTCGAGGTGTGTGTATTGTATATTTTGAATACCATATTTAACTCTTGGTGTGTATTCAAGCTTCAAACTTTTTTTTTCTATTCTTTAGCTTAATGATTTGCTTAACAAAATTGACATATGGTAAAAATTGCATTAGGCACAACAATTTTTATTTTGTTGATGTAAAAAAGCAATAATTTACATGAAGTAAGCTTTCTTTTTAGATAAGTGACTTTAAAGGGTATGAGCATTTAAAATGGTGGAGCCATTTTCCTTAAGACTTGCTGGCATTTAAAATAATAAGATGTAGGAGAGTGGCATTTAAATCAATGAGTTGCATCTTGTCAGCTCTTTTTAGTTCATTGCTTGAAATGTCAGTAAGCCATGGGTAGCAGACATGGATGTAGCTACAGGCCCATGATCTACAGGGGGAGACTTGCTAACATAATTATTAACAAAACTTGCATGCACGCACATGCTTCTAATTCCTACGTTTTCTATACTATATCATATGAATTTTTTTTTAAAAAATTACTTAAATTTGGAGAACAGATGTACATAAGGAAGAGTGGTCTTGAATTTAGATAGGGGTGGCCCTAAAATGTTACCGCCTCAGTTTTGTATCATGCTTCTGAAATCTAGGCTGGTGAAATTTGTCATTATTTCTCCCATTTCCTTTCCTGAAGTGTTCTCTCGCATAAAGAAAATCAGCAACTATATAAGTGTTTTTCCCTTCTTACCCTCTAAAACACCAAAACTCCTAAGGTGACAAATAGTAGAGTTACAAAAGAAACTTTAAGAAATGTTAATCTTTATATTTTGTTTAAAGTTTAATTTTATTAACTATTGCCCTAAGAACAAACTTCCATGCTGACATGCTTTTGTTGCTTTATTCATTCAGTAATATCCTTGCTATTTCAGGGACCAGTGGAATTACTTTTGTTACAATTCTTGGAGAAATTTAATAATTCTATCAGGGGTCAGCAAACTATGCCCTGTCAACAGATCCACCCACAGCCTGTTTCTGTAATGCCTACAGGCAGAAGAGTTAGTTTTGGGGGCGGGGGTGGCAGCGGCAGCAGTGGCGGCAGTGGAGGAGGGAAGGAGAGATGCAGTAGGACTGTATATATTCTTCAGAGCCAAAAGTATTTACTCTCTGGCCTTTAGTAGAAAGTGGCTTACTCTTTTTTGAGTATCTTCATCAGTTCATTGAGTTATTAAGAGAAACCTAAAAGGTGTTAATTTCCCTATCTTGTTACTCTCTTTGCTTTTCTTCTGTGTATCAGAGCAACTCATAACAAACAAATACAGTTTAATGGCAAGATAGGTGGGATTATGAAGGAGAGGATGAGAGAGAGACTTGTTTGTGGGAGAAAAGAACGGCTTAACATTTCCCACCCTACCTTTTTACTTTGAAATAATTTCATATTTAGAGAAAAGTTATAAGTGGTATAAAAACTTGTATATGCCCTTCACCTAGATTCACCAGTTGTTAGTGTTTTACCACATTTGCCTTACTATTCATTCTCATTCTTTCTTTCTCACAGATATTCCATATAACATACACAGATTTTGCTGAACCATATCAGAATAAGTTACAGACATCATACCCCTCATATATATCTATTCCTAAGATTTCCTTGTATATTTCCCTATTTCCTAAGAATAAGGATATTCAGTTAGTAAACTGCACATTACATTTATCAAAAATCAGGGAAGTTAACTTCAGTGTAGTATTTAATCTGTGAATTTCATTCAGACTTTACCAGTTATCCCAATGGCTTTTTTTTTTAACCCCCTCCTTTAGTTCAAAATTCAATTTAGGATCCCACATCAAATTTGATTTTCTACTCTTTAGTCTCCATTAATATAGAATGGTTCTTCAGACTTTTATTTATTTTTATGACACTGTCATTTTGGAAGAGTATAGGTCATTTGTTTTGTAGAATGTTTTTCAGTTTAGGTTTTGTGATGTTTCTTCATGATTAAATTCAGGTCAAGAATATTAAATAAGTCCTATTTTATCCTTACAATAGAAGGATCACATCATGAAGCACACAATGTTAGTTTAGTAGGTGATACCGTTTTGATGGTATTTTGTGTTTATTTTGATCAGATGGCAAGGTTGATGCTTACTAGGTTTCTCCACTGAAATGGTATGTACTTTTTCCCTCTTGCAATTATGTTTGAAGAGATTACTTTGAAACTATGTAGATACTCTTCAATACTAAACCTTCATCCACTTTAATTTTGGTGTTGATGGTAATTTCTTGCTGGAATTAGTTATTTTTCTGATGGCTTGAAATGGTGATTTTTCTAATTGTTATTCCTCTGCATTTTTTCATTTGGCTTTATGCTGTGAAGAAGAGCTTTCCTATTACCTCTATCATTTGATATTAAGATTCTAATTCTGTTCAAATATGTTATCCAGTATCCCAGATTCAGTTAATGGGAGCCCTCTCAAGCCACCTACTAAACCCTTTTTACATGTCCCCATCATTTTTTGAGCATCTTAATACTTTCTTGTACAACTGGATATTCTGGGTTCATCATGTTTTTCCCCTGCTGCAGTACTGGATTTCGTTTTCCTAAGGGGATCTGGTTCTTTTAGTGATACACATATCCCCTTTTTTGGCTAGTCTGCATACAGTTTGATTAATAAAGTCCAGCTTTTTCACAGAATCAACTCCTTATCTTGATTTGTATAGAAAGATACAACAAAAATAGTGAAATGCCAACAATTCATGGTGATTGTCAGTATATCTATTCAGAATACTATGCAAAAAGTAGATAACAAGTGAAAGATACTGTTTTATAACCTAAAAAGTATGCTTGCTTGAGAGAAGGACATTCATACGAGGTTTTGAAAATAAGTGTCACATTTCTTTGTGACTCTGAAAATGTATATAAGAATCATTTGTTTGATTTCAAGTGATTAGTTCAACAAGAGCCGAAATTCAGTGATATGTTCAGTATCGAGTATCTTAAAATACCCTGAACCCATTTTTAATTATTTTTTTTAATGAGGCAATATTTGTATACAATTAAATTCACCATTTAAGAGTTCAGATTAATAGATTTTGGTAAATGTGTACAGTTGTGTAACTAATAGCAGTCAGGGTTCAGGATAGTTCCCTTCACCATAAAAAGCATTCTCATGTCCCTTTGTAGTCCCTTTCCTGGACCCCCAGATTCAGGCAATCACTGTGGTTTTACCTTTTCTAGAATTTTATATAATAAGAGGCATATAGTATGTAGCCTTTCATATTTGACTTCTTTCACTTAATGTAATTTTTGGTATTCTTAATTTTGTGTATACTCTTGGTCCTTTTTATTGCTGAGTAGGTCTCCATATCAGTTTTCTTTTCTATGGACTTTAAAGTTGTTTCCAGATGTTGGCTAATATATTAGACTTACATATAAGTCTTTGGGCATATATTTTCTTTTTTTTTAATTATTTAAAAAAAATATTTGTTTTTTTGAGACAGAACATGAGTGGGAGAGGGGCAGAGAGCGAAGGAGTCACAGATTTCAAAGCAGGCTCCAGGGTCTAAACTTCAGCACAGAGCCTGACATGGGGCTCGAACTCAAAAACCATGAGATCATGACCTGGGCCAAAGTTGGACTCTTCACCAACTGAGCACCCCAGTAGCCCCATTAGGCATATATTTCCATCTCTCTGAAATAAATACCTAGAATTGGAATTACTGGGCAGTAGTATCATTGTATATTTAATTATACTATTATATGGTTCACCAAATTGACTTAACCATTTTGTGATCAGCAACATACGGGAATTCCCAGTGTTCCATTTTGCCAACATCTGATATTGTTAGTTTTTTTTAACTTTAAAACATTCTGGTGGGTCTATGGTGGTATCTCACTGTGATTTTAATTTTCATTTCCTGTTGATCAGTGATGTTGAATGTCTTCATACATCTTTGTGAAACACTGGTTTGAATCTTTTGTTCAATTTTAGAACTTACTAACTGATAATAGTTCTTTATACATTCTGTATTAAGCCTTTTGTCAACTCTTTCTTTTAAAATCCATGTTTTTTTATATTCTGTTCAAGAAATCCTTGCTTAATCCAATGTCTCACACACACACATACACACACACACACACCTCTCATGTTTTCTTTTAGAAGCTTGCTAGTGTTGACTCTTCTATTTTGATCCCTGATCTGTTCCTAGTTAAATTTTCTACATGCTGTAATATAAGTGTTATACGCATGAAGTAATCCAGTTGTTCTAACACCATTTGTTGAGAAGACATTCTTAATCTATTTAATTCTTAGGCATCTTTGTTGCATTAGTTGACAGTATGCCTATGTGTATATTTCTGGGGACTTATTTGCCACTGAACTATATGTCTGTTTTACACCAGTGCCGCAGTATCTTGATCACTGTATTTTTTTTTAATTTTTTAAAAAATGTTTATTTTTGAGAGAGAGAAACAGAGTACAAGTAGGAGAGGGCAGAGAGAGAGAGAGACAGAGAATCCGAAGCAGTATCCAGGCTCTGAGCTGTCAGCACAGAGCCCAATGGAGGGCTCGAACCCACAGATCGTGAGATTATAACCTGAGCCGAAGTCAGACGCCCTACCTACTGAGTCACCCAGGCACCCATCACTGTATCTTTATGTCTGAAAATTAAGTAGTACTAGTTCTCCAACTTGTTTTTCTTTCTCGAACTTGTTCTGCTATTCTGAGTCCTCAACCTTTCTATATAAATTTTAAAAGCAATGTATTGATTTTTCAAAAAAGCCTTTAGGCATTTTGATTAAGAGTTCATTGAATCTGTAGATCACTTAGCATACTAGCTACATATTAGGAACACTGAGTCTTCCAGTTATGATCATGATTTCCTCAGAAGTGTTTTGTAGTATCATTTCTCTTCAGTCTGTGAAATTTCCTTTAACATTTCTAGAAGTACAGAGAAATAACAACTCTTAAGCTGTTATAAACTTCTTATTTGAAAACATCTTTTGTGGATTTGCTTTATTGCCATTTCCAAAAAGGCAGCAAAGAATGATAAAATGAGCATATTGTATGGATTGTGAAGGTGGTAGTGGTAACCAAAAGCTTAATAAAGAACTTGAGGTCTTTTTCTATTGAAGATCCCAACCTATTCAGTATTAAGTCTCCTTTCCTGCTTTGGGTGATGGATCATCAGACCACACAGTGTTGGTGGCTTCTGCAGCTTTCTTTTCTTCTACCTCTCCTTATCACTTTCACAACTCCCTTAAAAGAAATTACCTTAAAAGGATTTGGGAAATTGACACAAACTTGTGAAGCTACCAGAGAACCCAGCAATTGAAGATACACAACCTGCACTTTTCCTGAAAGCTGTGTACAAAATTAACTTTCACACACACACACTTTCCTGCATTTATGCCAGCAGTTAGAAAATAAAGGAAACATCCTTTTCATATGGAGAATAAAATGTAAAATAATAATATGTAGGAACTACATGAATAAAGAACAGAATTTTAATTGAGCTCCATTATAAAGCTCCATTGAGCTCCATTACACTTGGGTAAATGTAAAGCAGCTCCTAAAAGAAAAGATGGAATATTTTTAAGGGCGTTAGTACTTTCTGAAATACCTTCTAAGTATAATGCTATTCAGATCTAAACCACCTTGTCAAAACAAAGCAAAACAAAACAAAAAAAAACAGCTTGTCTTCTTCCTTAGGGAACTAGTGTTTGTGGTAAAAAGAATTGACTAAGTTATTTTAAATATAATCTGAAAGACTAAAGCTAGAATAGCCAGGACATTTTGGAAAATATAACAAGTAGGGCTTTGCCTTTCCAAATACTAAAAGTGTGATACTGATGATCTTTTCAGTTCTTAATTAAGAAGAGAACTTTTTTAAAAAATGTTTATTTTGAGAGAAAGAGGGGAGGAAAGGGAAAGAGAGAATCTTAGGCAGGCTTAATCCCCAGTGTGCAGCCCCATGCGGGGCTTGATCCCATGATCCAGGCAGGGGTTGTGATCCTGAGTTGAAATCAAGAGTCAGATGCTCAACTGTCTTGAGCCACCCGGATGCCCCAAGAAGAAAGCTTTTTAGAAACGTTTATTTTTGAGAGAGAGCGCGTGCTAGTGTGAGTGAGTGGGGGAGGGGCAGAGAGAATTTCAAGCAAGCTCTGCAGTGGAGCTCAGTCTCACAAATTGTGAGATCATGACCTGAACAGAAATCGAATCGATCACTTAACCGACTGAGCCACCCAAGCGCTGCATGAAGAGAACTTATAAAAACCATAACTACTTCCTACCCTGAGAGCTACAGAATCAAAAGCTTTGGCAATATGTTCTAGACATATAAGCTTTTAAGAAGCTCACAGTAGGAGGAAAAGAAGAAACTCACAGTGGATTTGATATGACAGAATCACCCATGGCTATGAACAAACCAGTGTAGGAAAACCAATTCTTGAATTCTGAAGGAAGCAGATTCCTAGGAGATAGAAATTCCATTGCATAGCTCCAGCTTTATTCCTCTTCTTTTTTGGGCCAACAGCTTGTTCTTTAATAAATAGGGATAATCACTGTAAAGAAGTACAGTAGTTTTTTACTTACAGAAGAGTATGTCATAATTGTCTTTTTTTTTGCCATACCATACATAGTGACTTCTTTTAAATTTCAGATGTGGTAGCGGGGAGAGGGGGTGAGGATGACATGAATTTGTTGTTTCTGGATCTCCTAGCTATTGGGTTAACTTTATTAGCTCTATGTCACATGAATGTTTTTGTTCTTGTTGGTTCATTTGATTTTGGCATATATATGTACAGTAAGGGAGGATGACCTGTATTTTTTTTATACAGCATTGCTATAAATTTTTAACTTGGTGACCAGATGCGTTTGAAAAAAGTATGTGATTTTGTATTATAGTTTTAATTTTTATTATTCTGGGTAAAAACAAGTAAGCAAAATAACCATTTAGCTGATGAAATTATTATTTTAAAGCAATCATTTAAACCCTAGAAATAATTATCTTAAGGGCATGTAACGAACGGAGAATGATTTGTTCAAAAAACCTACTAAACCTCCGTAAGAACAGGACTCTGGCATTTGACCCATGACCCACTTCCACCTACCTCCCTGAGCTCAGCTTAAGGGAAGCTCTACTCTGAGCAGGGGGAGCATCACTCACACCTTCTAGCTTCTTACTGGAGATGCTGTCTTCCAGGCACCTGAGATCAAAAAGCCTAGTGCTCCCTTCCTTCTCTCAGCCTTTTCTCAGAGTGGAGGCCTGCTCTAGTCTCAGCAGATTGAGAAATACTGAGGTTTGGGCCAGGCCTCATTCATAAGGCAGAAGCTGTGTGCCAGGAGAGGCAAGTCATCCAGCACCCTGTCAGAAAGCACAGATGTCACTCTGAGAGAAGTGGGTTATTGTCCCAGCCTCCAGTTCCTGTGCACAATGGTTCTTCCAAAGGGAAAGGCAGGCCTTGAGAACAGAGAACTCTGTAGCTCTCTCAAGGGGACTGACTTTATTTGGAACAGAGCTTAGAAAAAGTTGTTGAAAATGATGGAAAGGTTTGCGGTGAACAATTAAGAGGAGGCTGGTAGCTCCATAATACTAGTAGCAACAAGTGAAATGGCAGACCAGTTACAAGTTTTACAGAGAGAACCAGAAAAAAAGGAGGGCCGTCTTAGGGTTAGAGTAAGCCTTAAAGACTGGCAAGGCAACGCCCTGCCCCTGCAAAGCGGCCTCACTTTTACTGGATCAAACACTGGTGAAATTTATGCCCCAGGATGTGGCAAAAACACACCAGTGAAACAAATTAATAGAGGCTAACGCCTGGGTGTGTGATAGTGCTACAGGCAGATCAGTGAGAACTGTATAAGGGGAAGACCTGAGAAAGAAACTGCCAGAGAGTCTAACTAACCCACAGTCATCCCCAGTGGACAGGGAGACTACATGCCCAGGACAGCATCCCCTGAGAAAAATGAAAACAGAGGCTGAACACTGCTGGGGAAATAGACTTCAGTGAACCTAGAGATAAAGAGGGACATTTTTTTTTTAATGATAAAAGGGTCAGTGTATCAGGAAGACATTATATATCCTTATCTAACAACAGAGCCCCAAATGCATGAAGCAAAATGTGACAGAAGTGAAAGGAGAAATAGTTCAAGAACAGTTGGATACATTAATACTCTATTTTCAATAATGGATAGACATCAAGACAGAAGATCAACAAAGATGGAAGATTTGACCAACCCTATGAAGCAGCTAGACCTGAGACATTCGTATATAGAACACTCCACCCAAAAAGAACAAAATATTCTTCTCAAGTGCACATGGAACATTTTCCATGAAAGACTTTCTGCTAGGCCATTAAAATTTAAAGGATTCCAATCATACAAAATATGTTTTCCTACTACCAAAGAATAATATTAGTAGAAATCAGTTACAGAGGACATATGAGGAATTTACTTATATGTGGGAATTTAATAATGCATTTCTAAGTAATCAGAAGAAGGAATCAAGGGAAATTAGAAGATAGTTTTGAGATGAACGAAAGCCAAAACATACCAAAACTTATGAGAAGTAGCCAACAGCACTTAGATGAAAATTTATAGCTGCAAATGCCTATATTTTAAGAGATCTTAGTTCAAGATTAACAGAAGGGAAGTGAAGCAGAAATAAAATAAAAACAGGGATGGGGACAAAACATGAGACTTTTAAATATGGAGAACAAACAGAGGGTTCCTGGAGGAGCTGTGGGAGAGAGGATGGGCTAAATGGCTAAATGGATAAGGGGCATTAAGGAATCTACTCCTGAAATCATTTTTGCACTATATGCTAACTAACTTGGATGTAAAATTTGTAAAAAAAAAAAAAAAAAAAAAAAAAAAAAACTTAGTTTAGTGCCCTGTCTTCCTTAAAAGACTAGAAAAAGAAGAGCATACTAAACGTAAAGCAGGCAGAAAGAAATAATGATTAGTGTAGAAATAAATGAAATAGTATAAAATATAGAAAAAGCAAAATCACAGGTTGGTTTTTTGAAAAGATCCAACAAAATTGATAAATGTTTTGTCTAGGACTGATCAAGAGAAAAGAAAGACTCAAATTACTAAATCACAAGTCACGTAGAGGAAATTACTACGGATCTTATGAATATAAAAAGGATTTAAGGGAAATACTGTGACCCATATATAAATTAGCAGACTAGATAGTTTAAATGAAACATGCAAATGCCTAGATAGACACAAACTACAGAAACTGACAGAAGGAGAAATAGAAAATCTGAACAGACCTGTGTTGCAGGTTGAATTGTTCCCCCCACCCCCCAAAAAAAGATATGTTGAAATTCTAATCCTTAGTACTTAAAAATGTGACCTTATTTGGAATTAGGGTCTTTGCGGATTATTTAAAATAAGATGAGGTTATCCTGGATTAGAGTGCATCTTAAATCCAGCACCTGGTGTCTTTATAAGGGAGAGTTGGAGACCAAGACACACACATGGTGAAGGCCACATAAAGATGGAAGAAGAAATTGGAGTTATGCTGTCACAAATCAGGAAATGTTGGATTGCTGGGAACCACCAGAAGCTAGGAAAAAGCAAGGAAGGATTCTTTTTGGAGAGACTTCAGAAGGAGCATGGCTTTGTTGACACCTTGATTGCAGATTTTTAGATTCCAGAGCTCTGAGAGAATAAATTTCTGCTGTTTTAAGTCACTCAGTGTGTGGTAATACATTACAGTAGCCCTGGGAAACTAATACAACCTAGAACAAGTAAAGAGATTGAATTTGTGATTTTAAAATTTCCATCAAAGAAAAGCCCATGGCCAGACACCTTCACTGGTGATTTCTGCCAGATATTTTTAAAAGAATTAATACCAATTCCACACAAATTTGTCTAAAATATAGGAGAAGACTTTCTCACTTTGTGAGATCACTATTATTTGAATACCAGAATCAGATCACAAGAAAACTGCAGACCAGTATCACTTAGGAATACCAACAACAACAATAAAATTCTCAGCAAAATATTAGCAAGCCAAATCAAGGAACATATGAAAACTGTTACACTCTCTTACCAGGTGAGATTTTCCTCAGGAATGCAAGGTTGGTTTACACCACAAAACCAGTTAATGTAATATAGTTAATTAATGGAAGTCAATGATAACAACCACGTGATCATCACAATGGATGTCCCTGCAAAAAGTGACCAAATCCAACACCTTTTTCTGATAAAAACACCCAACTAGGACTAGAAGAGAAATTCTTCAGCCTAATCTATAAAAATACACACATGTGGTGAAAAACTGAACATTTCCCCCCTATCATCAGGAACAAGACAAAGTTATCCACTCTCAATACTTCTGTGCAATGTTGTACCAGAGGCTCTAGCCTTGACAATTAGGCAATAAAAAGAGGAGTGCCTCAGTGGCCCAGTTGGTTGAGCATCTCACTTTTAGTTTCAGCTCAGGTCATCATCCCAGGGTCATGGGATCAAGCTCCATGCTGGGCTCGGCACTGAACATGGAGTCTGCTTAAGATGTTCTCTCTCTCTGTCTGTCTCTCTCTCATATGGAAAATTTTAAGGAATCTACAGGACACTATTAGAGTTAATAAGTTCACCAAGGTTTTATAATACAGCATTCAAAATTTTTTGATTGTATTTCTTTTTTTAAATAGTTTATTGTCAAATTGGTTTCCATATAACACCCAGTGCTCTTCCCCATAAGTTCCCTCCTCCATCACCACCACCTCTTTTCCTCCCTCCCCCTTCCCCCTCAACCCTCAGTTCATGTTCAGCATTCAATAGTCTCTCAGGTTTTGCATCCCTCTCTGCCCCCAAATCTCATCCCCTCTTCCCCTCCCCCTGGTCGTCCATTAGGTTTCTCCTGTTCTCCTGTTAGACCTATGAGTGCAAACGTATGGTATCTGTCCTTCTCCGCCTGACTTATTTCACTTAGCATGACACCCTCAAGGTCCATCCACTTTCCTACAAATGGCCAGATTTCATTCTTTCTCATTGCCATGTAGTACTCCATTGTATGTATATATACCACATCTTCTTGATCCACTCATCAGGTGATGGACATTTAGGCTCTTTCCATGTTTTGGCGATTGTTGACAGTGCTGCTATGAACATTGGGGTACATGTGCTCCTAGGCATCAGCATTTCTGTATCCCTTGGGTAAA
>NC_043701.1:156288294-156290400 GCF_006229205.1 Suricata suricatta
GGAAGAGATAGAAAGCATGAATAGACCGATAACCAGTGAAGAAATGGAATCCGTTATCAAAAATCTCCCAACAAATAAGAGCCCAGGGCCACATGGCTTCCCAGGGGAATGCTACCAGACATTTACAGCAGAGCTCATACCCATTCCTCTCAAACTATTCCAAAAAATAGAAATAGAAGGAAAGCTTCCAAACTCATTCTACAAAGTCAGCATCACCTTGATACCCAAACCAGACAGGGACCAAGCCAAAAAAGAGAACTACAGACTAATATCCTTAATGAATACAGATGCAAAAATACTCAACAAGATACTAGCAAATCGAATTCAACAGCATATAAAAAGAATTATCCATCATGATCAAATGGGATTCATTCCTGGGTTACAGGGCTGGTTCAATATTCACAAATCCATCAATGTGATCCATCACATTAACAAAAGAAAGGATAAAAACCATATGATCCTGTCGATAGATGCAGAAAGCATTTGACAAAATACAGCAAACTTTCTTAATAAAAACCCTTGAGAAAGTCGGAATAGAAGGAACTTACCTACATATTATAAAAGCAGTTTATGAAAAGCCCACACCAGTATCATCCTCAATGGGGAAAAACTGAGAGCTTTCCCCCTGAGATCAGGAACACGACAGGGGTGTCCACTTTCACCACTGCTGTTTAACAGAGTGCTGGAAGTCCTAGCATCAGCAATCAGACAACAAAAGGAAATAAAAGGCATCAGAACTGGCAAAGAAGTCAAACTTTCACTTTTTGCAGATGACATGATACTCTACATGGAAAACCCGGCAGACTCCACCAGAAGCCTTCTAGAACTGATCAATGAATTCAGTAAAGTTGCAGGATACAAAATCAATGTACAGAAATCAGTTGCATTCCCATACACCAAAAATCAAGCAGCTGAAAGAGAAATCAAGAAACTGATCCCATTCACGATTGCATGAAAAACCATCAAATACCTAGGAGTAAACCTAACCAAGGACGTAAAAGACCTATATGATGAAAACTATAGAAAACTTATGAAAGAGATTAAAGAAGACACCAAGAAATGGAAAAACATTCCCTGTTCATGGATCGGAAGAATAAACATTGTGAAAATGTCATTACTACCCAAAGCAATCTACACATTCAATGCAATCCCCATCAAAATTGCACCAACATTCTTCTCAAAGCTAAAACAAACTATCCTCAAATTCGTATGGAACCACAAAAGACCCTGAATAGCCAAAGTTATATTGAAGAAGAAAACCAAAACGGGAGGCATCACAATTCCAGACTTTCGTCTCTACTACAAAGCTGTCATCATCAAGACGGTATGGTATTGGCACAAAAAAAGACACATAGACCAATGGAATAGAACAGAAAACCCAGAACTGGGCCTACAAATGTATAGCCAATTAATAACTGACAAAGCAGGAAAGAGTATCCGATGGAAAAAAGACTATCTCTTTAGCAGGTGGTGCTGGGAGAACTGGACAGCAACATGTAGAAGAATGAAACTAGACCACTTTCTTACACCATACACAAAAATAAACTCAAAATGGTTGAAGGACTTGAATGTGAGACAGGAAACCATCAAAACCCTTGAGGAGAAAGTAGGAAAAAACCTCCTAGACCTCCACCACAGCAATTTCCTACTTGACACATCCCCAAAGGCAAGGGAAATGAAAGCACAACTGAACTCTTGGGACTTCATCAAGATAAAAAGCTTCTGCACTGCAAAGGAAACAATCAAGAAAACTAATAGGCAACCGACGGAAGGGAAAAGATAGTTGCAAATGACATATCAGATAAACGGCTAGTATCTAAAATATACATGGAACTCACCAAACTTCACACCCACAAAACAAATAACCCAGTGAAGAAATGGGCAGAAGACATGAACAGACACTTCTCCAAAGAGGACATCCAGATGGCCTACAGGCACATGAAACGATGCTCAACATCACTCATCATCAGGGAAACACAAATCAAAACCACACTGAGATACCATCTCATGCCAGTCAGAGTGGCTAAAATAAACAAATCAAGAGACTATAGATGCTGGCGAGGGTGTGGAGAGATGGGCACCCTCCTACACTGTTGGTGGGAATGT
>NC_043701.1:156290500-156471538 GCF_006229205.1 Suricata suricatta
TTCAACCTGAAGGTGTCTTCTGGTTGAAAATGAATCTTTTGTAGACAGCAAATAGATGGGTTTTGTTTTTTTATCCATTCTGCTACCCTGTGTCGTTTGGTTGGAGCATTCAGTCCATTTACATTTAGTGTTGTTATTGAGAAATGTGGGTTTAGAGTCATTGTGTTCTCCCTAGAATTCATGTTTATAGTGGTGTCTCTGGCACCTTGTATTCTTTGCAACATTTCCCTCATAGAGTCTCTCTTAGGATTTCCTGTAGGGCTGGTTTGGTGGTCATGAATTCTCTCAATTTTTGTTTTTTGGGAACACTTTTATCTCTCCTTCTATTTTGAATGACAGGCTTGCTGGATAAAGGATTCTTGGCTGCATGTTTTTTCTGTTCATCACATTGAAGATTTCCTGCCATTCCTTCCTGGCTTACCATGTTTCATTCGATAGGTCTGTAACCACTCTGATAGGTTTCCCTTTGTATGTGAGGGCCCTTTTCTCCCTAGCTGCTTTCAGAATTCTCTCTTTATATTTTGCCAGTTTCACTATGATATGTCGTGCCGCAGGCCGATTCAAATTACGTCATAAGGGGGTTCTTTGTGCCTCTTGAATTTGAATGTCTATTCATTTTCCCAGATTTGGGAAATTCTCAGTTATAATTTGGTCTAGTATCCCTTCAGGACTTTTCTCTCTGTCTTCCTCTTCAGGAATTCCTCTGATACGGATGTTGTTTGGTTTGATTGTATCACTCAGGTCTCAAATTCTCCTTTCCTGCTCCTGGATTAATTTGTCTCTCTTTTTTTCAGCTTCCTCTTTTGCTATAACTATATCTTCTAATTCACCTATTCTTCTCTCTGCCTTGTCAATCTTTGAGGTGACTGTCTCCATTTTGTTATTCACCTCATCTATAGCCTTTTTTTTAACTCATCACACCTATTTTCAAAGTGCCTAGTCATTGTCTCAGTTGATTCTTTGATGCTTTTTTCAACCCCAGCGATTGATTTTATGACAAGTTTTTTAAATTCTTCATCTGGTATGTTGTCTAGATCTGCCTTGTGCAGTTCTGTGACTGTGACTTCCTCCTGGAGGTTCTTCAGGGGAGAGTTCCTTCATTTTGTCATTTTTGCTAGTTTTGTGTCTCTTGTCAGCTTTAGAAAGCTTGTTGTGCACTGTGCACATGTTAATATTTCTCTGTTAAAGGAGGCTCATTGACTGTCCAGGGCTTGTCGTTTCAGGAAATATTCTTTTAATGGTGTCTCTTGTTGTGCCTTTGAATATTTTATTTCCCTACTCAGCAATATATGGGACTCGCCATCATACACCCTTTGGCTTGTTTCTTGGTGTAGCTCTAAGAAGGAAAACAGACAGACAAACACAGAGGGAACAGTAACACACAAACACACAGACAAATCAAACAAACAAACAAACACATTAAAAGGGGAAAGAAAAGAAGGAAGTGGAGAGGAAAGAGATGAAAAGAAGAGAAGAAGAAAAAAAAATGGGGTCAGAGACAACAAAGGACAGTGGACAGTCTAAAAGTGTATGACCAGTTGAGGGGAGAGTAAGGATGAGGTTCAGGAGACTATATCTGGATTGCAAGAAGGTAAAAAAAAAAAAAGGGAGAAAGGAGAAAGGAAAATAAGGAGTAAAAATTTTTAAAAATTTAAGTTAAAAAGGTAATAATAATAAAAAATAAGTACAGAAGAAGAAGAATAAAAGAAAAAAATGAAGAAAAAAAAAGCAGCTCCCCCTTGTGGATAGGCTTGGTTTGGTGTGGTAGGTCTTGGAGGCTGCTCTCAGAGGCTCCGCCTTGGTGTCTGCAGAGATTAAAATGGTGGCACGCCAAGCTCTGCTGGAACTAGGCACTGTAGGCCACTCTAATGAGTCCTATCTCCTTGTGCCCAGTTGAGCCAGGTTGTATTTTCCAGGCCCGCCTCGGTTCAAAGTTCTAGTCCATGCACTTTTATGCTATCACAGGTGATATGTACTTGCTTTGGTGGCTGGCTTCTTAGGGTGAGGGATCAGTTTGTCTTGGCTCAGGCTGGGATTTCGGCTGCCCATGCCTGAGATGAGGTTTGCCGCCTGAGGCAAGGTGCACAGCAGGAGGTGTAGTGCACACCGTCACAGACACAACTGCGGATTCCCAGCCCCCATTGGGATTGCCGTTGCGTTGGAGGAGGGATGAGTTTCTCTTGGCGCCAGGTGGAATTTGTGCTGCTGCTGCCCTAGGCGCTGGGCGCTGCCGGAAGCTGGGAACTCCTGCAGCCTGAGTGCGTGCCCAGGCCTCCACCTCCCCCAACTCCCTGCCGGGATCGCGTAGGGGTTGGGGGCTGTTTTATCCCTGTTGGCACCCGGGATTCAGGATTCGCATGGCCAATCCTGGGGCGAGATGCGCCGTGGAAATGAGGTGTGTGCTCCCACTCCGAAAACCAAGGTCGACGTGAGTGCCCCTGGCACTGCCGCGGCAACTGACTCCCTGCCAAGATGGCGCAGGGCTGAAAGCTGTTCTTTCCCTTGTGCCACCTGGGTTCAGGATTTGGGCTTCCCAGCAGTTATATATGGAGTGAGAGTTTCTCTCTCCATGCGCAGTTAAATGTTCTTTATCTCTTCCCCAGAGACAGTACTATGAGCGTGTTCAGTCTCTCTGTCTCTTCCCTTTGTCTCTCGGGTTCCGCTGGTTCCGCCCGCTTGCCCCGTGTTGGGCTGGGGCTACCTAGACCTCCCCTGCCCGTCTCAAGCTGGCCCGTTTTCCAGTATCCCCAGTTCGCACTCACTCACTCAGGTATCTTTGAGGTTCTTTTCTTTCTGGAGTCCGTATTTTCTCCTTCCACTCTTGCAGATGAGAGTAATGTCCTTCTCAGTTCGATAGGTGGGGCAGACGAAGTTTACTGAGCTCCCTTCCTCTCCGCCATCTTGGCTCCTGATTGTATTTCTATACAATAGCAATGAACACTCTGAACTTGAAAATTAAGAAAATAGTTCCATTTACTATGGCATCAAAAGGGATAGAATACTTAGGAATAAATTTAACACAAGTTTAAGACTTACAAATTGGAAATTTTTTAAAAGGTGGAAATAAATTAAAGATCTAAATAAACAGAAACGTATCTCGTTTCTTGGGTTGTAACACTTAATATTATGAAGATGGCATTACTCCCCCAAATCATCTGCAGATTCATTGCAATTCCTACCTCTGGAAATGGCTTCTTTGCAGAAATTGACAATCTGATTTTGAAATTCATGTGAAAATTCAAGAGATGCCTGAATAGCCAAAACAATCTTACAAAAGAAGAGACCACTCATACCTCCCAATATCAGAACTTACTACAAAACTACTGTGATCAGTATATTGTGTTTCTGGCCTGCAGATGGATATGTAGATCAGTGGAAAAGAATTGAGCATCCAGAAGTAAAATTTTATGGCCAGTGATTTTGACAAATTGGACTCTTTCCTTTTACCATACACAAAAGTTTATTTGAAACGGATCATATACCTAAAAGTAAGTTCTAAAACTATAAAAATTTTAGGAGAAAACATAGGAGTAAATCTTTATGACCTTAGGTTAGCCAGTAGTTTTTTAGATATGATACCAAAAGCACGAATGTCAGAAAGTAAATAAGTTGAAATTCATTAAAATGAAAAACTTTTATACTGTTAACAGGACTAACATCAGTAAAGTGATATGAAAGCTCATTGATGGGAGAAAATATTTGCAAATCTTCTATCTGATAATGGAATTGGATCTAGAATATATCAGGAATGCTTAATAGCTCAAACATTACAAAGGTAGCCCAGTTAAAAACTGGGCAAAGCATATGAATAGACATTTCTCCAAAGAAGATATTTAAATGACTAGTTAGATGTTCAACATCATTAGTCATTAGAGAAACCTAAATCAGAACCTTTAGGTACCACTTCTTGTGTACTAGAATGGAAGTAATAAAAATGATAGCAAGTGTTCATGAGAAGTGGAGAAGTCAAAACTTTCACTGCTGTTGGGAATATTAAATGGTACATCTGCTTTGGAAGATGGTTCAGTGTACTTTTTTGGAATGTTAAACATAATTAGCATATGATCTAGAAATCCCACTCATAAATGCATATCCAGGAAAAATAAAAATATACACACAAAAACTTCTACACAAATACTAAAGGTATCATATTTATATCATAGTAGCCAAAAAGAAATCCAAATGGTCATTAACAATAGATGAATGGATAAAATGTGCTATTTCCGTACAATGGAATATTATTTGGCAATGAAAAGGACAAAGTACTGGTGAACCTTGAAAATATTATTCTAGAAGGAAGAAGCTGCACGTGCGCGTGCACACATACACACACACGCACAGCATGAATATTGCACTATTCCATTTATATGAAATTTCCAGAATAAGCAAGTCTGTAGAGAGAGGCAAAAAGTAATAAAATGGTTGTCTAAGGTTGGGGCAAGTGGGAGAATGGGCAGTAAGTGACTGTTAATATTTTGGGGTACAAAAATGTTCTAAAGTTTATCATGGTGATGGTCCCACACCTCTGTGAAGCTACAAAAAAAAATGGAATTTATACTTTAAATGGGTGAATTATATGATATGTGTATTATATCTCAATAAACCTGTTTAGAAACAAAACAAATAGATGTGACCATAATTAATACGAACCAACTAAAAGTTATCTGAAGGTTTCAGAGTCCAGGTTGATAAAATTGGTAATTGTTTAATTCAAGAAAAAACTGTAACAGCTTCCTTCCTGAGTGCTATTAGTTGCTATGAGTTGATTTAGATTAGAAAGTAGTCCGAATGCAACATTAAACCTGTTTTAAGTATAGATATTTCTGTGCTTGCTCTGGCGGCACATATACTAAAATTGTAACAATGCAGAAACGATTAGAATGGCCCCTATGCAAGGATAACACAGATTCATAAAGCATTCCTTAATTTAGTGGTGAGCACCAAGTGTTGTATGTAAGTGTTGAGCCACTAAATTCTATACCTGAAATTAATATTACACTGTATGTTAAATAGCAGGAATTTAAATAAAAACTTGGAAAGACAAAGAAAAGATACACATATTTGTAAATAAATATGTAGAATCCATGGGAATAGCTATATGCATAACGTACTGAAACTACACTGTGTACAATGTGTCCTTCAATTAACATCTTCTCTTATTACGATATAAGTTTCTAAACATGAAAAAAAAGATATTCTGAAAGGCTGACTAAACAATGTAGGACTGAGGAGTTAAGTACAGTTTATACTATGTAATGTCTGATTTTAAAAATCACTAAACAGTGAAATGCCATTAAAATATAATACAATTCAAGATTTTATTGGGCTCTTTAATTAATACCTATTCCTGATGCCTTTTGGATGTTAAATCTATATCAAAATTACATTATTTTGTGATTCATTTTAAAAAATTACTTAATAATTTCTTTAGGCCACCAAAGAGAATGTTGGCAAATACAACTGTAATAAAAGTTTTTCAGGACACCTGGATGGCTTACTTGGTTGAGTGTCCAACTCTTGATTTCAGCTCAGGTCTTGATCTCAGAGTTGTGAGTCCAAGCCCTGTATTGGGCTCAATGCTGGGCTGGTGAAGCCTACTTAAAAAATAACTAAGTAAACAAACAGATGAATAAAGGTTTTCATAATAATTTTATAACACTATTTTCTTTATGTGGCAGACTTAATATATGTAATATGGAAATTTGATGGGATTATTGTTTTAGTTTGATTATGAAAGAGAGTTCTTCATATTAAACTATTTATTTGTAATATATAATTGATGCTAAATGTGTCTTTGCAAAATTCATATTTTGGTTGTGTTGTTGACACAGTTTGGACAATGGGAAAATCATAAAAAGCTGATTGCACATGTCATTGCTTGAAATCTTTGAGAAAATTGTGGATTATAATAGTGCCTTCAGTGTCCTGTTTACTTCCTTTTCACTGTGTCAGAGTGAGTCCCCATTTTCTTAGAGTACTTTTAAGTTTTCCATGACAGAAGTATATATGCATGTGGTGATACATTGCAGTGATTTGAAGTAAATTATGTGCATTAGAACTTAAAGAACACTTAAAAGATGTACTTTAGTCCCTGTTCATTAGCTAGAAGAGTGGAAGTAAGTGCAAAGCATTGTCAACCTAGTCTAGTGCTCCTGCAGCCTGAGAGCAGATTTTGGGAGTCTTGGGGATGAGTCTAGTGTGACATTTTGAAACTTTTTGATCAGGACTTAACATTTTTAAATTGTAAGCATGTTCAAGCATATATAGAAACGTTTACCTTTAGAACATGTGATGCAGTCTATTTTTAAATTTTTTTTCCTAGAGCCAGTTTTAATGTATTTCACAACTCTAAACATTTGAAAGCTACAGTTTATGAAATTGTATTCTGAGGACAGAATTATGAATTCAGAAACATTCTTTTGAGTTTTCCCTTCTAATGGCCCTTTTAAAAATGTTTGTTTTGTGTCTGGAGAAAATATCTTATACTCAGAGAGCAAACATGATTCTCAAATAAAATGTAGGGTTTATGCTATCTTTTTGTCTGAGTTGAATTGTCTGTGAACTATTGGTGTATGGTGTAACAAGAACTGATATATTTAAATGCTCAAGAAAAAGTTTCCATTAGTAATGTTAGTTTAGAGTTTATATGTAAGTTTTAAACAAAACTCATAAGATAAAACCACACAAAGTATATTTTTAAATTCGTTTTGCTTTTATACATTTGTGGAAATAAATTTTATTCTGATTTGAAGTTTTAAAATATTTTCATTGTATTAAACTGATTTGTCTTATCCGTTACTAACTTTGTCTTTGATTTTTCATCTGTGCTTTTGATACTGCATGGGGAAAGATTTTTGTGCAAATATTTCACCAAATATTTTTGCAGGGACACTTAGTCGGTCTGGATGAACCAGCTTCGGGAGCTGGGCAAGAAGCTCTGCTTAAACAAGAGCAAGCAAAAATCATTCGATTCGAGAGACAAGCAGAAGAGTTCCTCAATGCAGTCTTTTATAGAAAAGGTTGGTTCTAGTGAAGAATGGTGTTTAGCATCTGCTTGTCTTATGTTTTCTTAATTTTAATGTCATTTTTAAAAAGTTACTTTTAAGAAACATTTTTCTTTGTTGATAATACACTTTATAGTCCTTTGTTCAGGTTAAATTTGGAATAGGATAAGGCAACTCCTTCTTCCCTTCTTTTCAGTCTGAAGTGATGGAGCCCTGTAAGTTTTATTAGTTAAATAGTTCCTGAAAGTATGAAAGACTGAAAATTCTAAGGTCTCGGTAGTACTAAATTTTGTAAAATTTTCTTACATATGTAGTGACACTTTTAATTGCAGATAACCATAAAACCAACTGTATAAAATTTTAGTAATTCCTTGCTGAAATTTCATTTGGAGAGATGTGAAGTTGTATCTTAAAATTAGATTTGCAGGCATGTTTTTCCCCTTGATATACAGCCTTGTTTCACTAAAATTTCTTTAAACTATTAAAAAAGAAAAGAATTTATTATTATATAATAAAACTTCTCCTCTTCCATTTGAGGTGATATTTAAATAGCTCCACCTCTTATATTTTTCTATTTATCTTTCTCCTTAAAACTTTTGTAAACATTATTTACATTTTCTCTATTCACAAAGCCTAATTGCCATCATCAGCCAAGACTTTCAGAAAGCTTCCTTCCCTCCCTGAGCAGTTCTAGTGAAGTCTTTACTGTCAAGAAATTCTAAATGGGTTTGTATTCCTTAGTTATGTCTTTCCTCTAGTTGCAAGATGGAGGTTACGGTGATTGGTTCTAAGAAAGTTTCCTACAAACTCTTGATGACCCTGAATACTCCTTGTTTAATATTCAGCAGACTCACTGATTCTGCTTTCTTTAATGCTTTTTATAGGTTCTAGTTTATACCTCTCATTCTTCTGAGAATTCCCTCCTTCCCTCTGAAATGTGAAGGGTGATTTTTGCCTTTACACTGGTTGAAAGGCTGATAAAGTGCTATATTCTCATTGGTTGGTTACAGTTGGAAACCAGCTGATGTTCCGCTTAATATGGTCAGTATTTTCAAAATGGAGTATGAAGTGAATTGTTCTGTAAAATTAAGGAATGCACAAGATTATTGTTTTCAGTGACACCTTTTTTTATCCTTATGCAAAATTAAATCTGTCAGTACATCCTCACTTCTCTTTTAGTGCTCTCCGCACCCTTTGACCTGAATCTCCCAACTGAGACTCCCATGCTCACTTTATCATGCCCTGAGTACCCTGAATTCTAAAATTATGTTCTAAATAGCAGTTTTCTTAGTTTTATAAACATTTGATTATTTTATTAAAGTAATTCACATTTAAAGTATAAATGATAGATTCATGCTGTCAGTTTATTATATAAAATATCTTTACAGCTCCTCTGCTGCTCCTATCCTTTAGCATATGTACCGAGTGAGTCTAGGCCTAGTGTTGCAGCAGTCTTCCTTATCTGGAAGGAGGAACTCCTCTTCCTCTACGTGGAGAAACCACTTTTCATCCACTCTTTGCTTGGAGGGTTAATAAGGTCAATCATAAGCATATTCCTAAAGAAAATTCTAGCCTTCTTCTCTACTAGTCCCATTCCCTTTGTTATATAGGAATAACTTAAAGTTCTTATAAGTTTTATTTTAAAATTAAACTTCTGGGTACACGAGGGAAGGAATGTTTACCTTGGAATCAGTCTTCGGTAGACTTTATTTAAAGAGATGAGAATCCTCTGAAATTGCATGTAAAGTTAAGTTTGTGTATTTATATACTGGCATATGATCAGAAAAAGAACTATTGCTTTGCTACTAGAAGTTCCTTCCCCCTTTTATTTTGTATTAATATTGATATTTTTAAATATGTATTAATCTTCATGGAAATGTCTCAGAGATAGTAGTACTCTTCAAGTTTTTCCAAAAATGTATATAATTTGCAGAGATATGACAGGCAGTTTAGTCTGAAAGGTGTGTGTGTATAAATACACACACACACACACACACACACACACACACACACACTCTATTTAATAAATAAGTTCAGCGATTTGAATTGAATTTAGTTCTTTGTTTCCAAGTATTGGGAATTGTGTGTTTTAAATGAAAGGTTCTATAAGCTAAATAGTAACATAGATGCAATAAAAGTAGGCTTTTGTGGTATGGACTCAGTAATAAATTTTAGCTTATGAACAGTATACCTTCTGTAACTCATTATCAAATTTTTTTCAGTTTGCTTTGTTACTTGTATGAGAAAATTTGACACTTCTACAAGTTAGATTTGCTTTTTTTTTTTTTTAAGTTTTATATATTTTTGAGAGAGAGAGAGAGAGCATGGGCAGGGGAGAGTCAGAGAGAGAGAGAGAAAGAGACAGAATCTGAAGCAGGCTTCAGGCTCTGAGCTAGCTGTCAGCCCAGAGTCCAACACGGGGCTCAAACCCACAAACCGTGAGATCATGACCTAAGCTGAAGTTGGACACTCAACCGACTGAGCCACCCAGGCGCCACCTAGATTTGCATTTTAAAAACACAGGTGGTCATGATGTAGCATTTACGTGTTTTCCTATAGTGTTAATTTGATCTGATTTATGGTTTTTTCTTTGGCTCAGTTGTGCATGTTCCCCAAGGCATGTCTAGATTTATAGAAGTTGTGTTTTAAGTAAGTGAGAGTATGAAATGTGTTCAGGAAACTTCAAAACATGTAGAAATTCAAACAGCAGCGGTGTCATCAATTTGTAAATATGAATTGTGTTTTATGGTTATGTTCTTCATTCAACAAAGAGGCAAAATATAATGCAGTTATTTAAAGCTCAGAGGTAGCAGTTTGTGGTCTTTATCCTAAAATCTCTGATTCTTCATATATTTAATTATATTTATGAATCTAGCTAAACTCTTCCTATTTGTAGACTTTCTTCTTTATATATTACAGGGGATAAGAAGATGCATTAATATATAAAACTTAAGATTATATACAGTCTTCTATTTGGAGGATAGATCTTAAGTGGAAAGTTAAATGAATATTAATAATATACAGTGGGTAGACCTTTTTTAAAAAAGTAATGTGGCTAAAATATTTATTAAAACATTTAAGAAACTCATCTATATATATACAAAAATGTATGTAATTTGCAGATATATGACAAACATCTTATTAAATATATCTTATTTAATATATCTTACTAAATATATCTTATTATTAAATATATCTTAAAACATTTAGGTCTCGTCAGTGGTTATAATAATTTCTGAACCTTACCTAATTGAATACCTTGATTCTCAAACCAGGTAGCATACTCAGTATCTATTTATAGAGACGAAACATGGGTTAGAAGTACTTTTTGGTAGAACAGAAATGTTGGCTGTTGGTAGAGCAAAACCTCATTAAACTCCAGAGAATTAAATATTCTGACTTTAGCCTCTCTTCTGGTTTTGAATGTTGCCTTTCAGGGGGAAAAATTGTCCTTAGGAGTCCCATTATGTTTTGATGATGTGTGTGTTTGTTGTGGAGATTTTAGATTTTAATTCTAATGAGTCACTTTATCTCTAAATTTATAAGTCAACCTAATTCCTGTACAGCTCCAACATCTTATGGGTAAAGTAACTTACCTTCTGTAATTAATCTTTAAAAGACCAAGGAAACTCAGGTTTTCTGAGAACGGTTTTCTAAAACCTCTGAAGTGTGGAATGGAAGTAAAGGTCACAGGTGAACATTAAGATCGGGGGA
This sequence comes from Suricata suricatta, assembly GCF_006229205.1. Classification (NCBI taxonomy): domain Eukaryota; kingdom Metazoa; phylum Chordata; class Mammalia; order Carnivora; family Herpestidae; genus Suricata; species Suricata suricatta. Next base: position 156,301,219 of record NC_043701.1, read on the forward strand.
GCATTTTAATCAAGGGTCTACCACTACTATTATACAAATTTGAAGAGGCCACTTATTCTTTAGACACATTAACCTTATTCTGATGGATTTGACTGATCCTGTTTATTACTCAACTAATATGAATACATACTTTATGCCAGGCAAGATTAGATGCTTAGTATACAGTGGTAAACAAACACAGTCTCTGCTCTTGAGAAGCTTAGTCTCCCTGAGAGTATGGTAATGATAGAGATATGATGATATACCAAACATTTCCCCTTTTATTTTGCCCCATTGACTTTCAAGGTCTCTCCCAGTGCTAAAAGTTCTATGAATTAATGAATTCATATGGTCTTTGTTTTAAAATTAATGTGTATTACAAATTGATAGCTTGGGTGTTTATTTCATTAATTCCGTAGCTATTGTGTTTCATGATTGGCAGAATATATTTAAAGAACTCATGGAAAATACATGGTGTTAAACTTTGAGATTTGGCATTTAAACTCCTAGCCTAGTGGTTCTAAAAATTTGGTCCTTCAATCAGCAGCGTCTAGAAACATACTAGAAATGCCAGTCCTTGAGCTCACCCTAGAACTGCTAAATCAGTAACTCTGGGGATAGGACCCGGCAGTTTGTTTTTACAAACCCTCCAGGTGATTGTTATGAACCTGAAAATGTAAGGCTATTCCCCCAGTCTGTCATGGAGCTTATATTAAGTATCTCCTTTTAAAATTTTGCTATGCCTTCAGTCTTTAACAGAAAGGTTATGTGCTCATGAACTGAGTAGTCCATTCTTTAACAATTTAGGAAGAAATGGCTGACGAAAGGTCTAGGAGAAACCAGATGTAATCTATAGGTCATAGATCTATAGGTCTTTTTTATAATTCATAAAAGAAGGGTTTGAGGTTTCTATCAGGTAAGTGATTGCCCATAGATATACCATTTGCTATCCCTTTATTTGATTTCATAATACTGAGGGGAGTGTTTTTATGAAATGATTTTATGAAAATTTTACTTTAAAAATCTGCAGCTCATAAGCTTAGAGCTTAAAAATATAATTCTGAGAGGGAATACTATTTTAGGAGATTGCATTTTAAGAAAAAAAGAAAATGAAATTTTATGTTTGCTTGAAAGCTGTCTTTTTTTTTTTTTTTTTTTTTTTTTTTTTAGTACATTGTCCCAATTTAAAAGTAAATAAATCTTTGTTTACAGACAGTCCCTGGGTCTCCGACCCCAATATTCCCCTAGTGGCCCGTGAGATCATGCAGCGAATGATCCAACAATTTGCTGCTGAATATACCTCAAAAAATAGCTCTACTCAGGACCCCAGCCAGCCCAATAGCACAAAGAACCAAAGCCTGCCGAAAGCATCTCCAGTCACCACCTCTCCCACGGCTGCAACTACTCAGAACCCTGTGCTCAGCAAACTTCTCATGGCTGACCAAGACTCACCTCTGGACCTTACTGTCAGAAAGTCTCAGTCAGAACCTAGCGAACAAGGTATGGTTTGATGTCAAGGTCTCCTCTGTCCAATCAGAATAATTTGGGGAGAAAAAAAAATCATTGGCAAGTAGGGCACCAGTAACAATAGAATAAAAATTAATTTGATTCTTAAATTATTCCTGACTATGCAGTGATAGAGAAGTACAGATAAAATGGCTACTTTGTATATTATGTATCAGTAGTTTTGTAGTCATGATCAATGTACCTACCATCCAGGAAAGTTGGATGTTTACAGTTGTTACTGATCTTTAAGTTACTTGATATTTATATAAGCATTTTATATTTTCCAAAGCATTGCCATATCCATTGTTTTTAAAACCCGTGTGAAGAATTAAGTGTTCCCCCATCCATCAGTGTTCTAGAATTAGCACCTATCTGAGAAATACATGTATCTTGTTAGGTAGAAGTTACACTTTGCAAATGAAAATATAAGGCAAGAATGTGTATTGTTTGCATTAAAAAAGAAACTCCTAGGGTTATATTTAATGAGGAAGACAGTAGACACATCAGATTGCTCAGTGTATTCCATAGGTATATGGGTATGCATGAATAGATACAAGCACCTCCATATGTTTATGTGCTGTATTATGAACTAACCTTAGAATATTTCTAAGGTAATTTTAATTTGTTGGTGAGGATCCTAATTAAAGGAAAGTGTTAAAAGGTTATCAGTCTTGTTTAACAAATATTTCTTGAATCTATGAAAAGTTTACTCTGTTAAATAGATTAAACATTTATTTTGTGATCCATTTTACTTTTAATTTCACAAAGATGAAGAGAACATTTCAACTCTGCTATTGTTTGACCCATTACAGATTGTAAATTGGTGATGTCTATTCTAGTGAGAGTTTATTGTCCTAGAAATCTCATAAGAGCATACAGAAAGTTATGAGATGTGTGGATTTATTGGTGAGAAATACATGTTCATTTTGATAAAAGTAAGTTTAATTTGTATGAAGAACCTCTTAGAAAAGACTTTCTTTTGTTTATTGTAAGTAATTTAAGAAGGATTTACATTTAATGGACTGGTCTTAGTTGATTAAAGATATATTTTTCAATAGTTTTTCTCTCCTTTTTTTTCCTGTTTCTGAGCAATGTACAGCAATTGTAATCTCAAAATTCTGAGAGATTTCCGAGTGGAATTCCTCATTGTCGTATGTTCACATTGATCAGTGTACCTTTGGTCACGATATTCACAAAATTATGCTTAATGAGGATTATCTTTACCAAAGATTGGTAGCTTTAATTAAAAGTTTTTTTTAATGTTTCTTCATATTTTGAGAGAGAGAGAGCAGTGGGGGGTAGGGGCATGGAAAGAGGGAGACAACAATTCGAAGCAGGCTCCAGGCTCTGAGCTGTCAGCACAGACAGCGGGGCTCAAACTCCCAAATGGTGAGATCATGACCTGAGCCAAAGTCAGACACTTAACTGACTCAGCCACCCAGGTGCCCCTAAAATTCCTTTTGCTCTAAATGTTGCATTAAAAACTTCCAAGTTTACAATAGGAGAATGAGAGTATAGAGGTTGTATTTAAAATATTAATGATAGAGATTAACTAACACACAGAGAAATTTAACTTCTTCTAGTTGGTGCTGTGCTTAAGAGAGATATTGTACTGACAGTATGTTCTTAAGAGAAATTTGAGCTAGATGACAGATTCTAGTGTATAGACTTCAAGTGAAACATTTTAAAATTATATTTCCCAGATCCATTTTCAAGTGTTTTCACTTTTCAAGAAAACCACAGTATATTTAGGTAAACTTAAAATATGTTGCCTATTTAATGATGAGAGAGTGAGAGAGAGAGCATGAATGAGGGAGAGGCAGGGAGAGAGGGAGACACAGAATCTGAAACAGGCCTCAGGCTCTGAGCTGTCGGCACAGAGCTTGATGTGGTGCTTGAACTCACGGAGTTGATGGCCTAAGCCAAAATTGGATGCTCACGTGCCCCAGGCTTGGAAGTCTTTAAATAATAGTGTCTTTGGTTGGAAATATTTTAAGCGGTGTGTTTGCTTGTTAGATGTCTAATTGGGTTAAGATGTCTGATGGGATACTTGGTGTCCTAGAAGATTACAACTATATTTTTAGAAATATTAGTGACTTTAAAGCACAACACTTTTATCCTGGGTGAGTGTGGGATTCTGGGTTTACAAGCTCAGTCACATTTCTAACAGCCTAAAGTCAGGAGTTACAGTGTGTTTAGACACAAACCCTACTTAAGTTCTATATTGGGGCAGTTTTTAACACAACTAGATAGAAAAGCCTCTCTGGTCACCAGCTGAAAATCAGAAGCATTGATTATTAGCTTGCTCTGTTAATTTTGGATAGAATGGCAGCTTTAAAAGTTGTCTAGATGATGAGTTTTATTTTCTAGACTTGTCTATGAGGGAAAGAAGTCTTTGTTGGGAAAAGAACGTCTTCTAATTTATGTTCTAATAACATGAATTTGTTATTTGGTCTAGCTTCAGTAAAAAATGGTTAAACCTCTAGGCTGTCATCAGTATCAAGACAATTTCTTTCTTTTCTTTCCTTAAACTTTGCTTGCCAGTTTGTAATAGCTTATTAATTGAAAAACTTTGTCTTTATAAATACCAAGAAGGGAATTTTCAGTCTCTGCAGATTTTATCCAAAAGATTGAATTCAAATATACAGTTTTTTGCAGACGTGTCCAAAGAGTAATTAGGACACGTGAAAATTACAGTTAACATCTGATTCATCTTACAGACTATCTTGTATATACAAGTAATTTAATCATAAAAACTTACATCTTAAAATGATTTTCTAAATACAACTTTAATGTTCCTTTTAGTGTTTTGGGTAGGCTTAGCTCTTGAGGAATTTCGTTTTATAATTTGTATGATGTGACACTGAAATCTCATATGCTTTGATAAAGGCAAATTTCAAAAACAAAGTTGAATACTTCTATTTACATACTGTGTAAACTGCGATTTCTAATACCTCACTATATCCTAACGCCTCCAGTGATAGGCTGTACCTTTTCTTTTGCCCTATTAATAAAGTATTTAACCCTTGGAGATATTAGATATAACAAGCTTTGCTAAATGTATGTCCCTTTAGGAGGGAAGATACCCTGTCTTACGTATATAGCTAGTATTGGTTGGCTAGGCATGTTGCTTTGTCATTTTTAGTCTAAATAGTTCACATTTGTTCCTAGTTTTTAATATCCTTAGGTATGTGTTTGTGTCTCCACAGACGGTGTACTTGATCTGTCCACTAAGAAAAGTCCATGTGCTGGCAGCACTTCCCTGAGCCATTCTCCAGGCTGCTCCAGTACTCAAGGGAACGGGTAAGGGAAAATATTTGTAGAATTTTACAGTTTTTTAGGGGATAGTTTATCAAGATTGGTGAAAATCTCCTTTATGTGTTTTAAAAAGTAATTCTTCAGAGTAACACTGTTATAAGTAGGCCTTTACTAAGTAAATTACTTAGTCCATTGATCAAGTAAAAGCATAGTCTGTGAAGTCCATAATTGACTTGCATAGATCAGGTTTGCCAAGTTAGTACAAATAGTAAATGACTGAAAATATGGCAAGAATTTCTTGGGACTTTTTGTTGTTGAGTGTTTGGGAGTGGGAAACACAACCTAAATAATTCCAGAGTTCAGATGTAAAGTCAGTATTATGTGTGCTGAAGTTGTTGAATGAAAATTGGGGTCCAGTATTTTACTTGATATCTCTAATGAAATATACGGGTATGTGGGGGCCGTTCGTTTTTTTTCTTGTTTGTTTGTTTTGGTTTTGTTTTGTTTTGTTTTAATTGTTGATTTGAACTGCAGTTTTAACTCTCTGTGGCAGTTCAGAAAACGTAATTGTATGTATTTTTTGTTTTTTAAGTGGTTAAGATTATAGATGTTGGTATAATCATCTTATGCTATCAAGACATTATATGCTCAGTTTTGATAACTTAGCAGATTAAAGTGAATTTTCCCACCACCTAATTTTATAGTGTAGGAATTTTCTTAATTCTCCCACTACATGTATATAGAAACCATTTAGAGAAGCCAGATATTAATGAAGACATTTAAATGCCACATTGGGAAGGAATTTCCATAAAATTGTGTTGTGACCAGAAATCAACTTCATTCATGAAAAATCACTTTGTTAAGCAAATTAGGTAATGTTTAGATTTATTAACTTTAATATCAACATAGGAAAGAAAGGTGTTTAGATGTTAAAGGAATAAATACACACTAAATGGACTAACCTTTTTTTCAACTTACTCTTAATTACCTTCAAATTGAAGGATTCCTTTACTGACTTCTAAAATGCTGCCTTTATTTTCTCTAAAATTCCATCATTTTTCCTTTTCTCTCCTCCTTTATTCAGTCTAAAATTAACTTCTTAGTTTAAGGCAGTTTGCATAATTTACTAACCTTTTTTTCTTAAGCCCTCGTTTTCTCTCAGTTTATACTAGATACAAGTCCTTGTGGTCCCAAATCATTGAATTCCACTTTTATATATCAGAAAACTTGGATTATGTAATTGAGGACATATGCACGAGAAGCTTAAGTGTGGTCTGTATAAATGAATCCCTCGCCTAAGATTTACTTTAAACTTGGCCACCAACTCCATGTATTATATCGTTGAAGTTGCTGTGTTTATCCCTCTGAATGGAAAGAAAGTGTTTTTTATGTGGTATCGTTTCCTGGAAGACAAAAGCACCAATAGATTGCCCATCTTTTAGTTGACTATTCATTGTTATCTTTATTATGTTTTATATTGATAGCAACACAGGGTCCCTGTAGACTTTTGGAGAACATAGCTGGTTTATCATTTCGTCAGAGTTCCACGTTTGTGGCTAGTAAATGTAATTATTCCCCTTGGGCATGCTTTACCAGTTGCCAGTTTTATCAATGATAATCTTTATACCTTGTGAAAAATGGGAACTTTATGAATTAACTTTGTATAAGTAGTTGACTTTTTAATATTACTTGAAAGTTGTCCACTTAAAATTTCAAAATTGATGTTTGATATTTTAAGAAGAGGCTATTTTAACTAAAGAAAACTACTCTAAAATTGTTTATATACCTCTGACAGTAATTACTTTGAGTAGAACTTAAGGAACAACCTTTGGGGAAAATAAAGGGCAGTTCTTTAAAGATTGGACTATTTCAAATGGAAAAATAGTGGTACTCATGTGTCTGCAACTAATAGTGTTTTAAAATGAAGATGTGGTAAGTTAAAATGCGATGGGTATTTTGGTTGGGGTACCCCCCTTGGGGCTGGTAGCTGTATTTTTTTTCCCAAGCAAAATAAGAAATGTTATTTGAACTTGTTCGGTTTTTGATAATGAATATCTGCTTGTTTGTGGGCTAAATGAACAATTATCTATGGGTTCCACCAATGTAAATGGTTCCAGTTTTATAGCTGGTTGTCATGAATGTTGAATATGTTGCATTAAAATAAATAATTTGGCTTACTCTTTTATTACTGTACTTGTTTAGTGGTAACGTCACATTGGTAACACAATTCTGTGTAGATCTATGGAGACTCGTTGATTACTTTGTAATTAATAATTAAGGTGCTATCTTCAGACAGTTGCGCGAAACTTTTTCTCCGAAAATTTGTGAACCCAACCAGAGACCAGCTGACAGGTTTAATTTTTCTTTGCCCAAAAAGCTCCTGGGTTTTTTTTTTCCTTTTTTTCCTTTTTCTTTTTTTGTGAACAAGTTTTAAAACTAACTGCTGAGACCATTTTTTTTTAATTTTAGAGAAAAATAAATAAATAACACAAAGTGATGTTACCCAAGCAAGGCCTTCTAATAAAGGAGTGGTCCCCTCACCCATCCCTCCCTACCTGTGCAAGTCCTGCTCACATCAGTTTCCTTCCATCCAATTAGGCGACCTGGGAGACCCAGCCAGTACCGCCCAGACGGACTTCGGAGTGGTGATGGGGTACCTCCAAGAAGCTTACAGGATGGAACCAGGGAAGGTTTTGGACACTCCACATCACTCAAAGTTCCGTTGGCTCGATCCCTGCAGATTAGTGAAGAGCTACTGAGCAGAAACCAATTGTCAACAGCTGCCAGCCTTGGGCCATCTGGATTACAGAATCATGGACAACACTTAATATTATCCAGGGAAGCCTCTTGGGCAAAACCACATTATGAGTTCAACCTCAGCCGAATGAAGTTCAGGGGAAATGGTGCACTCAGCAACATCAGTGACCTTCCTTTTCTTGCAGAAAACTCTGCCTTTCCAAAAATGGCACTTCAAGCAAAACAAGATGGAAAAAAGGATGCGAGCCATGCATCTCCTGTAGATTTAAAGATACCACAAGTTCGAGGAATGGATCTTTCTTGGGAGTCTCGCACTGGTGATCAGTACAGCTATAGCTCTTTGGTAATGGGTTCACAAACGGAGAGCGCGCTTAGTAAAAAGTTAAGGGCTATTCTTCCAAAACAAAATAGAAAAAGCATGCTAGATGCTGGACCCGATTCTTGGGGCTCAGATGCTGAGCAGTCTACCTCTGGACAGCCATATCCCACATCGGATCAAGAAGGAGACCCTGGCTCCAAGCAGCCTCGGAAGAAACGAGGGCGTTACAGACAGTACAACAGTGAGATACTGGAGGAAGCAATCTCAGTGGTTATGAGTGGAAAAATGAGTGTTTCCAAAGCTCAGAGTATTTATGGGATTCCCCACAGTACACTGGAGTACAAAGTAAAGGAGAGGCTGGGCACTTTGAAAAACCCTCCAAAGAAAAAGATGAAATTAATGAGGTCGGAGGGGCCAGATGTTTCTGTAAAGATTGAATTAGATCCCCAGGGAGAGGCAGCACAAAGTGCAAATGAATCAAAAAATGAGTAGGAATACTGTAGAGTGCCAATTACTGTACAAACTGGGTGAGCACTACTGCATTGTTCAGCTATCATTGCTTGCGCCTGACTTCATTTACTGTGACACTTGTTTCTTTGCAGATTTTGCATTGACTTGTGTGTACAGAGGTGAAAGGTGCATTCTGAATGTTGCATATTTTAAATTTTTCATGTGCAGTATGGCTCGGGATATTGTTTGGCCTTTTGCATGTTTCTCTACAAAAGAGAATTGAGTTACCTCACAGAGAACAGATACATGGAAGTGGACTCCTTGCCTGTAGAGCCTGCATGCTTTTCTTTCTTTTTTTTCTTAAGTTATATTTGCCTTTATTTAAAAAAAAAAAAAAAAGGAAAAGAGCCCCCTTTTAGAAACCACCTCTGTCATACTGGGAGCTTTATCACTACAAAATTGGAAAGCCATCGTATAAAATCATTCATGTTGCTCTTCTACAATTCAACTAATTGAAGGATTAAACTAAAGAAAAATTCTAAGAGCAGTGAACCTTGGAGTTTAAGACATTTGGTTATTCAGCGATACCTAATTATTTAGGTCAATTTACATTTTATGATTTTCTTTTCACTATTAAATTTACTTAACAAATCAGCAATCTATTTAGTGCTCACCCAGAGGGAAAGGAGGTGGAAAATGTGCACACACTACCTTCAGAAATGCTTTGGTTGATTACTTTGTAACACTACCTTTGCTGTAATTTTATTTGGGGGATTTTTTAAGGGTAGAATTTGGTCTCACCAACAAGTGAGGATATAGCCTTATCTCATGGAGGACGAGCTCCGTTCTTACTCAGGAGCAGTCAGGGTACATTACATGAAACAGTAGAGGATGCCTCATTTTAACAAACTAAGTTTCTTTGTATTCTTAAAACCTTTTACAGATTTGACCATGTGCTAACTAATGACCGGATGTCGTTGCAGCAACTCATTTAAAGTATTCAAGATCTGTTTATTGGGGAAAGGGAGAAGAAAGGAAAGAAGTGTGTTTAAGTAATTATAATATTGCAAAAGTGGTATCTAGATTTTACAGCCTCAGTAGTCTGCCCAAATACCCACATGAATGAAGGATCCATGTTTGTGGTGAGAGAAAAATATACAACCCCAAAGTACCCTATTATGATTTAGGTTGAGTTTTACGTCTAATGATAATTCAATCAGAAATCAAGCTCAGTAGAATTTCTTTTTTAACCAATCCAAGTACTAGTACGGGGGGGGGGGGGGCTGTTTTCTAGTTTTTGTTTAATTTGTTGCTTTTGATTTCTTTCCTTTTTTCTTTATTTTGGCATCCTGCGTAATATCCCTTTCTTAACCTTTTCTGATATTTAGCCGATTTTTATGGTTGTTTAGCACACATTTCAGGACTTTTCAGATCATATTTATATAAGCACTCCTTAAAGAACATCTAAGCATTTTTTGAGATGGGCTTTTCAAATTATAGTAACTAAATGTGGAATATTTTCTAAAATTTTTTGCAAGAATGACTGATAAAGCCCAGGAAATTTAACTTTGCATTGTAACCAAATTAAAATTACTATTTGTGCAAAACAAAATCCATACCACATACACCCTATCTAATCTGCTGAGAAAAGTCGTCAGGCCCTTCTAAATGCTTAACCAAAAACAAAAAGGCATTGGAGTTTTTGTGTAAAATAAAATCAAACATGGAGCATTAAATTGAAGCTGATGATTTCTGATGGATACTAACAGTTTGAAGAGAAGTAGGTCCAGATACTCCCAAGGCATACATTCTTGCCTGGCAACTTTGGAGCAGTTAATTAGGTTAAGGGTAATTTTCCCTCAGCAACATCTGTGTTCAAAGGTTAGGCACACCACTGCTGTTATTAAAATACACACACTGCTCATTCTTGACAATAGCCTGGGCTTGGGTTCTTCTTTTGGTTTGGTTATTTTGTGTAGCAGTTTAATCCATGGATGACTGAGCCTGTTTTTTCCTTAGCTTTCTAGTCTTCTCAACAGAAAAAGCAGCTTGGGTTCAGAGCAGTATATGACTCTGCAATATTTTCTAGCCTAGCTAGAAGTTGCAATAAAAATATTTTATGAAATATATGGTTTTCATCTGCAGTTGAAGGAAGTTGTAGAAAGTTTGCTGAAAGCAAAGGGCTAAGCTTGTGAAGGAATGCCTCCTTTGTTCCACGCTCAGTAATTTGTCACAATTAGTTGCAGCCATGGTACCTTTTTGCATGATGTTTGGGGTATTTGGTAGCCCAAATTGCTGCAAAAAAAGTCCTTGGAGCAATTAATTTGTGCTTGCTTTTATCCCCTCTCAGAAAGGCGTCATTAAAGGCCCATTTAAAAATCTGGCCCTAAAAGTTCAACTTTGTAGTTTAACTGTTCAGAGAGGTTTAATCCTGTGTGGTAGTCTATACAGTGATGTATGAGTTGAGTTATGTAAATTTTGTCATTGTAGTGTACATGGAGTGATCATTTTACTAACATAAATATTTTCTATGTGTGTTTCAGTGGATGACAATCGAGCAGCAGAAGAATGGTGTGCCTACCCTTTAATGCTGCAGTTTAAATAAGAGAACTTGTATTGTGTCATTTCAGATTGTAGGCTGAGAGTTGTAAATAGTGAAAATTTGAGTACTTCTATTATTTGTTTTGGTTAGAAAGTGAATTTAAAAACAAACCAAACTCTAAACTTTCTCAGATTAAAAGTCCTGAGACCTGAAGATTGTAATATTCATGTCTGTGAAGCTTTTAAACATTACACTTGAGATCAGTCATGACTTGATATTCAGGTAAATTTTCTTTTCCAAGAAGCTTTTGAATAAGCATATTTCCTCCAAAGGTCGGTCGGTCTCTCTTTTTTTTTTCTTCTTTTTGAGTGTAGATTATTTTAAAGCACTAATTGCATTACATTGGTAACTGCAATATAAAATAGCCATTATTGTTTTGTGAAGCATGGTTGAAATTAGATAGTGGTCCCTTTTAAATTTCATGAGCCTCTCAGAAAAAAAAATCTTTAAAAAAAATACAGAAAGCTGCTGAATATTTCAAAAGATATATATTTTACCTTATTGTAGGTTTTGTAAAGTTAGTTTGTAATATTCAGGTGCACTTTTAATGTTAAATTTTGTGTTCAGAGTTCCATTATACCATGTATTTCTCGGAGGTGGCTCATCACATGGCTGGCTGTCAGTCTTGGTGCCGCAGTGATCTTTTAATATTTGATTTCTCTCTTAATTTGCCACTGTTCTGTATTGGCACTTTCAGTGTAGATATTCTAGTTTGGGGACGTCCTCATAAATGTGTAATGGAGATTGGTCTATTCGCATGCTTAATTTCTGCTAATCAGAGTTTTGCATGGCCCAAACAACAGTTGACCATTTTTATGGTATGGGAAAGTATAGTTCACAGCTGTCTTTGTCACAAAAGCCTTTTCTTCTCTCATTTTCCAGTAGGCAGATGATGGCATTACTCAAACTATGTATTACTCAAATTAATATTAGGAGATAATGTATTGAAAATCAGTTCTTGCATTTTTTACGAGAGGACATTGATATTGTTGAATGGATAAGCTATGACACTATAAAATCAAAAATACTAAATAATCCTGTGGAAGGATATCTAGTTGGTAATTTTATCATTAGCTTTCTCATTTCTCAGACAGTAGAGTCATGAAGCTTGACAATAATGTAATGTACTGTGTTACTTTGTTCAGTAGGCTTTCAGGTGACTCTGAACTCTGTTTGTGATGAGCTATACAGTTTTTTCTGTTCCCCAAATACCATGAAGGACAAGGTCTCTCTTTCAAGAAACATAATTTATATTTGTATAATACTCTTTAATATTAAGTTTGTTGTTACTCTGAAGTTTAGGTGTTGCTTGAGAAACCTTTGCTGCAGCAGATCATGAATATGAGTAAGGCTTTGTGTGATAATAGGGTCCTTATGTGAAGTTAATTACTGTTCAGTTCTGGTGAGCAAGCTCAACAAGTGTGAAGTGTATGTTAGCTTTATTTGGTACACGTTTATTTTACAATATTGAAGTGCTTTTAGAACTCTGGTTATCTTATAAAAACCATTACCTCAACCAATTGGCATTTTCATTCCCCAACATTTTACCTGAGCTATAATAGGAGCTATATGGGATCAGATAGTAAAACAATAAGGCACAATGAGAAGTTCAGTTCCCGATATTCTGGAGAGAACTCTAAATTAGACTAAAAATGACTACCTGCAAAGGCCTATATCATAACTACCTTCTGTCATTAGACAGTACTTAGCAACCTTTGAGCTGCTAGTGAGTTATGTGTTCTCCCCCTGCTCAAGTAAGCACATGGTGCAAGGCCTGGTTCTAAGCCTTTGTGATTCTCTGACATTTCATTGACCCATAATAGTGAAGGTTGGATTCAGTTAGTTATTTTTGTAAGACATATAAATGAGTCAGCCCAATGTCAGAACCTGAAATTATTTGAGTAGTTATAGCAGTTATGAGACAGTTTGGTGTCATTTTCTTTAACAGCTATTGTTCCGGTAAGTTTAATTTTGAAACCACATATTTTTGCTTTTGTAATTACTCTTTCTTTAACTAAATGCTAGAAGTTTTTTTCTATGAACCACCCTTTTCTGAATATTCAGGTTGCTGTCATTGGTGATAGAATACGGCAATAGACTGAATTGCTCCACTTAATCTTTTATAGAAGACATTGAAAATTATACATTAAATTTGACTTTGATGAAGATATCAAAAATTGTTTTCCTTGTTAACTTTCCATTGTAATTAGGTCTTCATTTATACTATGATCAGGCCGGTATTACTAAAAATAATGGCTTTGCCCAAATGGCCCATTTAAGAGATTAAGGTATACAGGAGATTAAAAAAAGTCGATTGCTTTCAAACTCTACTGAAAAGGATAAAGACTATAGTTCTGTTACAAGGAATGCAGACCTCCAAAGTCCTCTTCGTTTTTTGGACTCAATCTATCCTTGAGACTTATAAGATTTGTGAACATGGTGACTGAAGGGAAAAAGGAGGGAATTCTTTGCATTTCCTCTGTCTCTTGTTCCCAGATAAACTCACAGTTGCCTTTTGCAGACATTAGCCTTGTAGCTGTGTGCTCTAAGTGTTGTGAAGGAGATTAGGGGAGGGGGTGAGAAGTAGAATGGGAAAGTATGTAGACTTGCGAAGCGGCTAAAGATTCTGTACTAAGATACTAACAATCAGTTGCAGGATAGATAATATGGTAAAGTTGGGCCACCTTCATTTGATAGAAAAATCTTGTAGATCGTTTGAAAATGAGAGTCAAGGCTAATTAATGTTGATTTGACAATAAAACATGAGTTAATTCTGCAACAATTTGCGGGGTAATTTTAAGGTTTCCAGTTCATTTAGAGCTGTATTGGTAAAAATGCTGAAAAACAAGCACTTTTAGTTAATCATCGATTTATTGGATGTAGCAAGTATTATAATCATAATATTTAATCCTTATAGTTTGAATATGGAAATGAACTCTTTACCCCATCTTGAACTGTCTTTGAACAGATTCAAGGTGATCTTTTCAACACTGGAAATGACCCTACACACATACCAAAAAAATCTAAAGCAGTAAGACATATTTGAAGATCCATACCTCTTAGACTTTTTAGATTTGTCTTGGGAAAGAATTTATGAACCTATAACCAGTATTAGTGCAGTCTTGGGTTCCTTGTTCTGCATAATTGCACCCTTTCTCAGGTATGTCCTGAAAACATAAATTTTAAAATAATCTCTTTAGAGATTAGATTCTCAGTGGATAGTGTGTAAGGGGACTGGGGGAGGGGGGTGGGGGGTTGGACACAGGACACTGACACAGTAGAGCAGGGATTTTTAACATTCAATAGCCAAATAGAACTTCAATCTAGAATATTTTTACCCCCTCAGAGTAAGTGAAACAACATCTATTATTTGGTAAATACCCGGTGCTACACTCCTAAAAGTCTTTTTCATCCAGGTAACTTTTTTTTCTGCTTGGTGGAAGGGTATATAGTAAACTTTACTGTCACTAGGAAAGCACTTGTCCGAAATGTTTTAAAGTACTAGAAAAGGGATAATTCAGCACTTTTTCTGTTACAACACTAAAGTCTTAATTTATCTTCAGAGTCTTAGGTACTGTAAGTTTTTATTAGCGTGATTATTTAAAAATATAAAACATAACTACATAATACGGGGTCAGATCACATTTATATAAATCTTATAAAAAACCAACATTCTGTACTTTAAAAGCAACTCCAAATGATTGCCTCACTTTCCCCATTTCATTAAGCATTTCAGGCTTAAGAATTTGGAATTTGAGAGGAGGTGAGGGGAAAATTCCCCAACTTGAAAAATTGTGTCAGACCATTTTAGAAAAATAAATTGCTAGGAAAATGGGTAGGGATTCTCTCTCCCTTTAAGTCTTCAGGGAATGAGCAGTATTTAGAATCTTTGGCTGAAATTCAAGCCTTTTTACTGTGTAAATTTTTAATATTAATTCACTGACATGCTTTTTACATCAGAGGACTGAAAATGGATCTTAATGTTTTTAAGTTGTGGAAGGGTATATTTCTAAAATGAGGGGGGGATAATTACCTAGGTTAGTATACCAGCATTAGTAAGTTTAAGGAATTTTAGTATGTAATAGCAAAGTGTTTGATTAAAAGTCTAATCCTATATTGCTAGTCAAAATTAGTTACATTCTGATCTAGGAAAGATAATAGTCATTGGATATTGATATGCTGTGCTGTCAGAAAACCAGACTAAGATAGAAACCTTTATCTGACTCCCACATGTTGCTTGTTCTGATGGGATGTAAACTTTACAGCAGCTTATTGCTGCTTTGAGAAGAAATGTATAAACTATACATTTGGAGTGTTTGCTTATGATTCTTTATAACCTCCACTTTACACTGTCAGACATTGGTATTTTATCAGTCCACACTGTTAAATAAAACTAATGTTCTTAGGAATCCAACTTGTACACACTGTTTAAAAACCCTCAGGGACAGTTTACACACTATTCTCACTCAATTCAGGTACTTTGATGCTATTCTTAAACCTAACAGTGACTTGTATTTTTCTGTTTTGCTTTTATTTTGACGTGCTGGTAGCACATCCTTGATGAATGTCAACTTTAAAAACTCAGTTCAGGTATCCAGGTATAACTCAGCCAAACAGATTTTAAAGCTGCATATAACTCTCCAGCACACGGTGCCTCACACTCTTATAGTGGCATTCTATATATTCAGTTATTACTACTGAGCAGATAATATGGGGGTTCCTGTTAACAGTGTATTTTTAAAAATGTGCATAAATGTATAACCAGCACATGTCTTACACACACATACACGCACACACGCGCACACACACAGTTAAACTCTATATTTTTAAATGCCACTAATAGCCAGCACAATTAAATGACATTCCTTGCTGCTTCTGTAAACTGTAACAGATGCAGTTCCTCCTCAATGTGGCTCTTGCATCTTCACCACACTACTACTAAATTCAAGCACTGGTCCTTGGGTATCTGACCTCTACATTCTAGTTTATGCAATGTCTTTAGAGAATTCTGTGCACTGGCCACTGTGATGGAACCGTTGGGCCAGGAGTGCTCTGAGTTTATTAGTAGTGACTCTGCCAAAGTTGGTGTGGTAACATGAGTATGTAAATGTCAAAAAATTAGCAGAGGCCTAGGTCTGCATATCAGCAGACAATTTTGTCAGTGTAAGTTTTGTAGCCTTGAATTCCTCAGTGACAAGTTTTGAATGATGCGAAGTTCTAATTCCAGTGTTTTAGTCCTTTGCATCGTTAATGTTAAGACTTGTCTACTGGAGGTCTTTATTCTTTAAGACTCCTTTTGTTTTCTACAGTGTTATCTGTGGTTAACAAAATAGATTATTCCTCTGCTTTATTATTTGATATCTTACATCTAAAAGGAACTCTCCATATATAAAATCCATAGCCTTTGAAGATACGGAAAACGGCATCTTTCAGATTTCTAGAAGTAAGTTCAAGTGTCATGCAACAAAACAGGAACCCCCTTTACTCTTATGGACCTCATTTCAATATACTGTTTACAGTTTGACGGAATTGTATAATTTAATATTTCTCTTGTACTGTAGTTTATATTTATTTACAGATTTTTTTTGTACTGTGTGATTTGAACTTTTTGTTCCTTGCTATGATCAATGTTTATGTAGTAGAGCACTTATGATCACAAATTAAGTTTTTTGGTTTGATTGCACTACATTAAATTTTTTTAATGCAGTTCTGATTTTTGACTGGACTAAAATAAGCTCTGTCTTAATGTATGTGATGAGTACTTAAAACTTTAATCCATGTGGTCCCCTTTTTTTTGCATTGTATGTCAAAAGCGCTAGTTCTTTCGTGCATGTGTAAGATTTAATGGTTCCATTGTATTATTTGACCATGACATTTTGGAGAAACATTCCCAGCTGTAATGTTGTGTATGGTAGTTCTCACTGGATGCTAGACTTTTCAAAACCACTATTCTTCTAATAAATTTTGTTGTGAAAAGCTGTTTTAAAAGCTTGGTTTCTACTTCTTAAGAGTTCATTGCTTTTTTAAAACTCCACAGAAGGGGCAAGATTTCAACGTGTACTGTAAATGTACATAGTAATTGAAGTTGGTAATTTTTTATGGTAAATTCTTCCTAGATTATCTCTTCGATAGCTAGAAGTTGGCTGCTTTAAAACTGTGCTTCAGTATTTGGCTGCTGCACTGCCTTGTAACTCTGTGCCTTTACTAATTTGATACTCCCCTACCTCAGTTTTCTTCATTTGGAGTATTTGCTTTAAAAGGTTTTTTCAACTAAACAAGATACTGTATATATTGATGTTTTCATGATACCTGCTTGCTGGATTTGATGCCTCATAATTTTCTTAGAGTAAAACTTTATGCTGGAATTGCTTGCTAAAAATAATGACTGACTAGGTTCTGTTTGCTCTTTTCTTGAGGCACAAGTGTGAAAACAACATTGTCAGTTGAGGTTATTACAGTAGTTCTAATTCTTGGGAGGATGCTGGTATTTCTTTTTACCTGAGCAAAATAAAGATTAGCACATATGTTGCTCAACATTTATATTGTGGATTTTAGAAAGTAGGTGTATACAACAGTTCTGTATTATGAAGTGATTGCTGTTGTAAAGTGGTGAGGGGAATTACAGTGATGAAGACTAGAAATGGTATGGCAAAGTATTTGAGAAAGCTTTTTCAAGCTTTTGTGACATACATGTAATTAATGTAGGTTGAAGTGATATCTGATCATTCTAATGGCATTTTATATTAAAAATGCTGTTGGTAGTTGCTTTAGATTGTCTTTTAATATTTTTTGAAGTTCTTTAAAGTTTTATTTATGAGAGTGCCCACGTGTGAGCACGATTGGGGGAGGGGTAGAGAGAGAGGGAGACGAGGATTTGAAGTGGGCTCCGCTGACGGCAGAAAGCCCAATGTGGACCTCGAACTCACAAACCACGATAAGATTGTGACCTGAGCTGAAGTCAGACACTCAACCAATGGACCCAGGTGTCCCTTAATGTTTGTTTATTTTGAGAGAGAGAAATCGCGCGTGAAGGGGAGGGTCAGAGAGAAAGGGAGAGAGAATCCAAAGCAGGCTTCATGCTGTCAGCAGAGTCTGACTTGGGGCTTGATCCCACAAACCATGAGATAGTGACCTGAACCGAAATCAAGAGTCAAGACAATTAACCTACTGAGCCACCCAAGCGCCTCTTAGAGTGGTATTTCTGTTTTCTTTCTTTGGCTATTTCTGCCTTTTGGTCTGACGTTTATAAATTTGGAAATTTTGTTGGTACCGTAGGCTTGTTCTTTGGGTTCATTTGTTCTCCTTAGTTATGACACATGTTTATAGGACAGTTTTCTGGAAACCTAATTATTACTTCTTTGTAAATTTTAAAGCTGTAACTACTTGTTTCTTGCCATTATCCATTCCAGATGGGTGGATAGATCAATATACTTAGGATTATAATCTAGCATCTCATAAGTGAATTTATTTTAGTGATCCTGTCTTTAAATTGATATTTAGTTCTCCCATTATATTTTTAGAAAGGACTTATTCCTTCTAACCCAGAATTTTCTTTTCTGATTCTGCTGATAGTTTGAAATTAATTCGAGTGACTCTATGTCTTAAGGTGTAGGGAAATGAAGTGGAAAAAATAGAAAATGGTATAGCTTTCTGCCATTTCCTGAGTTGTGTATATGTTATTTTTTCCATAAGAAATGTTCCTTTCTCTCACAAGAGATTTGTATTGAAATGTAAAAACATGTAACTAAGTCATATGGTGGTAGATTTTGTCGCTGAAATGACTGAAAACTCTTTTTTAACAGAAAGTATTAAGTAACATGCTTACTTACTGTATTCTGAGTGTATCCTTTATCATTATTTGCTTCTAGTGGGAAGCATTTAGCACAGAATTTTATTAATCCTATTCAACCTAAAAGTTATTAGACTTTTGCTTTTGGGGGAAGAAATGGTAATACATCAAACTGCATTTACAACTGGAGTAAAATGGCTTCTTTTCAGAGGTTGGGAGAAAAGTTCTCAAAACATTATTTTGAAAGGTTGATCATTGTATAGTTTAAGCCATGATTTGGTTAGAGCTCAGCTTGGAAAGTAAGAACTTGGGGAATAAGTAAAAATATATAAAAATTCGTAAGTATTAAATCTTGAGACTGGAACTTTTTGTAGGCATGTAAAAATACTTTACTATGGTTTATTGACTGATAGTTGTAAGATGTTAAGTGTGCTCTTGCCAACTAATTTGGTAGCAGTATGAAGTAATCAGGGATTATTCGGTACATTAAATTTCTGTCAACTTGGTATTCTAGAAGGATCACACATGTTTTCATCTGTGAAGTCTGAGTGGTGGCCTAAATGCTGTTTATCCCTCATTTCAACTCTAAATCTATTTAAAATGCAATCTTTTAAATGTAAGATAAATGCACTGATTTCATGTGTTCTAACATTGGGAAATACAGTAGCAACCCTTATTGAAGAATAAGGTATAAACCTTATACGTCTCCTCTTTTCATTGTAGCTTTTTCTAAAGGAAAAGCAGATAGATCTGAATCTCATTTTAGATGTTTTTTAAAAAGTTTTTATTATGAACTGTATGAATGTGATGATATTTTTGTAAATTTTATAAGGTATGTTTTAAGATTTTTATAATTATCTATTTTAAGAATGCAGGTGCCTGGGTTCTACACCAGGTCCGCCAAATCAGTTGGTTAGAGTGAGGCCAGAACATATTTTATATTTTCAAAATGTTAACAAAGGAATTTTTTTGGTGTGGGCGCTTTCTTTTTGTATTTTTATTTTATTTATTTTAAGCTTATTTATTTACTTTGAGAGAAGAGAGCAAGAGTGAGTGGCGGAGGGACGGAGAGAGAAAGAGAGCATCCCAAGAGGCTCAGTACTATCAGTGCAGAGCCTGATGCAGGGCTCAAACTCACGAACAGTGAGATTGTGACCTGAGCTGAGGTCAATCAACTAAGCCACCCAAGCTCCCTTCTTTTGTATTTTTAAAATTTATTTATTCAGTAGATCTTTTTCTAATCGTGGCAGAAACACAACAAAATTTACATCTTAAGCATTTTAAGTATACAGTTCAGTAGTGTTAAGTATATTCATACTGTTGTGACCATAGCAAGTTTTGACTGACCCTCTGATTAAATACTGTTCATCCCATTCTAGTCTTTCATTTTTTTTTAATGAAAAACCTGGAATGTGGGGTGTTTAAGGAACCTATACTTCCGTAATGAGTTGCCTCTGATACTCATGACTCCAAACCATTACACTGATGTGTGCGCTGCTTTGGAACGCCTTACTTAACTCAACCTCAGAATGTACACAAGAGCTTTTATCTGATCTTTTTCCTTTAGATTCACTTTTAATTAAGTCTTGAGTGTTTCACTCTTGAGACTTACATTGCTTCTTTAGGAAGAGAATTAAATCTATATTATGAAGTTACCAGTTAAGAAATTACATTAGCAGTTTATAAACTTCGTGGTTAAATAGAAGTTAGCATTGTTGATTTGGTGCCAGAGGAGGGTGAATTTTGAAGAATAGGTACCAGAATTTGACAGGCCTGGTTTAAAGTGCCATCCCTTCTACATTCTTCATATATGATCCTGAACAAGTTACCAGGACTTTCTGAGCTTCAGTTATCTGTAAAAGGAAGCTTATACTACCTATCTACCTCAGAGATTTGCTGTGAGACTCACATGAGATTCTGTATGTTAAATACTTGGTACTTTGCCAGGCTCTTTGCCAATACAAGAAAAAAAATGGGAGTGAGAGCATCTGGCAGGAGGTAATGTAGTATGTGGGCAGGGAAAGGGAGAAAGTCCTATTGAAAGTTGTAGCGGAAGCCATTTGTATTGATTAGAACTTTGAAAGAGGCAGAATGAGTCAGTAGTCCACAGGGACACTGGGCTGCCAGTCTTGTTTTAACTCCAGTCAGAGACATAAAATGTTAGAACTGTGATTAAAACCTGGAATGCTGCTTTTCTGCATTTCTTGGTGCTGTTCCAGGGGGAATATTGTCAAACTATTAGTCATTCTTTGTTTCTTTTCAAAGACTAGAAGAAAAGTTGTTTAGAAAGTAGAAGATGCGTAAGGTTAAAAATTACAAAGCTGTGTAGAATTTATCTGCATTTCCATTGTACACTGAATTCTATGTATAGTCAAGGTTGAAATTTTACATGCTTTGAATAACAAAATGTAAGAGCTAAGTGTTGGAGTATGAGGATGTGTGTGTGCATATGCGTTTAATCATCAGACTTTTAGCTTTCCAG
Source organism: Suricata suricatta (assembly GCF_006229205.1). Taxonomy (NCBI): domain Eukaryota; kingdom Metazoa; phylum Chordata; class Mammalia; order Carnivora; family Herpestidae; genus Suricata; species Suricata suricatta. The sequence goes on from NC_043701.1 coordinate 156,322,361, forward strand.
TGAAAGAATTTGGAGAATCTTCTGCTAAAGATTTAGTGATTTTTTTAGTTATACTCTTCTCAAACTAGAGTTCTAAGCATTTCAAACATAAATCAGATCAGCTAGTACAGTTTAGAGTTGTTCATTCCAGCAGACATTAAATCAACTAGAAACATTTTTGCCAGGAAAACTTGGTAGTGTAGCTCTAGCTAGATAAAGATGGATTAAGAAGAAAGTGACCAGGATAGCAGATTCTTAGGTGCTAGGAATTGGTGAGTCTGTGTAGATCAGTTTTTTAAACTGAATAACAGATTGTGATTGTTGGCCAGTTGTAAGATCAATTTAGTGGGTCCTAACCAACATTTTAAAAAGAAAGAGAAAAGTAGGGGGCATAGCATACAATAAGGATAAATACTGTTTCACTGAAATGTATGTTGTACATACACAAACCTGGGATATGTGTACTGTGTCACTTTGTAAAGTATTTCTTTCTCTGGTTTGCAGTCAAAACTCTAATAGCTTTGGAAGCCATTATGTAAACCATATCTTTTCATCCCGGTTATTCTGGTACTTTGGAGAGCATACTAGCATTCTCCTGTGTTAGAAGGCTTACAGTTAGGAGCCTACACACTTTACTGTCTGACCTTCAAAATTCCCTTCTTCCTTTCCCTGCCTTGTTGATATGAACTCATTTCTTCTTTTTTCCTATGCTGATTTCAGTTCCCTCAAAAAATGTCTTAGTAAAGTTATTTTTACTACATAGTAACTTATTTGGTTATTCATTGCTTACTTATGCCTGAAATTATCTGAGCCCTGTGTTTTAGGCAGTGAATCTGCTGAATAAAAAAGGACTTAGGTCCTGGCTCTAGAGAAGGTTCACAAACCAGTGGAGAAGATAGCCATGTCAACCACTATGTCACCATGCAACATAAGTGCTATTTTATGGGTTTTAAAAATTTTTTATTTATTTATTTTTTGAGAGCACGAGCAGCAGAGGGTCAGAGAGAGAGGGAGATACAGAATCTGAAGCAGGCTCCAGGCTCTGAGCTAGTTGTCAGCAACAGAGTCCGACACAGGCTCAAACCCATGAACAGTGAGATCATAACCCGAGCCGAAGCCTGACGCTTAACAGACTGAGCCACCCAGGTACCCCCATAAGTGCTATTTAATAATAATTTGACGAAACCCAAAACCATGAGAGCAGAGTAAGAAAGGCCTAACATGGCCCCTAGGAAGGATGGAGTAGGAACAGTGGGAAATTGACAGAATTTTATGCAAAAAAGTAATAAGATCAGATTTGGACTTTAATAAGATGGCAGTTCTGGACAATGTGAAGCAAACTAAAATGAGGAGAAATTAGTGGCAGGGAGCTTAGAATTACACGGTTCTTCAAGGAAAGATGAGTCAGGGTAATTGAACTAAATAGTGTATTGGAAGCAAGAGAAATGATACAACCTAAGAAAGAATAAGGAGTGAGGTGTGTGTGCAGGTACATTTAATTACATTTTGTCTTCAATATTCCTGAGTGAAACCTCAAATATACAGATGATTCTGCTGGGTGCCTCCCACTCCAGCACATCTCCATCAGCACATTCAAGTTGCCAGAGAGGTGAGGTGTTCGAGAATGTGAAGGACTTAATTCCAAGGGCACCCCAGAATGGTAGCTCTCAAAATGCTTGTTTATCCCTACACATTAAATTTTAAAATTACAAACCTCCTCTAACACTCATGAGGTGAACAAATGATAAATGACATTAAATTTTGTATATGGTACCCTAGGAATCCTTTTATAAAGTTTTACATTTTACAAAGTGATCTAGAGTCTTTAGATGATTACAGTCATTAATTAGGAATGCTATCATTTGTGTCAGCTTTTTAAAAAAAATTTTAATGTTTTATTTATTGTTGAGAGAGAGAGAGAGAGACAGTGTGAGCAGGGGAGGGTCAGAGAGGGAGGGAGACACAGAATCTGAAGATAGGCTCCACGCTCTGAGCTAGCTGTCAGCACAGACTGACACGGGGCTCGAACCCACAGACCGTGAGATCATGACCTGAGCCAAAATCAGACGCTTAACTGACTGAGCCACCCAGGCGCCCCTCATTGTGTCAGTTTTAAGTGATTTACTCTATGACAGCAAAAGTAGAATTTTCCACTTTTAAGGCTTATGCCACAGATCTGTATGGTTTCAAGAACAGATTAAGAATCTCAAAGGAAAATGAAAAAAGTTAGGATCTAGAAGATCCCCTAACAGTCATGAAAAACTTGGGATGCTATCAAATATCTACTGCTTGTTGAGCAAATATAATCTGCTAGCCTCCCTCTTTTCACCCCAAAAGAAACTAAGAATATTTGTCAAAAACATCACTATTTCTGGAGAGGAAAGAACACGGTGTTGCTGGGATCCGTCTTGTGAACTGTGACATGTCCTCTTGTTTGTTTTCATTTGGGTCAGCTCCCCACTCCTCCTTTAGATGCCCCCGTGCATACACACTGCCTTGAAGGTGGCAGTGTGGGTTTTGAGTTTATGGTTATTGTTATTATTGCTGTTATTATAAAAGAAATACATTACCATTGTAAGGGGAATCTTGTCTGGATGCCAGGCAAGCTGTGCACAGTCTTTGTCTTTTACTGGGCCTTGACAGATTTTTCCCCCTTCATCTCCCTTTAAAAGAGTGCATTTTTTCTCAGGTGGGGAATGAGCACCTGTTTTGTGCTTCAGCAGTGGTATTTTTCTAGTCCATCATTGTGCTGCTCATTTAAATTGGGAATGAAAAGGCAATTTCCCCAAAGAACAACATTTTAATCCTCTGACTAAAATAACAAAAAGAGAAGTAGGCCAGCCTACTAGCTTGTCATGAGCTCTCATGTAATCCTGACCTTTCAAAATGTCAGTTCTGCTTTTACTATCCAGATCTCTCTTCACTCTGCCTTCACTAACTCAGGCTAATGACACACTTTTTCAGTCCAAAGGAGCCCAAGGCAGGGTCTGTCTTCTTCATCTGAAATTATTACATTATTTTCTAAAGTCTATTTCAAAGTGTTTTCTAAGAATTCCTAGTTATAATACTCATTATATTAATAATTTAGGTTTGTGCTCTCACCAAGCCAGTATTTAGTTCTATCACTCAGGGATATTTCTCCCCTCCCTTCCAGGAACTAGTATTTTTTAATCCATGACCCTCAGTCCAGACTCCCATGCCTTTCACTGCTTCTGAACCCTCTCTCATTTTGTTTAAAATTAACACCCAAATGTTTTTTTTGTCTTACACACATAGTCTTACCTGAGATGATAGAAACAGTTGTGCAAACAAAACCTTCATCAGACGTAAATAGTTTGACAGAAGTGTCTGTGAACTCACTACATTCCTAGAGAGATGAAGGCATTGGACTGTGTGTGGCGCTTAATGACCCTTTTCTCTGACTTCTATTCACCAAGTAACTTTCTAATTATATCTTGGCTTCCTGGGTACATTCGCCCATAGTGAAATGGGTGAAAATATGTTAAATAGAAATTTTCTTGATAATTATATTTTTATTGTAGTTTAAGAAATTTGGCAATCTGGTTAAGTTGAAAAGAAATAGAAAGTATAAGCCCTAAAAGGCTTCTCATATTTAGATCTACCCTGAATAATAGCCTTTTATCAGAAATATTAAGCCCTGAGATACAGAAAAGCTAGCAAACTATGGCTTCCTGCTCAGTAAAAACCCCTTGAAGCACCTCTTCTTCCCCCATTTAGATTATTCATAGTTTTTTGAACCTTTGTTCTGCCCTGCTTGTAGTCAACTTGTTTAGGAACATAGTAAACTTAGCTGTTACAGAGGGGTTGCATGTCTTTTGTTTTAGATCAGTACTTCTTAACTGTTTTTCCACTTCACACCTGCACAAGATGCCATGTCGCCTTCAGCAGTAGCCCTGGGTTTGAAAGAACGTGCACGAGCGCACGCGCGCACGCGCGCACACCCCTACACCCCTACCCCTTCTCCATGGTTGTGATATCTGGGGAGTGATCATTCTCCTTAATTCCAATTTTGAGAATTGCTTTTTTATCCATCTAAATTCTATTTCAGAGAATTTGGATGTCAGCTACCTGGAAATCAGGTATTAAACTGCCTGATTTTAAGAGGTCACTTTCTCTTCTGTGATCTTCTGAACTTTATTTCTCAACGTTGCTTTGTCACCTTTGTCTACTCTGCCCTTTTATGGTTTCTCCTAGTTCAGTTCTGTGGAAGGAAAACTTGGTTGTTCAGTAGTTCAGAGGCTCAACTGTACTGTACATGGCTTTTGGAAAGTCTGCGTGCCCCATACTGCCCCTTCTCCACTACACATACACATACACACATAAAATGTTGTCATAGCTCTTGGAATATTCTTGTATCCAAGTATAGAAGATTTATATATGTGAAATAGCCAAGGATGGATGCATTTCCCAGTGCAGAGCAAGGACTTGTCAGTAGGCTTATCCAGGCCCTTAAATATACTTACATTTTCTGTGCTCAAAGGACTAAAATAAGGAATTAGGGGACATAATTTCAGATTATTGTCTAGCAAAAAATACAGTTACTAGCCTTGAAGGAAACTCAGGATGCATTTTTATGTTTTCTTGTATTTAAGTAGAAGAATCAAGCCCAATTAAAGTACATCTCTTAACTATTTGGTCTACTCTGTCAAGTGTTGTCTCTAACCTTCTTCCCCCTCTGTTTTCCCAGGATTACCTTTTTCCGCTAAGATCAGCTTCCATCCAGACATCATTCAGTGTCTTTATTGCTCTTTTTCAGTCAAGAAGAATATAATTTGGTCATCATTGATAATTGCATTTGCCATCAAGAGTTTTATTGGTAGTTAGCAGATATTGGAGAGACTACCTGAATCCATCAATCCCAAATTCTAAACTCTTAATTCTAGATGGTTCAGCCGGTTGAGCAGTCTGCCACATCTCCTCTATTTGTCCTATTACTCTAAGATAACATAAGCATTGATGACCCACCATTTACATTAACCACAGGAATGCTTTTCTTTGGGAACTTAACTATTGCAGTATTGACAAAGTAGGCGAGTTCAACTGTGTCTAACCTCTGATCTAGAAAAACATTATTGAGTAAATCATTACAGATAGGGTTGTGAAACAACACATCACTCTAAAACTGTGCCTTTCAAAGTTTTTATGAATATTATCTTATCCTTTTACCACGCCCTTAAGAATTAGGCATTGAACAGAGGATAGAAAGACAAAGTGGTCAAGGTCAGGCAAGCTATTTCCTGGGAGAGAAACTCAGAACTAATCCAGGGAGTCGGAAATCCAAGTTTTTCCCTTCTACAGCCCTTCCCTTTTTACTAGTCCCTGGGATCTTACTGCTCTTTAGTGGTGGTGAGGTATTTCTGATTGATAAATAATTTACTTAACTATTACAGAGTTCTGTTATTGAGCAGAAGAAACATGAAATCAAACAAACGATTTCGAAATCTGTGATAAATTATCATTCCTGTAAAGATCTTACATAGTGAGATGTGGACATACCGTGATACCAGCTGTAATCAGTGAACTAAAACATAGTGCTTTCCCTTCTGTCGAGTTGAGTGAAAGGGCTGCAGGACAGAAGCTTGCCCCTTTCTGGTTTACCTCCTTACTGCCTGAGAGTATTCTTAGTCAAGGCAAATGCATATTTAGGAGCACCTGGGCGCTCAGTTGGTTAAGCGTCCCGCTTCAGCTCAGGTTATGATCTCACGGTCCGTGAGTTCAAGCCCCGCGTCAGACTGTGCTGACAGCTCAGAACCGGGGGCCTGCTTCGGATTCGGTGTTTCCCTCCCTCTCTGCCCATCCCCCGCTCACTCTGTGTCCCTCTCTGTCTCTCAAAAATGAATAAACATTTAAGAAAAAAAAGACTAGCTGCTTAAAACTCAGGCAAAACCAGCCAGTTTTTAAACACTGTACCCGTCTTTTGTTGTTGTTTGGGGGGATGTTTTTGTTTTTGTTTTTGTTTTTTAGAAAACATGAAAAAATTGTGATATAATTGAAAAATTCAGGAAGTTGAGGTTAATAAAAAAAATTTTAAATCCTCTGAAATTAAAATTAAAATTTACCTAAACTTAGATCTAATTAAGAAAATTTCTAGAGAAAAACAAGGTAGGAAGCTCGATAATTTAGAGGTGCAGTCAAAAGTGATTTTATTACTATAGTTATAAAGTTATTATAACAGGGCCATTTAATGACACTTGGACAAAGGTTAGTATTAATGTGAAGGGGTTCTCAGATTCAGGTAAAGCTGCTGATCCACTTGCCTTCCAGACATCTCAGATTCAGAATCCTTTAAACACCTCAACTCAATGTGTACAGAACAGAACTCATTAGACACACATACATACCCCAACAGTCACCAGCCCCCAGCTTCATTGCCTGTATTCCTAGATAGGAATGATGCTAAATGATGCTGCCTGAGACTAAAACCCAGGAAGCATCCTTAATGCTCTTTTTCTCTCCTTTTTTGCTAAGAGAAAACAGAAGAGCATAAATCATGATCCCTGCCTAGTTGCTTACTTCTCAAGTAGCTTACTTGTGTTTGGAAAGCTAAGACAAAGACAAATCAGTTAAAGACACAAATTGTATGATAAATATACATGATTCCTTATCGCCAATGTGTTTTACACTATGGCTTAGGAGTTGAGAAAAAGATACAGTCACTCCAAGTGGACATGGTTTTGAAATAGTCCAGGATGTAACTGATAAAGAGCACCCTACTGCCTTGATGACCTGTGCTTCATTAGTACATTCTCCCTGATCCTTTTTTACCAGGAAAACACACACAAGTGACCCTTTGTTGATACCTATTTTAAGCAAGGTTGCCATTTGCGATTTTAATCTTTTCATCTCCTGAGCGTCCCACCAGCAGTCCCCGGAAATGCCTCTTAAAGTTGATAGAGCCTGTGACTGCCTCTCTGATGCCTCTCTTCTTCAGCACCTCGATGCTATACTGCTGTTCCAGGTTAGAGTTCAGTGGGTACTGGTAACGTTTCTGCAGTATGCTGTGGGTTTGAAGGCCCCTTCCCCTTGCCATGGTGCTGTGAAAGATACCTACCTACCTACCTGTACTTATCTGTTCTGTCTTTGAGGCTAAACAAGCCTAATTGCCACAGCCACCATTTCAGGGCTGGTTTGATGGCCCTTTGGAAGACATTTTTACATTAGTTGAGGTTAATTAAAATATTGAAGTACTATTATTGGAACATGGGATAGCAACAGGTCCAAGTCTCACAACCATAAAAATGGTTAGATCTCACCTGTGGATTATTACTCAGTTTCTTTTTCTGTGTGGACATCACTTTTTTTTTTTTTAAAGTGCTTTCTCAGTTTCCTCCAGAGTACTTTGTCCTCTTGGGTACCTCTTGATTTCATTATCTCTAAGCATATTTGGTTTTGTACTGTTTTTTAATCTTTTTTGTTTGTTTACTTATTTATTCTGAGAGAAGGAGGCAGGAGAGAATCCCAAGCAGGGTCCACTCTGTCAGCGCAGAGCCTGATGCTAGACTTGAATTCACAAAACAAAATACCATGACCTGAGCTGAAATCCAGAGTTGGTCACTTAACCTCAGCCATCCAGGCACCCCTCTAAGCATATTGGTCACCCCAAATACTAAAGTCTACTTCCAAAGCACAACCTTAGGAATGGAGCAGCGGTGAGAAGATTTTCTCACTTTGATAATGATTGTGCTTCTCAAGTTGAGGAGGACAGTTTAGCTCCAGTTTTTCTCTGCAGTAAGGTGCCATGATATTGCCTGTTTATTTTTACTTTAAGGACCAGTGTAGCCCTGGAGATGCGGTCCCTCTGCTGGCAGGCAGAGCACTCTTGGTGGTAAAAGTATGGCTTCTAGCCACAGCTCCTATCTGGAAGCCAGTACAAAGGAAGATGTTAATAACACAGACTGCCAGCATGACTTTTGTATTAAGGCAGTCAGATTTACTTAACTGAGTAGCCCCCAAAGCTATCAATGCACTTTAGTTCAGTATAATAAAAGTAATTGCTAAACTTTAATGATAGTGCACATGATAATGACCCTGAATTGTTAAGAAAGAACAGATTGTGTTCAGAGGAAGATATAATTTTTAAAAGACTTCTTCTATCAAAAATATTTAAAAAATTTTTAATGGTACTTGAAGTGTAAACTTAATGCAGAAAATTCACTTTAGGTTGAATGTGCATTTAGGTTGAATGCACATGTCTGAGTTGTTATTGAAGTATGTTTAATGTGATTATCTGACAGTAAAGGTAACTGATGACTTTGTAGTTTTTCCTTTTGCACTAATACTAAGTGGAAGAGAGGGAACGTGCTCTATTAAGACCAAAAATGGTTACATGTTTTGGCCAAGGTTACACAACTAGTAAGGGGGGGGAATACTCACCACTGTCTCCCAGTGCTCTGTCCTGTGACAAGATACTGTGCTGTTGGTTCCACCTGACAGAGCGGCAGGGCACGTCCCCGCAGGGTCCTCCCAGGACTCACTTCTCTGTGAGCTACAAAGCGTACAGCTGCATGAGGAGTGTGTTAAGCTTCTGTGTACATATCGTTGTGTCTAAGAGTTGGAAATGACCTAACAGTCAGTCACCCAGGGGTGTCACTGGTGTCTCCCTTTTCTAGATTTAGGAAGGAGATATTTGCCATTCTCATACAGCAGGGGGAGCTTCTTCCTGGTGGCCTTTCAGATGTTGCCTTTTTGAAACTTTTACTGAAGGACAATATATAGGCAGGAAAATGCACATATTATAAGTATACTGCCCAGTGAGGCTCTTTCCCAGTCACCTTTTGTCTTCTGCTTGTTAGATTTTGGCCCTGTTGCCAACACATAGTTTAAAGTTCACCATCCCCGGGGCACCTGGGTGGCTTAGTTAGTCAAGCATCGACTTTGGCTCAGGTCATGATCTCACGGTTGGTGGGTTTGAGCCCTGCTTCAGGCTCTGTGCTGACAGTTCAGAGCCTGGAGCCTGCTTCAGATCCTGTGTCTCCCTTTCTCTGCTCCTCCCGCACTCAAGCAAGCTTGCTCGCTTGCTTGCTCGCTCTCTCAAAAATAAATAAACCTTAAAAAAAATTTTAAGTTCACCATCCTCATGCACCTGGTATAATATTTCTGGAAGAATCTTTTTTTTCTTGGTTTATTTACAATTCAGTGACCGGTTTCAAATTTGAAGTAAGCATCTGCTAAGACATTTGTAGTCTTTCTTTTTTTTTTTTTTTATGTTTTTAAATTTATTTTTGAGAGACAGAGAGAGCGCGAGCAGGGGAGGGTCAGAGAGAGAGGGAGACACAGAATCCGAAGCAGGCCCCAGGCTTCGAGCTGTCAGCACAGAGCCCAACGCGGGCCCGAACCCAAGAACCGCGAGATCATAACCTGAGCCGAAGCTGGACGCTCAACCGACTGAGCCACCCAGGCGCCCCTGTAGTCTTCCTAATCTATAGTCTCATGTAGGTCCTTTTAAATGCCAATGGCACCACTAAAACTACTGTCTTGCTAGTTGTGAAAATAAAATAGTGGAATCTTTCTTCATGCAGAGTAGTTTGAACAATAGATTTGACCATTAGTTCTTGGTTTTATTTTGTTTTGTATTTAGAGTGATGTTTTGGCAGTTTTTCACCACCTGGTCTTAAAAATCTCCCTGAGTCCAGAAAGGGTGAGCACCTGTTCTTTGGTGCTTGGTGTTTTGTGTGTGCTTTCTACCATCTCACAACAATCCTTTGAAATATCAATACTGAGTTCCAACTTCAGATGAAGAAACCAAGGTTCAGAGAGGTTAAGTAATTTGCCTAAGATCCTATAGATAGTAAATGTCAGAGCTAGAAGTAGAATGTGAGTTTTTCATATTCCACAATCTGTGCTCTTTTCATTAAAAGCACTCTGCTTCAGAGGCCAGAGGGGCATGGAAGGTAGGAGGCCAGTGTAGGCTGTCGTAGGGTCAGCTTTCCTGGAAAGGCACCTCATGGCTGGGAGATAAAGTCAGAGATTGAAGAAAGGAAGAATTAGCTGGAAGAGACTATCAACATTTGTCCAACACATGTTTATTAAGCTCCCCTCAGGACTTCACCAGTTTCATAGTCAGATGGTAGTATCCTAAGGAATTACAGTTCAGAGAGAGAGATATTGAAAAGTTGTATAGAAGTCCAGAAAATTGGAGCACTTCAACTATTTAGGCTTAGTAAAACCCAGACATCCAGAAACACAAAGCAGCTTTTGAAAGCACTAAGCTCTCTGAGCAGGAAATGCACTTAGCCTTTCTTGAATCTAGTATCATTTTTGCCCACCACAACTCCACAGTTGTCCTGGATAACTTATGGAAGTGATTGACAGGGGTTGTCTGATGTAGAATGACTGCTTGTGGAGTATGGTAAAATGCTTCTTGAAGGCCTAGGAGAACGTTGCAGGTGGGGGCTGGGCTGAGAACACATCATGCCGCCTCCTTGCAGTGACAGAACCTTGCTGTTCCCCAGGAGATTTCCTGTTTTCTTGCTTAGAGCCTAGGAGTCAGCAGCTGCTTGTAATTCCATCTTTCAGTGTATCTGAATTGTGAAAGTATTGATCTCTATTTTCATTGCCCCAGGAAGGGAGCAGAAGGATTCCTATGTTACTGTTCGCAGAATTATGTCCAACCAATTAGTCATGCTGAGAAACCATGTTACAACTGTAATTTCTCTAAATATTTCCAAACCAAGATTTGCAGTATAGTGTGTTAAATTTTTGTCAGTGTTGTGGACTTAAAAATAAATAATTATTTCATAGGAATACCCAGACCTAAAACAAAAGTATATGTTGACCAACTGGAGTTAATAATGTGCCCAAAATTTTATTTTCCAAACAATTCTTTTCAATGATATTTCTTCTCTATAAGATAAAGATCACTGTGAATGATCTCTTAAAAAGTATGAAGAATGTTACTTAAATTTGAGAATTTAATAGGGCTGGCCTTATATTTTAATTAGGTAAATACCGTTCATTTATGGAATCAAATATATGTGGACACTTAGAAGCAGTTTTAGAGTGTCCATTCTCTTTACAACATGAGTAACATCTGGTGAATTTCATAGTGTGGAAATGTTCTTTGGAGGATAACCATACTAACTTCTTCTTTCTCTTTGTTTGTCTAGTGAGAATTCAACAGAGGCCATAGCAGTAGACTCTAACAATCAGTCCAAGTCCCCACTGGAGAAGTTTATGGTCAAACTGTGCACCCATCATCAGAAGCAGTTCATTCGTGTTCTGAACGACCTATACACCGAATCCCAGCCGGGCACAGAGGACCTGCCACCTGATTCTGGAGCAATGGATGCATCCACTTGTAGTGCTGGCTGTGCCCAGCTAGGCACCAAACATAAGGAAAAGGATGCTGTGTGTCTCGATATGAAGTCTCCTACTTCTGTAGATTTGTTTGTAGACTCCTCGGGCTCTCACAGCCCTCCACACTTGACAGAACAGACCCTGGAGGAGCCCCCTCCCGAGACAGAGTCTGTAGATGGAAGACAAAATGCCTTGACTAATATCCAGAAGGATTCCTCTGAACTTCCAACCACTAAGCCTAATTCTGGTAGTTCAATGGATAGTTCCACTCTGGGATACCTCACTGCATCGAATTCTTCCTCATTAAACTTCCACCACATCGCTAAGAGCTTGGAGGGGCAAACCACTGGACAGGAGCAAGACACAAATGTGAAAATACACGAGGATGGGAAAGACCATATGCAGAGCTCAGCTTTAGTAGAAAGTCTGTTTGCAGTAAAAGGGGCATCTGACAATAGTGAGGAGAGCAACAGCTGTATTATTTCTCAAAGAAATTCATTCAAAGCTTTATCAGAAGAGGCTTGGGACTCAGGGTTTACCGGGAATTCACCTAGAACTGCTGACAAAGAGAATGCTTTACTGTGTAGCTCGAAAACACCTTCGCACCAGGAGTTAGAGTCCAGTGAACAAGATTCACGGCCAAAACAAGAGAACCATCTTCACTCACTGGGAAGAAATAAGGTGAGTTATCATTTACATCCCAGTGATAAGGGCCAGTTTGATCATTCCAAAGATGGTTGGTTAGCCCCCAGCCCGATGCCAGCTGTACACAAAGCATCTAATGGACATTCACGAACCAAGCTGATATCAACCTCCATTAAGACAGCTCGGAAAAGTAAAAGGGCATCAGGGTTGAGGATAAACGATTATGATAACCAGTGTGATGTTGTTTATATCAGTCAGCCAATAACGGAATGCCACTTTGAGAATCAAAGATCAATATTATCATCTCGGAAAACAGCCAGAAAGAGTACTCGAGGATATTTTTTCAATGGTGATTGCTGTGAGCTGCCAACTGTTCGCACACTGGCCAGAAATTTACACCCCCAAGAGAAAGCGAGCTGTTCAACGCTGGAACCGGAGGCAGTGGTCACTCCCAAGCAGACCCTTACACTTTCAGCCCCTGGACCCGCCGTGGGTGTGCAGCATCCCAGAGAGGATGACCACAAAGAACCTAGTAAAGAAATAACCTCCCTCAAGGAAGGAAACAGAGATGCTTCCTCTGAGAAGGAATCTCAAGAGCCTGAGGTTTGCGCCATGACAAATAAACCAAGTCCAAGCAGCTCTCCTAGGTCCCAGGAAACGACAGCCTCCAGCCTGGTGTCACCTCCCCCTGTTCACCTTCCTGAAGAGGACATGCCAGAAGGCAGCTCCGTGGTCTCAACTCCTGCAGCAAGTGGGATGGCTTCCCCTGAACGAGACCAGCAACCAGTTGAACTGCTGGAAATCAAAGAGGGGACTGTCACCCAAGACTGTCACTTGGTTTCCTCTCTTGAGAGCATTTCTGAGGGAGGCAGTGAAGATGTTGTTTCTAGGCCTCATTCTTCTCCTGAAACAGTCAGTAGAGAGGAAAATCCTCTGTGCTCAGAAAGTCAGAGTCCCCCAGGGGGCTTAGAGCCTCCTCTGAGCCTGGGAAAAGCTGAAGACAACCAAAGCATCAGTACTGAGGCTGAGACTGAAGACACTCAGGAGCTAGATACTGACCCACTCTTGAAGGAAAGCAGCACTTTTACTAATGAAAACTCCAATGAAATTGAGGAAAGTGAGAAAGCAGGTGGTACAGGAAAATTAGAAGGACAGAGCAGTGATGTAAAATATGTTTCAGAAAAAGATATGTATGATCAAAACATTGACTCATCCGAAGAGAATTTGGACAAGAAGAAAAAAGGTAAAAAACTCCCAGAGGCTTCTGACAGGTGCCTAAGAAGTCAGCTTCCAGATCCTTCCTCCTCTGATAGGTGCCTAAGAAGTCAAAGTTCGGATTCATCCTCCACTATTCCTGAGATCAAGGTTTCCAAAACTCCTAGTATGAAACGTTCTAAAAAAGAAGGGTGCCCTGGTGAGACAACACCTGAGGGCCTTCTGGCAGACGGTCTCCAGACGAAAGCTCTGGAGGACACCGAAAACCCAGATGTCAATGACAACCCCTCTGAGAAAGATGCTGAGCAGGAGGGCAAAGAAGGTGGGATCATTACCAGGCAGACTTCTAAAAACATGCTGGCAAAAGAAGTCAAAGGGGAAGAAGGAGGTATTTTCCCCAGCGGTGATCCCATGACCACAGTAGGCCAGCCCTTGCCTGGAGAAAGACTGGAAATCTATGTTCAGTCTAAGTTAGGTGAGAAAAAGGCTCATGCTCCCTTGGAAAGTGTTCCTTGTACTTTCCCAGAACAATCAAAAGAGAAACCAGAACCAGTTCCTGCACGCGATACAGAGGAGGTTGTGAATGAGGTCGGCGGTGCAAATACCCAGCATAAAGATGACGAGAGTGATGCGCCATCCAGTGCACTTGGCTTAGCAAGTGGTGGAAGTGGTGATACGGCCGAGCCCCCACAGTGGGTCCCGAGGCTTACAAGACTGACCTCTTCTACCTACAACCTCAGACATGCTCATTCTCTGGACTCCTTGGATACTGCGAAAGTGACTTCAGAAAAGGAAGCAGCACAGGGAAACCCAAAGCCAAAGGAAAATGAAGCTTCAGAGAATGGAGAGCCCTTAGACGAGAATGATGTGGACACAGTGATAGATGACCAGCCAAAGTTTGTAGAATGGTGCGCGGAGGAGGAGAACCAAGAGCTCATTGCCAACTTCAATGCCCAGTACGCGAGAGTCCAGAAAGGCTGGATCCAGTTGGAGAAGGAAGCTCAGCCAACGCCAAGATCAAGGAACAAGTCAGATAAACTGAAGGAGATTTGGAAAAGCAAAAAAAGGTCACGGAAATGTAGGGGTTCATTGGAGGTTCAAAAGTTTTCTCCTATTCAGATGCTGTTTATGACAAACTTTAAATTATCTAATGTTTGCAAATGGTTCTTAGAGACAACTGAAACCCGGTCTCTGGTGATCGTGAAGAAGCTCAATACTCGTCTTCCAGGAGACATCCCCCCTGTCAAGCATCCTCTACAGAAGTTCTCTCCTTCCAGTCTGTACCCCAGCTCACTACAGGCTGAACGCTTGAAAAAACACTTGAAGAAATTTCCTGGAGCTACTCCTGCCAGGAACAATTGGAAAACACAGAAGCTATGGGCTAAATTTCGAGAGAATCCGGATCAAGTGGAGCCAGAGGACGGCAGTGATGTCAGCCTCGGTCCCAATTCTGAAGACAGCGTAGAAGAGGTCAAGGAAAGTAGAAATACCCATCCTCCCACAAACTCACCTACCCCAGCCAGTACTCGGATCCTCAGAAAATACTCCAATATTCGAGGAAAGCTCAGAGCCCAGCAGTGTTTGATCAAGAATGAGAAAATGGAGAGCCCATGTGGACAAGCTGTGGAGAGTAAACAGAGTTGTAAGAGTGTCTGCATCAACCCTCTGATGTCCCCCAAGCTTGCCCTGCAGGTGGATGCAGATGGGTTTCCCATTAAGCCCAAGAGCACTGATGGAATGAAGGGAAGGAAAGGGAAGCAGGCGTCTGAAATCTTGCTGAAAGCAGACGTGCAGAATAAACGCAAGAGGACAGAAAGCGGCAGCGCTCAGGACAGGAAGGACAAGGGACCTGTGGTGAAAGCCAGCAAAGAAAAGCATAGTGATGGATCCACCAAAACCCCTGCTGCCAAGAAGCCAGCTGCAAGGGACAGAACCAGCCAACTGCCCAAAAAGACATCCTTGAAAGAGAATAAAGTGAAGATCCCCAAAAAGGCCCCTGGGAAGAACTGCCCTCCCGCTAGGAGGGAAAAAGAAAATACAAACAAAAGACCTGCCCAGCCAGCTGCCTCGGAGACAGTGACGAAGCCTGCAAAGCAAAAGGGGGCAGGTGAATCCTCTTCAAGGCCACAGAAAGCCACCATCAGGAAGCAGAGCAGTGGAAAGTCTCGGGCCAGACCCTTGACGAAAACCCCAGAGAGCAGTGCGGCCCAGAGAAAGCGAAAGCTGAAGGCAAAGCTGGACTCTTCCCACGGCAAACGGAGACGGCTGGATGCAAAGTGATGGCAAGGCTGGGAGCCAAGAGTTAAACTGTCCTACGGAAGTAACCCTTCGTTTTGCATTAACTAAACCTGCTTTTATAAGCTTATCCAGCCTTTCATATCTGCAGTTAATGGAGAACACCACAATTTAAGATGTCAGAAAATGCATCTCAGATGGAGAAGGGAACTTGCAGAGTCTTTCTCTGAAGCTGAGTAAGGGAAGTTATATATTATATTCTGGTTGTTCCTTGGGTTTTAAACTTGGAACCAAGCAGTTTTAGTTTTTAAAAGTACAGTGCCTTATTTATCCTTTTTGTTTTTAAATTTACAAAAGCTAAAAAGCTGATCTATGTGATTAAAGGCTTGTATTTTATACTTGATGCACAAGCACTTGTACTGTAGCCGAGAAGACCACCATCATGCACATAAAAGTAGCTTTTCAGCAGCCACCCTGCAGTGTCTGTACCTGAACAGACACTCCTCTTTGCAAACCCTCACACTGAACTTCCCTCTCTGTCTTGTTTGTTTGTTTAAATGATATTCGAAAGCTAAACCAAATCATTTTTATGGTATGTAGAGAATGCAGAGGGAATTTATTATTATTATAAAAGATGAATATTTCTGTTACCCCTTTTAAAAAATCCTAATTCTGTTCATTATTGGTCACTCTTCTCACTTTTGATCCTTTGTCATTTGAGAAAATGTATTCCAAATTATGCACCCATGGGACAGATGTGTCACATGGTGTTAATATTGGGTTATGACCTTTAAAAATTGTTTAGATCCCCCCAAGTGATTCGCATTACTGATTCTTGCCATCCTTTTCTTTTCTGGCCTTGCAAGCTTGCTAGCGCTCTAACGAGGTTTTCATCCAACTTTTGGGGGGGGGGGGTGTAGGATTTTTTTTTTCATCTTGTAACTGTAACTTGACAGTTAGGCTAAGAGTGACTGTTCTAATATTCTTTCTTACTCTGAATACTTCCATATTCAAAGAAAGCCAGGTTGTTATTTCCAGTAATAGAAAAGTTTAATAAGAGTTTGTGCATGTGCATTTGCCTGTGGCTATTAGCCACAGATGTCTCCCCGCCCCAGTTCTGCAGTAAAATTCTTTGTCGCCATGCAGTGTGCTAGGGCATTCATGAGCTGGTAAATCAGCACAGGCCAGATGGCTTAAATGTGGCCCAGGGTCTCTGTGAGAGAGTTTGGCATGAGACTCAGAAAGGTCTAAACAGCACAGAGTTATGTAAAGGTCAGAGCAATTTTGCTGTTGGAGGAAGCAGCCCGGCTCATAGTGAGCCCACATCGCTCCTCCCATGTGGAGCTGACGTTCAGTGGGTGTGTTCCAATGTGAATGGACATGTTGAGAGTGGGTGTTAGCATTCTAATTGGTTAGCGCCATATTGGTAGGTGATGCGTGTAGTGTTATTCCTGCCTCTGTCATGTCAGGCTCTGTTCCATGGCTCAGAATTGAGAGCTGCGGTGTTTGTAAGTGATGTTGTTTGCCTTTCCTGAGTGACGCCGGAGGTGGTTGCATTGGCTTTACCCTGATGCCTGTAACACTGCTCTGTTAGAGCACAGTGTGAATTCCACATTTCCACTGGGCCACTCTACACAAAAAGGCTTGGTTGTTAAAGCTTCAACCAGCTTCTCTAACATGCTCTGTCACAGAAGTAAGCTTGTGTGGACAGGTGCCACTCTGTCCATTTTACTAAAAGTTTTCCACTTAGATTGTTCAGATCTGTTTGGTCCATTTAGATCTGGATGGACTTTTTTCATGTATAGTTCAGCCAAATGATGATAAAACAGGCCTTCTACCCATTCTGTGAAAAGTTTGCTGTATATAATGAAAACTTCTGATGACTGGATAGGACTGGAGAAAAGCATGTGATTCATGGGAAATTGAAAATTGCATTGAATTTCATAGATAGGGACATTTACTATCTTCAGTGAAGCCTTGACTTTTTTTTTCCAATGTCTCCTCTATCCCATGAGTCTTTTTTTTTCTTTTTAGTATCTTTGACTTTGGCCATTCAAGAGCTACCTATATTATGAAACTGCTGAGTGTGTATGTTGGCAGCCCTTTCTCAGCATTAAGTTGCACAGAAGCATTAGTATGTTTTGAGTAGGTTTGGCTAATCTTTTAAAAGTGGTTTTAATGTTTAAAAAAATATTTTCATATAGTCGTCACTGGACGCTGTTTTTGCAGTGACGTAAACCAGCTGAGGTCTGCCGAGGTCACATGCTCGGACTCCGGTGCCCCCTCAGCTGCACGCAGACTGCCTCGTAGCGGTGCTCGGATTAACTTAGGGAGAGGGGTGGGGCAGCGTGGGTGGGTGGGCCTTCCAGCTGTCGTCTTTATAATTCATTCCATTACTTCTCTAAGTGCTTTTTCATTTTAAAAAGCTTACTTCCAGATAATAGCTTTTTCTCCCGTCTTAGGCGGCCTTTGAGAAAAGGTATGCATGTGTATGCATATTTTTATACCCTGCAGTGGATCATCTTTAAAATCAACTTACACTTTATAGTAGTAACTGCATTTAAATAGCCTGGGATTCTGCATAATTAGAACACTTAAAAATTTAGAATTATTTTTATATTTGTTGAATCTCATTTTTGCTGATTCAGTTAATTTTGCTAATAGAAAGAAAGGAAACAAACAAACTTGAGGGCTGGCTCTGGAACACCCTTTTACACTTGAGGCTGATGCTAGCAAACCTGTACCCTGGACGCCTGCACGCCAGACTTGGAATTGACCCAAGTTTCCCCGTCTCCCCTGTCTCGCAAAGACCTCCTTTTTAAAGCCATCTTCTCAGTATTGCTTGCCACCACATGCAAAGGCAATCTGTCCCACATTCCAGATTCCAAATTAAGAAAAAAGAAAATTCTGCTCCTCAGCCTATACTCAGTGAAGTGACTTGTCCCAGTGTTGGAGCTGAAGTTGGTGATCGGAGAACGCTGGTATGACCGCTGAGCTTCTGGGAGAGCTGTAGAATACCTGGGAAGCAAGGACTGAAGCTCTACCACAGCTCCCCAGGGCTGGGCCCTCTTCAGGAGACCCATTTTACCTCCCCCAATTTCTAGCCCATCGGCCTCCCTGGGTTTGGGAGGACAACATGGAGACGGCTCCCCAGGCATGGTCCAGAGCCTCCCTCACTGCACTCCCTCAGACACATAGCAATCTTGCAGCACAGCGGGAAGGCAGTGAACATTTATTCTGCTCTTAAGGCTTCCTGCGTTGGAATGTCACTAGTGTGTGTGAATCTGCAGTTGCTAGTCCCTTAGGCTAATTCTATTGCATCTGTATTTCATTAAAGGTTTCTACACGAGTCTTATCTAAAAGCAGTCATCTTGGGCTGTGGGTTTCATTCTTGCAATAGTGTGCCTAGGAGAGGCACAGCCCGTCGTCTCTTCCCAGGTGTGCTGCCTCTGAGGGGCTCCTCTTTGCATCACACACTGTTCAGACAGGACATCAGTGAAACTCACCCTGCAAGGCAGTTGCTCTGAACTGAGGTTTGCTCTCTTTCCTGCCTTGTGGTGGATTCATGGTGAGGGCCGAAGCTGCCACTCTCCTCTGTGGCAGCCTTCCTGCTGATCGAAGGACCTAAGAGCTAAGTAGGAAAGGACAGCACGCGACATGATGCAGGTTGGAGATGCTGTAAGTACCACCATCAGCAAGGCAGGTGGCTTGTCACTGCACCAAGGGCTGTATTGGAATTTCCCAGGGAGCGACACCCGTTCCTGTTGGTTTTCTGTCAGCCCACACAAGCTGTCTTTTGGCTTACAGAGGATCAAGGGGCGGCAGAATATGGGCTGGTCACTCTTCTGTAAATAAAATTTATTGGAACATAGCCATGCCCATTCGTTTGTGTATTTTCCTTAGCTGCTTTCCAGCAGAGCGTCATATCTACAACAGAGACCAGGGGCCTGCAAAGCCTAATAGATTTACTGTCTGGACCTTGCAGAAAAAGTTTGTTCACCTTCCTTGCTTAAGAAAATAATCCTTCCTCAGTAACAAATTTTGCCTCATTTATCTTCTCCTTTCTTTTTCCTCCCAACCTCTCTGTCTTCTTTTCTTCTTTTCCCCCATTATCTTCCCTCAGTTTTGTTCTTCCTCTTACACTTCTTTATTTCTTCTTGCTGCAGAAGAGACACGGTACTTTGCTACAGCACACGGACTGCCACGTCCTGACTCCTGAGCTGCTGTAGCCTCACACCTTCCTTCTTAGAGCCGCCCATTCCTGCAGCCACTGTGAGGCCGCCTTTAGCCTCGAGAGCCAGACCCCATGAGCACACAGGGCTTCAGAGTTCTAAATGTGGCCTGGCCTCTCATTTCACTCAGTCTTTATCATAGACCTGACTCCGGCCTCACTTCTTGTTTGTTCCTAAGGTAAGCCAAGATTTGGTTTGTCTCAAAATTCGTTGAAAATACTTTGGCTGGATGCTCTGTTTTCTGACCCTTACGTTTAGGTACAGAGAAAGCCTTTTCACAGAAGGGAAAACGAAGTCCAGTCACTAACCCAAAGTATTTATTATGTAATATTTTGGGCCAGCTTCTAGGAAAATAAAAATGTATCAGCACTGATATTTTTTTAGTCATATACTCACCTTTCAAAATAGTTCTATTAAAGGCAAGCCAGCAAATGAAAAATAGGGGCTTTGAATGTGCTTTTAGGCAAGAATAGAAAATTGGGGCATATTACAACCTGAGTGTGACTGAGAAGTTGTGGATTATATCTTTGGGTCAAACCCAGTCAGCTTCCAAGCTGTTGGTCTTCCCCATTCCCCAGAACTCAAGGGTAAGTTCCCCCCTCCACAAAGGAACTTGAATGTCATGTCAGTGAAAAATTTCTGTCAATGGTTCCAGAACAGTGACTATTTCAATTATTTTGAAACAGTTATCATTTTGACTTCTCAACTATTAATTTTTGTCTTCTTATTGCTTGATACCCACTGAAATACTGGAAATTTTCCTGTAGATCACAACGGCAAGGCAGTCCTCACCCCCCGGCAGGAAGTATTCTTCCCTGGGCTTGCTCCCAAATCCTTTTTCAGGGAAAAAAATGAAAAGAAAAGATTATTGCATTTAAAACAAGCAGAATTATGGAGAGCTTTGGAGGCAACCTTCAGTTCATACCATGAAATGTCAGGACAGACTGCTTGTTCTACAGTGGACAGATTGGAAGACTTGAAGGTCTGGCCTCTTTCCCTTAGAGATAATAAGTCCCACTCAGGCAGAAACGAAGAGCTCTCTAATGACACTTCCAATGTAGGACTTCGCTGTGTTGTGCTGGGGACCTGGAGAAGCACCCAGGGCACTTCTGCAGAGGGTACACTTGCTCATGCTTTTGCTCTTGGGATTGAGCCAAAGCTGGTCACCTCCTCCCATTACCTCCTGTCTGTCTGATCTTCCTTCTCCCAGAGCTCCGGTGCTGTTTGCTCAGTGCTCTGGAGATACCCTCAGCTTCGTTGTTCAGAGGCGCAGCAGTGCAGTTAGGCCACCTGGCAAGCACCGTGACACTCAGAAGCTTTCTCACCGCCTGAGACCATCCCACCTAACGCAAGGTGGTCCCTAGGCAAGGGACGTGAAGGTACAGACTGCCCATTAAACAATAGCAACAATGAAACAGGTGCTCATGGTTTTATAGTATGCCAGAGGTTAGAGGAATGCATTTCACCTTTTATTTTTTAAAGGATTATAATTTAAAAAAAAAAGTAACACAGACCACATGTAGCAGACACAGCCTAAAATGCAAAATATTCATCACCTTGCTCTTTACAAAAAGGTTTACTGAGTCTTGCAGTATGTCATTCAGGATCAGTTATGAGGACAGCCAGGCACAAGCATTTTTCTCATGTAATCCAGCACTGCACCACATCCCTCCTTTTAGATTTGAAAGGGTCTGGCCTGTTCATCTTGCCACACAGCTGCTGTTGCACGTTATTTCCAAGTGATGCCTGTGCACTAAAGAAGAAAATATTCTTCTTCATTGATTGAATATTTGTTGAGTGGTGATCTGATCTACTAGGATAAGATCTGATCTACTGCCACATCTTCCTCTGGGGCAGCGCTCCCCACAAACAGATTTGGTAACGAACCTGAAGCCCAGAACAGCGCCTCCCCTGGCCTTCACAGCTGTGCCCCTTTCACCCTCTAGAGCCCTCCTTCTCCTTTGTCTTATACAGTACATTTGCCGGCTCACTCCCCAAGCTCTGGTCACTGCTTGTGAACATAACCAGCTGGCGCGTGCCTGTCCCCGCCCGCACGAACACCAGCATGTTGATGGCCCCTTGTTGGCACACCAGCAGCTATAGCCTAAAGAAGTTCCGGGCCCTCCGGCCTGGCTCACCTCATCCTGAGAAGCCGTCCTTGGCCCCTCCCCTCTTCCCCTTTCTGCTTGTGCCACCGGCTCCCTTCAGGAGGGGTCTTCTCCGGGACGGTCCCACACCTCCCCAGCATGTCACTGAACACATACAGGTCATACTAGAAGCAGCTTTCTCTTCATAACTCTTAATTTCCCTTCTAGAATTTAGCAACGGAGTCCAAAAACTCTCCAGTTGATTAGCTTTTTCAGCCCGCTTGTTTTCTATAATCTGCACCTCCTGCTGGCTTGCACCCGAAGCTGTTGTGTTTGGGAGGTGGTTTGTGGGAAAGACGCCATACAAACGCGATCTGCGTGATTTTGTATGTTTATACCGCAGGTGGGGATTCGTTTCAGAGCCACTGTATCTTACGGGAATCGGTTTGGCCAGTGTTCTAGGAGACTGTGTTCTTGACTATGGTTTCAAGTACACCATATAATACACAGTTATATACACCACTGTGGAATTTACTTCACTGTGTAAATAGTGATATTTTCCTCTTCAAATGCTTCTATAGAAAGTATTTATTTTGACAACAAAAAATTAAATGTCGAAAGGGCTTTCCAAAAAAGTGTTCTTTCTAGCCACCCATCCTCCCCAATTACCTTGCTCATCCATCGAACCCCCAAACACAGTGAAGGTAGAAGGGTGCCGCCTCCAAACCTTCACTCTGCTTGGGCAGATGCAGCGTGGAATGGGAATCTGAATGCTTCCCCCCACTGTCATCCCATCCCAGAACAAAGTGAGTCTCCCACGGCTCTTGTGGCTGTGCGAGGCATGGCATCGGGGCTTGCCCCAAGCAGCCCGCTTTGTGCACACACAGTTGATACCTTCCAACCGTCCACCCAACACCCTGTGCAGGGAAATGAGCCTTAGTCGTAACCCCAAGGAACTCCAAACCCGTACCTGTGGGGATATGGAGAAACCACTGGTTGCCTCAAGAAAGCATTAAGATATATTTTTAGTCTTTCTCATGTTTGTGAAAGACACACCTGTTCACATTCATTAACCATGGGAGATCAGCACGTTTCCTTCCTGCACCTTGACAGTACTCCTGAGCACCTCGGCTCTCCTCCTTGCCCTCGCCCTCGCCCTCCCCCGGGTCTCAGCAAGCCTGTGGCCAGCCCCACCTGTAATCCACTGCTCTAAGATGTGTGCAGCTTTACCTCTCAGGAGTCTTGGTCTGCAGTTCGGAGCACCCCTAGATTTACCGGAACTGATGCTTTATGATCGTGTTCCTCTTCTCTGTGCCCCATTCCCGGGCACCTCTGTCTGAGCCGTGACTCTCGTTCTCCGCAGCTGGCTGGACTGAGAACCGCGGCTCCAAGACCACAAAGAGCTTGGGACCGGACACACGGTGGGGGTAGGGGGGTGGGGGGAGGTTGTCATCTGCTGGAACCATAATTTGCATATTTTCTCATGGCCTCCCTTTGTCTTTTCTAACAAAAGAGGAGGACACTTGAACAGCAATGCTGGAGAATGTTTTTTCTAAGATACTATTTGTAAGCAAATCTGATTTTAAGATGAAATGTGAATGGGTAACTAGGTGCCAGGGAATTTAGCACTGAACTAGATCATCAAACCTTTTTTAACCTTTGCAGGAGGAAATAAATTTTGCTCTCATCTAATGTTCACAAGAAGTAATGTTGTAAATAGTCTTTTAAAAATATTTATTACACGTGCTGTATACAGATTCATGTTCTGAGTGACGTTGGTTTGCATTGTAGAATTGTAGAAGACTGTATTTTGAGCAGTGGACTTCCTTTCATAACACAGTTCACACATGGAGAAAGAACAAAAACCAGCAGGTTGAGAGCTGTATGGGGCATTTGATCTGTAACGCTACATCAGACCCAAGCTTTAATTGCCCCCTCTTCTCATCTGGTTACGTTATATATTATATATATATATATGTATATACATACACACACACACACACATATGTATGATAAACTGGTCAGTTCCCAGATCTGCAGAGCAGATTTCCAGGTGTTCTTTCTGATGTGTTGCCCATAAGCAATACGACCCTAGGTAATAACATTTATTCTGGGCTCTGCGTTGGCCCTTGTCTCAGAGGATAGGGTGGGGGTAGAACAGCTCTTGCCTTTGCCGGAGAGGTGGCTGTACTTGAATTTTTGCTTCTGTTTGTCTGCACGCTTTTTCATGTCCTACAACTCTAGCAATGGATGAGAAATCTGCCAGCACCAGACACAATCAAAAATTGGGCATAGAGATTGAAAACCGATCCATTTTCCATAAATTTGTAGGGCGTCCAGAATCTAGTTGAGGCCAAGCTCATTTGGCTGTAAACATAAGAACTTTTTGCATTAGAAATTTATATTGACAGTTAAGGGCCCTTTAAGTCTATCTGCTCTACTTTCGAAAGCTCAGCCCATTTCCTGTGATCCTCCTCTGTGCCTGGGTTTGAAATGTCTGGGGTTAAATATTTAGATCCTTTAGATCAGAGCACGGACATCCCGGCGTGTCTAGTTCAACAGGTTTCTAAGCTGTTTAGCAGCCTCTCCTTGTGACCGTCCTAAACTTTATGGAAAATACCCCACACCCGAATAACCATTAATAGATTAATGTAGTTTTTTAGACTTTTGGAATATGTCTTCTCTTTTGTATTTATGACGGTGTTTGGAATTTTTCACTAGTGTTTTTTTAGATTGAAGTGGGTGCGTTAGCATAAAACTTTCCACTGCTGAGCCTGAAAGCAAGCAAGAGGAAAGAAACTGACCGATATTGTGTCTTTGGGAAGGTGACTACTGTGGTGGGAGGGCGGGGAAGGGGCATTGTAGATTATGTGCGCGTAAAATAGAACTCTGGCCTGAGGCTCCCCACGTGTTATTACCCTGTAATAAATAATCCCCTTATTAGCCTCACTTAATCTCAATAGAAGCCTGCTGTTTACCCTCAGGGAACAAGTAGTTTTCAAAATTGAGCTCCTCCAAGGTCATTGATCACTGTAGGCAGTGGTCTTGTGAACTCATGGCATTATTTTCCCATATGCATTATGGTAGTAAGAAATTCAACCCCAACCTGTATGAAAAGCACAGCCCGGGGCCCTACTTTAGGCTAGAGTTCATGCCTTTCGGGGGCCAGGGGGCCAGAGGAGGCCCATGCAATTTAACTGAAGCTCAGGTGCCGTGTTGGGTTTTTATTCTTTTTAGGCCACGACCCTTCAGAATGAGATTGGGGCAGGGGCTGCTGATCCGGCTGTGGATCCAGGGAGCTCTAAGATGAATCTCTACCGTTCCTTTAAGGTCTTTCTGGTTCCTCCCAGTGTTGTCATTGCCGAGGTCAATCTCGTAGTTGTTCACATGTGCTCCTTTTTGCTGTCTTGTGAGTCTTAGCCAGTGATCCAGATGCCCAAGGAGAGAGTCTCTGGACTCTTGGTACCAAGTATGTGCTCCTAACCTGTGTGCAGGTGGTCTTTCCAAAAGCAGTGAACTGAGAAGTTCTGCAAATGTTAATCTGGATGATAGATGTGTATCTCTTGGGCCTGGATTTCCACTGTGTTAGTGAGTGTAGGAAAATACTGTGTCTTTAATGGATGAAAATTCAATGTATGCTGTGAATTTGTTGGTTTGAAACATTGAAAATTTTTCATTAGACAATGTTTACATACCTCACCTGAAGAACCTTTGAGAGTGTATATATGAAATTTAAAAATATATTAAGTTGCTTTAAAACAATATGTATAGCTATAAAAGTTGGAGTTATTTTAACTTTGAATATGTACCAAGTCTCTTAAATATTGAAATCTTGCGGACCTTTTGTGCTTCTGTGTTTTACTTTCCTATTAGGCCATGTAGGGAACTGTGTTCTTGTTGTTGGTAAAGGGGCCCTCACTGAAATCCAAGCTTGGAAGGATTTCCTTTGTTGTTTCAGATTTTCTTGTTTGGTTTTGAGGGTTGGGGTATGGAGCTAGAGGATGTGTGGGAGGGATTTCTCTAACATTGACATCTATTCCATAAGCTTTTTCTAGGCGCTTATTTTATCGCAGCATATTAAACTTCTTTGATATTAAAGCGTGTTTGTGTAGTTACTGGACAGGGCACAGAATGCACTGAAGCCCAGCAATCAACTTGAAGCCTATGGCAAAGTTGAGAAATTGCCAGAAGTATACTTCTAATACTTTTGCCTCAACCGACCGTGGTGTTGGGACATAAAGGAACGTTGTCTGGTAGACCTGGCGCCGTTTTGTGAGGTCTGCCTACCTTCAGAGGAGAGAAAGCACCGTGGGTGAATCCTTGGACTTCCCATGGCAGAGTTGGAAAGGTGCGAGTGCTTCATCCTGAGGGGCGGGACCGGGGAACCAGGTAAGCCACTGCTAAATACTGGGGTGTAGGCACAGCTGCTGGGGGCGGGGTGCTGCCCCAGTGGTCTGTAGCCCATGTTGGGGAATGGCAGAACGTTGGCAGGAAAGTCTTATGTTTATTAGCCTCATGACCTGT
Source organism: Suricata suricatta (assembly GCF_006229205.1). Lineage (NCBI taxonomy): Eukaryota > Metazoa > Chordata > Mammalia > Carnivora > Herpestidae > Suricata > Suricata suricatta. The sequence goes on from NC_043701.1 coordinate 156,348,594, forward strand.
TTCACTATATTCTTTCAGTTCTGCTCCAAAGGGGTCTGTCTATGTAAGGGTCCAGTGGGCCAGTGATTGGTGTGGAGTCAGCCCTGGTTTCCCGAATATGTTACATGACAGTGGCCATTGACGTGCAGAACTCTATCCCGTGAAAGTAACCCTGCAGCTGATACTTAAGCTACCTCTGTTCATTTGAGTTTGGAGAATTTATCTTGTTCCAGATTAGGGCTTTTCATTGTTAAAATAGACTTCGTTTCCTCCCACATTCATCCCATGGGAGGATAACAAGAATATGGCCTGAGAGGTGCAGACTGGTTGGCTTGGGGTGAGAAAACATCTCCAAAATTAACTCTGAGAGTGCCGAGTGTAGGGCTGAGGGACACGCCTTAGCACCAGTCTCAGGAACACTTGGCAACCCTAGCCGGAAGCCTGGTTATTCTTTCTGTTGCTTCCACTCCCCAAGCTTTGCTATGTTCATTTCCTTGGCCGGGAATTTCCTTTTAACTGTTAAAGTCGCTATGTACTTTAACTCAGAGGTTGCAAACTGGTGGCTCACAGTTGTATTTTACTGAGCCCAATGTTTAAAACAATTACCTATATACATGAACTGTGAGGGTTTACATAAAATTTGGTTTCTGGGTTCTCTTTTAAAAATTATAATGAAGATCTAATAACGTTAATGCATGGAAAGAATCAGGTGGAGCTCAATAGATTGAAAAATGTGCCTTTAAGGTCCCCCTAAGTCCCTAACTGTCAGCTACCATTTGTCCTTTTTTTCTTTAACAGTTGGGAAATAGGTCTCTTACCGGCTCCTATATCAGAAGTGGTAACACAAATGATGGGCCAGAGGGCATGTGCCCACTTACTTAGGTAACCTATTGGCCAGACACTTGAGCCTACAACCCTATTTTAACTCATTTTCTCTCTTATACCCAGTTCACTGCATTTCCTCCCAAATCCCCGATTGCTTTGCAGGCACTGCAGTTACCATCACTGCCCACTTTCAAGGGGACTATGTGCTGTTAAGGTATGACTTGTGCAACCACCATTATGATCTAGTGGGAAATCGGTCTGTGATCCTGACATCAGAAGAGAGCCAAGTGGGTCTCCTGGGTGGTAGGGGCCTTGCCCAGCCTGACTGCCAGGACCGGGCCTCACCTAGATGCTCAGGTGAGAGGTGTAAAATTCCTAAGAGCAATTTTACAGTCTGGCATCAGAGTAGAACTACGATAGAAGTATGTTTGCTTTCTTTCTCCTCTGACCCCTATGAAGCACTCTTGTAGCAGCAGTCAGGTTAACCTGCCAGGACAGTTTGAGAAACACACTGCTTTCTAATCTGTTGCCCTGATGAACTGAAACCTTCAGAGCCAGGTTAAATGTGGATGTGGTTCTGGTCACAGAATCTGGGCGTGACGGCAGATAGCTGAAGGGAAATGAGGATCTCTGTGTGTGCTGTGTGGTGCCAGTCTCTGTCCTGCACGCACATCTCCAGGGAGCTAGGACCAAGCCATCTCCCAGACCCCCCCCCCTTCCTCCTTTGGGAGGAACCGACCTCCTGGGCCCCTTCATGAAGACCAGAGAGTTCCAGAGGCAGGTGTCCTACATGTGCTGCATCTGAGAGCCATCTGAATTGTGGCTGGTGTACGGGTAGCCCAGAAACCCTCAGACCTTGGGAGTGTGCATGTCAGCAGCCCTGGGCTCATCTTCAGTGCAGAAAAAGAGATCGACAAGACAGACAGAACCTGAGTGAATCAATGTCATGTTCACATGGAAGACAACAGACAATATCCAACATGTTCTAGAATAATTCTAGGGAAAGGGCAGGTATGGCTCCCTCACGGGCCTGTTCTAAACCGGTCTCTCTAAAAGAGTGATCCAGACAAGACTACAGAAACCCCTAAACAAAGTGTCACTACTACACAGCATCTGAAAATCAAAACGGGACACCGGATATTGACTTTAACATATAAAAATACTATAACAAAATGAAATACAAATATATATTAGAATCTGTTAAGTATTCTGTATAAAGAGATACTTTCATGGTTAGGCTAACAGCAGGCAAAGAGGAGATGAGTCTGGCCTTTTCCATTTCCTGACACCTTCCCAGGGAGCCCAGGCCACCGTCGCCAGCAGTGCTTTCAAAGCAGCAGCCACCTCAGGACTTGCCCTGCTTGTGTCCCTTCAGCGCATGTTTAATGGAGACAGCCAGTGGCGACATCAAAGCAAACGAAGGTCTTTACCAGAGGGGTGACACGGTGTGGAGGTGGTTAATCAGAGCTGACTTCACCGGAGCCTTCTCCTGGGCCTAAATGCGAACGAGCGAGATGCGCGGGGAGCCAGTTCCTTAGCAACTTGCAGGTTGGTGGGTGAGGTGGTGTTGATCCTGGGACACACCGCTTGCCCCCTGGCCGCCCTCACTCTGGTGGTGGATCCCAGTTTTGCAGCTCCACTGCTGGTGCGTGTGGGGCCAGGCTGAGACATGGGGTGTGGTGGAGGGGCGGTGGGGGCAGCAGCCAGCCCACAGGGTACCGCCTGTGTGCACACACACCGTGCTCTGCCCTCCAGCCCCACGCTGAGGGAGTGCGGGATTTCTGGCAGCTGTCACGCATCGGCAGGTGGAGAGGCTGCTGCTGGCCAGTGCCCCTCAAGGCCAGGGAGCCGCTTCTCCAGGGCAGTGGTGGAATGGCGGTGGCCAAAGGAAGGTAAGTGTCTCAGGGTCAGCTGGCCCAACCCCTCTCTTCCACGAAAGAGGTAAGTGCAGCTGCACTTGAGCTTTCCTCCATGTATCAGCACCTGCCTAGCGCTAGAGCTGCTCACCTGGGTCCCACGTGGTCCAGAAACTGTAGGTAAGAGAGGGATGTTGTGCAGCCCAGGGAGAAGCCCCTCAAGGCCCAGGCTGTGGTCAACAGAGGAGGACACTGTGGCCTTGCTCAGAACCACATGAAAATAGAGCTGGTCCCTGGTGAGCAGCAGATACGGCCATGAAAACACGTCTGCAGTTGGGCAGGGCAGGGTCCTTGTCCCATTACAGGGGGTCCAGGGCTCAAACTCGCTGGCCAGAGTCCCAGTGTAGTGGAGCATGCCAGGCCTCCTCAGCTGTTAGAGGCTCCAGCTCTGTACTGCTCAGCGTCCGGAGCTCCTCCCTGGTTGTCCATGGTGGCCGAGGACATGGGCGCACACCTCAGCCCCGCCCAGCACACTCCCCCAGCCCAGTCTTCTGTTTGCAGATGGAAGGAGCTGGGAAAGGGACTTGCTCACTCCCCTCGCCCACTGGGATCCCCTGGGGGCACACTCTCTTGGGGAGACATCTGGACAGGAGAGTGTGACCTATCTTTTAGCCAGCTCGCTATTTAAGCTCAAAGATAAGCTGTTTTCATTTTGCGTGGAAGGAAGCAGTCGTAGTCACATGCCACATATTCCGTGACTCTTCAAACACAGACTCCTTCCTTGGAAACGCCTAGGGTGAGCAGCTTAGCCTGGGTCAGTGTCTGTGGTTGGAGCCCTCGCTGGGCTCAACTCTTCCCAGGCATCCTGGTCCTATCTGTCCATGAGAGAACGCCCACAGTGCCCAGCCCAGTTAGGCACATAAATACTTGATGTGATTCGTGAACATGGATCTTCCAGCTCCCCTTCCAGAGCCACAGTGGGAGGGTCTACATTGCTCATATGTATGTTCAAACCACTTTCCCCTTTAATAGCTGAGGAGACAGAGGACCAGGGATGGGGAAGACGTTTGCCCAGAGTGACAGGCAGCAGAGGTTTCCTGGAGCATGGACCACTGCTCCCTATTGGCCTGCACTGTGAAGGGATCTGGACCCAGCTTCTGTGGGAGGGGAAGCCTCCCTAGCTAAGCAGCCTAGCTCACACCCCCTTCCCCCACTCCCCTGCCCAGGGGCTTGTCAGCATCCCATGGCTGGCCAGGGGCAGGGAAGGCCTAGGAACAGTGCCCCTTGGGTGGTCAGTGTCTGGAGGTGGTGGTTCTGCTGCTGGAACCAAGAACCCCCGTGCCTGTCCTCTCTGGTGGGATTGCCACCCCAAACAGACCCAGTGGACGTTTTTGAAGCTACAATGGTCAATCCATAACTTTAGGATTCAGAGGTCTGGTTCTAAGGGACCCACCTCTAGCCCCAGCCTCACATACAGTTGAGCAGTGGCTTTAGTGCTACATCAGCCCGGAGGCAAGGGTCAGTCCCTTCCTAGCCAGCAGGAGGGAGCCCTTCCCCTCTGCAGCCTGGCCTACTGCTGGCAGCTGCAGAGGGATGGAGCGGAGGTCCTGGCTGGCTGCTCCAGGGGAGGCTTCAAGTTACCGGCAGGGGGCAGGGGGCTTCTGAGAGCAGTATGGGCCACTGGCGAGAAGAAAAGGCTGTTTTGGGAAGGGGCCAGTCCCTTCTTCAGACCCAGGTAGTAGGCAAGCAGGGGGTGTCACCATTCTGTGCACTTCTTGGCCTGACCTCAAGCACACATTCATTCAACAAATATTTATTAAGCGCCTATTTGTGCAAGGCACTTCTGGAGAGGGCAGCCTGCAGCCCAGGCCATGCCTACCCACCCCCCCCCCAGCTGCCAGCCGGTCACCCCCCCCCCAGGAGACTGGCCCGCACCCCCAACCCACTGTGGGCCCTGGGCTCCACTGCAGCCATGCCCCTCGCCTGCCTCACCCCTCCCTGTCCAGCCAGGCGCTACTCGCAGAGGGCACAGCCACACTTGGTGGGCTTCTCCACCTCCTCAGCAAAAGAGGTCCCGTCGCTGCACTCAAAGGTGAACTTCCTCCGCTTCAGCCGCAGGCCCTGGCAGCAGCCCTGACCTGGGCATGAGCCCCGGCACTCCACCCAAGACAGCGGGCGCGTGGTCTGGCAGATGGCATAGCCCCTCTGGACCTGGTGAAAGTCCCGGACAGGGTCCCCCCGGCACTCGGACTCTGGATAGGACAGACACCAAGAGAAAGCCTCAGGGCACACCCATGGGCCAGCACTGGCCCCGGGGAGGCCAGGGGAGGCGCATCCAAGGACCAGGTCCTCTAGTGCTTAGACCACCTCCGACCCCACCCGACATGCACATGCACAGGCTTCCTCCTGGGCCCAGGGTCCAGTCAGTAGGAAGAACTTTCTAGCTGCCAGGTAAGTGGGCTCTCATTTGCTGGAGGAGTGCAAGAGGAGTCTGGAGACTGGGAAAGCAAGAACAATTGAGAAGGAATTTGTGCCAGAAGCAGTGGCCTAAAAGTTCTGGACTTCTCCTGCTTCCCTCTGCCTAGGTTCAGCATTCTTGATCCCAGCAGAAATATCTTGGTTACACTGGCCAGGGAAGGCCTGTGAAAGAGTTCCCAACCCTCAGACTCCCTGCTGCTCCTTGGGACCCAAGGTGATGGGGCCACGATGTGGAGGTTTGGGCAGGGGCTGTTACAGAAGGGGCTGCCCAGGGTAAGGAGAGACCCCAGCAAGAAGGGGCACTTGCCCTGGATAAGGGGCTTCAGGGCAAGCTGAACCATTTGTCTGGGGGTAGGGTCAGAGCCCAGAGGGTTGTGGGTACTACAGCCCCAGAGTAGCCCAAGGTGTGGGAGAGGGGAGGGGGCACAGGGGATGCCAGGGATTGGAGGAGGAAAAGTCAAGTCACTAATGCAAGTTGTGGGGAGGGGCCCTGGAGAGGGCATGTCAGGAGGGGGGCCCCTGACCTTGCTCACACAGCTCGCCCGAAAAGCCAGGGTCACACACACAGTGTGCCCCCTTGGTGGCCAAGGCCTGGCAGTGGCCATGCAGGCACTGCAGGCCCCCACAGGGGTCTACAGGTGCCCCAGCCTGGTTGCACAGAGCCCCTGAGTACCCATCCTGGCACTGGCAGCTGTAGGAGAGAGCGTCGAGGGGCATACATTTCCCGTGGACACACCTGGAGGGGACAGAGAAAAGGTACTGTGAGAACAGGCTGGAGCCAGTCCAATCCCAGGGTACCCACACCCCCAGCCTTGGCATCAGGTAATGTTACTCTGCTCCCCAAACTGAAACAAAGGGAGAAAAATGCGATTCTGTATCCCAAGGTTAATAAATTCTGGTTAATAAAAACAAACCTAGAAAAAAAAAAAAAAAAGAAAAGCCCTATGCTGGGCCCCATGTTCCAGTTTGGGGCTTTAAAAATACAGTCCATGCAGCAGCCCGCAGCATGGGGAAAGGAACGGGCAGGGGGTGAGGGCTCCCCAAACCCAGCTCAGGCTTACTTGTGGCCATGGCAGGGGCCATCAGCTGGCTGGTCACAGTGTAAGCCCCCCCAGCCGGCCTCACAATGGCACACGGGCCCAGGGGTGGCGTTGGGCTGGCAGATGCCATGCAGGCAGTAGAGCTTTCGGCAGGGCTCACAGCCTGGCACCACTCCTGGCTTCATCCGCGTCTTGGTGAAGTCCTGCAGTTCGTTGTTAATGTACAGGTTTCGGATGCAACCATGGAAGCTGGTGCCATTGAGGATCTGCCACAGGCGGAAGGCGGCTGAGTTCACGTCCACTGGCATCCCTTGGAGCAGAGTTAGGCTGAGTCAGGCTCAGACCATGCTGGGCATCTCCATGATGTTCCCTCCCGCCCTCAGCCTCTTTCTGTCTTTGCAACCCTGAGCCAAGATCCTTTGCCACCTTGGAAGGTCCAGATTCCTTTCCTGGGGGTTTGGGGGGTGGGAGGAAAGCCTGTTCCCTCAGTGGCCAGCTGACAAATGAAGCTCTGGGTATCTAAAGTCTGTCTGCCCTCACCCAGGACTCCTTCCTGCCCTCTGGGACACCAGCTTTTACCTCTGAGACTCCAGAAGCAGCAAAGGACCTGGGCCTAGAACTAGACACTTTGTCACCTGCTGTTGTGGTCGTCAGAGCAACCCCGCGGGAAGAGTAAACCCCATCTGGTGCTCGGTGACTTGCCTGAAGTTGCATGACTAATAAACAGCAGAGCCAGGAGTGGAACCCACGGCTCTTTCCTTCACACCTGCTCGAAGTCCCACCACGGCCCTCTGCAGCACTGAGAAGGCCCCACTATTGCAGAAACCTGGCTTGTCCAGACCCGGAAACATTGGCAGGTGGCAGACGGGGGCATTCAGCCTGCAAAGCACGTAAAGCCAGCTGGGAGGTCCCCAGCTGATGCAGAGACTCCTGCTGGGCACCTGGGCCTCTCACAGCAGCTCCAAGACTGGGAATGGACCCTGAATGCTTGACAAGCCCCTTCTGGCACAAAGCCAAGAGGAAGAGTGCCCACTTTGAAAGACAGCTGGGAAAGTTCCAGACTCCCACGAAGGCCAGGCCTCAGACCTAACCTAGGCACCTATCCTTCCTGGTCAGTCCGGGCTTGACAGACGACAGCCTGTGCTTCACGCTAGGGAGGACAGTCCCCCAGCAGCTTGGAATACTCCTGTCATCGAGGGGTCTGGGCATAGTTCTCCGGGCAAGACTCAGGCCAGAGAGCAACAGAAGCCCCTCCTGGAATGGCTGTCACGTCGCCTGACAGGGAGGCCTGAGGAGAGCCAGCCGCAGCCTCTACCTGGGCCCAGTCCTTACCTCCCACGTAGAGGGGGGCCTCGCTGTTTAGTGTGTAGTGTTTGCCAAAGTTGTCCATGGTCATGGGACTGCCTCCATCGATGGAGAGATTCACCATCTGGTCAAAGGTGACTAGCTCAACGGTGTGGAACTGCCCATCGTTGATCGTCTCAGCACTAGAAGAGAGGGGGTGCCCCCACCCCAGGGAAGGGGCTTCAGCTCAGCCCATCCCCGCCTGGGCCCTTCCCCAGAAAGGCCACTGGTCAGCAACTGCTTCCCAGGGAGTAATATCTCTCAGGGAGGAGACTATGAGGACTTGGTGGCCTGGGGCCTGGCCCCTCCGGCTCCCCTTCTTGGGACTTCCTGGGGAAAACTGAGCAGTTTGGGGCAGGAGGTTCCAAATTATCCCCCTTCCTTTTCCCACTACAGACCTCCTTGTGAGGAGGAGGTGGGCTAGGGAAGGGTGGGTCCACTGCTCAGGCCTCAGCCTCAGCTCCAAGATGGGCCCAAACACTAGATCTTCCTTCATGGGCAGCCCAGGTTCTGGGGATCCTGATAACCACCTGCTCTTAGCCCGGGAGACCCTGAGGGATGCCAGTGGGCATGAGGAAGCCTTACCTGTAGATGGCAGAGCTGGGGTAGCTGCCTGGGTCATAGCTGACACGCACGTGACCCTGGTACAGCTCTACTGCGATGTGGTCATTGTCCCCATTGTACAGCAGGATCCCGTTGTCCTCTGCCGTGGAGACCTGATGGGCAAGGGCAATTTTTACCAACCCACCCAGCAGATGGCACAGGTAGGGGACCCACATTTGGGAGAGGGATTCTGTGTGTACAGCTGTCCTCCCCTGGCTGCCTGGGGGACATATCCTCTAGCAGATGCAGACAGAGGCTAACAAGCCCCTGGTTCAAATCCCTTCCACTATCAGGCTGGCCTGGGCCACAGAGAGAAGGCAGACAGACCAGCTGAGGCCTTAAGAGACCTTAGGACTACCTGCCCGGAGAGGAAAGTCAGACACAGGGTAACTCAATCCATGGGAACCTCTGGGAACCACAGAGAGGACAAGGTGAGGAGGGCTCTCTAACAGCCATGACCATGCAAACCTGGAAAGAGCCACTCAGTGGGTAGCACCTGTCTCTGACGCTGTGTGAGCAAAAGCTGGAGTTGCCTTGGGGGGCGGGGGGTGATCCCTCTGTGAAGCTATAGGAACCATGATCCTGCCGTGTCTCTCTTCCCCATTTCTTCTGGAAAGAGCCTGACTCCCTGGTCTCATACATAGGGGGCTGGCACATGGCCCAGGCTGGACCCATCATAGCACCCCATGTCGCCGGTCCAGGGACGGAATGTGACTGAAGGCAGGCCAGTGCTGGGGACCGCATGGTAGACCACACCAATCTGAGGAGGCACCTCAGGCAGTGGTTGGAACGGTTTGGTGAACTATATTTTATTGAGCAGCTCGGCTAGCTGTGTTTTTACAGTACAGTGTACATGGGCAAGACTTAGGAGAGGTGATAAAGTGGGGGTGAGCATAGCGGGCACATAAAGGGCCCTGCGAGGAGAGAAGACAGGGAGGAAAAAGGAAGTGGCCGCTGGGGTAGGAAACGCAGCTGCAGGAAGAGAGAGATGGCCAAAGAGAAGACACACCCTCGATCATGTGATGTGCACAGTCCTCTCCGTCCCCAAGAAATGTTTAGCGAAGAGTGCCGTTCAAATGGGACTTGCTTTTTGCCCTCTAAACACTGATGCTCTGAGATGAAATTCAAGACATGAAATAGCAAAACCAGGGCCCCAGGGTCAGGTGGCCAACGATACAAGCCCAGAGCCAACTCTGGCCATGTCCTAACCACATGGGAGAAATTTTGATGCAGCATTCATGACCGAATTTTAGGAGTAGGCAGAGACTGGAAGGGGGCAAAGGATCCTGTCACCCATGAGAACAACACCCAGCCCTAACCCCGAGACTGCGTCTGTGACCCATAACCTTTCCAGATGTGCTTGACCCACATCCCAAGAGTTTTGACTGACACAGGCTCCTCCCAGTTCTGGGCAGGGATGCCGCTTGATGCCCCGACCTGAGGCCACAGCCCCCTGCCGCCTGACTCCCCTCTGTGACCGGGCACCCTGGGCACGCACCTGCAGCGTGATGTTGGCCCGTGGCCAGTTCTGTAGATCGGTGAACTGCAGGTAGGTGTCCCGATCCACAAAGTTGACACTGAGCAGCTTCTCACACTCGGGGCCGCCGAAACCTGGAAGGCACTGGCACACAGGCCCGCTGCCCTGGTCCACACAGTTGGCTCCGTTCTGGCACTCAGTCCCCTCGCAGGGGCTTCTGGGGGCAGGTGGGCTGGGAGGGATCTCACAGAACTGCCCACTAAGAGGGGAAAGATCCAGGTCAAAGAAGGGGCAAGGCGACATCTTTCTCTCCTGGAGAGAAACTCACTAAACATGTTGGGAAACTGGATCCTTAAAGCAACAGAAGATGCTCCTCATGAACACTTTCCCCAACATCACCACAAGCCAGAAGGATACGGAAAACAAGGTGAGAAACCAGTGTGGGCCCCAGACCACCATCCTAGATATCACCTGGGCATTGGTCAGACATGGAAAACCTAAATCTACTTAACAGGATCACATGCACCTTAAAGTCTGAGAAGCACTCACAGCTCGTGGCAGCCAAGTCTGCTAGCAAATTTTACTATTGCCCATTTTACAGAAAAGAAAACACACAAGCAAAAAAGAGAAGACTCAAATTACTAAAGAAATACAAGAAGCGATGTTACTTCCGGCAGGTAGTTCTGACACCCCATACGTCCTAAAGTGTCAGGATTCACAACGGCCAGAAGTGGAAACAACTCAAATGCCTGCTAGTGGATGAATGGATACACAAGTGTGGTCTGTTCATACAATGGAGCACTACTTGGTCGCAAAAAGGAATGAAGTTCCAATACATGGCCCCATGTGGATGGACCTCGAAGACCTGATGCTCCGTGAAAGAAGCCAGTCACAAAGGACCACAGATTGTATGATTCCATGTGTATGAAATACTCAGGATAGGGAGCCTGACAGATATTAGGTTATTGGTTGCCAGCTGCGGAGATGACAGGAGGTGGGGTGACAGATGAGAGGTATGGAGTTTCTTTCTGGAGTAATGAAAATGTTCTAAAATTGATGATGGTTAATGCATACAAAATTTGGGTAATATAGTATAAGCCACTGAATTACATACTGAAGCTGGGTGAATTATATCTTAGTAAAACCATAAAAAAAAAAAAAAAAGAAACCTAGCAGAGCCTGGGGGGTGGGTGGCCAGAAGGGCAGAGACGTCAGGCTGTGAAGGTAAATGACCTTTATGCCAGAACCTGTCTTCAGAGGTTTCACTGGGCAGGTAGATGGTGGGCACTGGCCAGTAAGCTGTACCTACCGCCCCCTCCCTCCACCAGACAGTTTAGGGACCCCATGCCTATGCTCTGAGTCACTGGGGAACTTTCCCAAGGCCACACAGCTGGGGATGGCATAGCCATGGTTAAAACCACAGGATCCAACTTCCAGCCTCTGACCCTGGCTCCTTCCTGCTGGCTCAGCTGGAGGACACAGCGGGACCACTCACCTGTAGCCCTCAGCACAGAGGCAGGAGTAGCTGCTGACCCCGTCCACGCACTGGGCCCCGTGCTGGCAGCGATGGTCCCTGCAGTCATCCTGGTTCTCACTGCAGTTGTTACCCGCGTAGCCCGGGGCGCACTCACACCTGGGGGGCCGGCAGGAGCGGTCAGGAGCCCATAGGGCCCGGGGGCTGGGTGTATGGGACAGAGAATCTCAAGGCCTGTGTGTCTGTGGCACACTCAGGAGATTGAGCAGCGCTCCATAGAGAAAAATGCCACCCCAGCCAATCCTGGGACGCTTCTAGGACAAGGAGGGAGTTTGTGTGGGCTTCTGAGTGAGGTCAGGTTCTGGGTCGGGAGGATGGACCCCAGGGGTATGAGGAGGTGCGGATCCCGTCATGGAGGACCCACGCTGACCACTGGCAGCACACCCAAGGCCAAACTTCAGTCCCTCCTCGACCTGCCCAGCTGCTCCCCAGCACTCCTGGGGCTCAGCTAGCCCTCTTCTCCTGCCTCCCCAGCCGCACTGGACCAGCCTCCCCTCTCAGCCACACCCGGTCCACCTCCAGTCACCTGGGGATCAACCATTTGCCTATCAAACAAGGAGTACACTCCTCCACCTACTTTTCAGTCACAGCCTTGCAAGATCCCCTCCCCCCAGCCTACTCCCCCGACATCAGACTCACCCTGTGGTCAAACAGGTCTCCACTGGCAGCAACCTGCATCCCACCAGCTACCTTCACACCTAGTGATTCTGGAACATCCCCTTCTCTCTCCCTGCCCCAGTCCAGCCTGGCCAATACCTCACCTCCTCCAGGAAGTCCCCCCTCCCACCCTGGCCCCCAGCTGTCATCAAGAGATTCCCTGTTGGAAACTCTTCAAAACTAAACTGCAAACTCCACGGCTCATCCACACAACCTGGCAGCCAGGTACCCCTGCCTGTTTTTACTCATTCTCAGTTTTCCAAGCTGTAAGCAACACCTTTCTACCCCAGTGAGCACCCGCAGGCATATACCCCTAACGCCGGTTTTGTGCCACAAAACTTCTCCGTACTATGTTACACGGCGTGATGCTCTGGCAGTTTCTCAGTTTTAGTCTTTACTGTTAATCTTGACCCTCCCCATTGATCACGACACACTACTGGGTCTTGGGCTGCAGTCTCGTGGACTTGCTCACTCAGTCATTCAGTGACACACTAAATAATTGAACACCTTCGAGCCACAGGTGCAGCGGGGTTCTGCCCATTCACAAAGCCAGGAAGCGGAGAGACTGGCCCGACGCACCTGCTCTCTGCTCCTCTCTTTCGCTGTGAGGGACCGTCCCAGCACAGGGTGAGGGACCAGGTGCAGTCCTGCTTTATCCCATGTCTGCAGCTCAGCCCCTCTTGAGTGGCAGGCACACCCCTTGATCGGCCACTGCTCTTGGCCTGCCATGTCAACCCCAGGCCCCAGCGGCACCCCACAAGTGCAGTACTGGGCAGCATTTGGATGGAGGCCCCATGCACCCCCAATCTCAGACTGGACCTCAATAAACCCTGTCTCTTACTTCCTGTCACTGTCCTTGGATGGCTCCTGCTGGACAGTGGGCCCCCTGAGAGGCTCCACCCCCCAGCCTGGCCTGACTCGGCCGCAGGCCTCAACCCTGACCACCTCTGCTGTCCTGACCCGCTAAACAGGCGCCCAGAAATGGGACAATGTTTTTAAAACTGCAGATGGAAACATTTAAAAAAAAACCCATGACCCTCACATGGTCTTCAGGTGACAATGCACTTCCATACAGGCCAGTAACAACGACGGTGACAACAGTCAGTGGGCAATAACCCCTTATCCAAACCTCCCGAAGCTAGACAGATTTTGAAATTCATAATCTTTTGGGTTTTGGAAAGGTTAGACAGGCCCAAAGCATTATGTAACACACCAGTGGGATCTGGGGCAGCCCGTTAGTTGCACACATTCGCATTTCTGCAGCACGAAGAGGGACTGCTAAGTAGCCTCGTATCAGTGCAGGTCCGGGTTTGTTACCAAATACAATCAGATCAGACCAGATTCTGCTATCAGATGGGGTTTTCATTTTCAGAGTTTTGTGTATTTTGTAACTGGGGATGAGAAATTGTGGCTCTAGAAAGGTAACACCATTTATGGAGCACTTATCAGATGTCAGACTTGGAGCTAAGTCTTTCCACGCATTTGCTCATCTGACCCTTACAACCACCCTACAAGGAAGCTACCGGGGTGCCCAGTTTGCAGAGGAGAAAATAGGCTCAGAGCTGTCAAGGCACCCATTCAGCGTCATGCTGTAAACCCAGGTCTGTCTGACCAAAGTTGTGCCCGGACCACCTGAACCCTGTAGAGCCAAGACCAAACCCACTTGGCAAAGTAAAGAAATAGAACAGGGAGCCCAGAGGGGAGGGGACTTCAAAACCCATGCCCTTGCCTGGCCCTGGAAATGGGCAGCACTCACCTGGGCCCATCTGGAGTACCCACACACTGGGCTCCGTGCTGACATGGGTTCAAATCTGGGGAGCAGAAGTCCACCAGCTGCTCACAGGCCCTTCCTGGGGAAAGAAGGAAGAGGCGGCAGGAGAGAAGCTGCCCCAATCTCTGCCAGGCAGGTGGCCCGGCAGAAACCTCCCAGAGGCTGAGGGAGCGCCCCAGGCCTTCTGCCCACAGGAACGGGGCTCAGGGCATGCGCACCCGCCCTCCCCTCCCTAGAGGCCAAAATTCCACACTTACCCACATACTGCAGGGGGCACTGGCAGGTGTAGTTGCCCACACCATCCACGCAGGTGCCCCCATTGGCACATGTGTGCTCCGCACAGTCATCTGTATTCACCTCACAGGTTGGTCCTTCAAAGCCGGTGGGACAGGAACACCTGAGGGGCACAGGTGAGAAGAGACGGACAGGTGGGCAGGGCCAGGACAGCAGTCTGCCTGTGACTAGATCATCCCAGAGCTTTGGGCCCCACTCGGGGCCAGGCCCTTGTTAGGTGCTGGGGTTAGAGTAGACAGCCCTGCACTCCAGGGGCTCACTCCGTCTAGCCGGAGAGACAGCGAGGAGACAGGCAGCCAGAGGAAAGGCTGGGATGGGGCCACGCGGAGGCTGGGGAGGCGGGGGCAGAGAGGCAGAGGACACCTAGCCCATATGTCAGGGAGGAGGCGAGAACAGGGCTGGGGGTGGGTCCTGAAGATAGTGCTCTTCCGGCTGGGGGAGCACCTGGGGTTTTCCAAGAGATATGCGGGTCAGAGATGTTGGAGAGATTAGTTTCTGGAGCTTCAGAAAGGCACATGCACCTCTCCCAACTGGAGTCCAAGGTGGGCCATGCCTGGAGCCTAAAACCCTCAAGTACCAAATAAAGGGACAATTAAGAATATAGATGTTTCCAGGGGCACCTGGACGGCTCAGGTCACGATCTCACAGTTCGTGGGTTCCAGCCTCACGTCAGGCTCTGTGCGGATAGCTCAGCCTGGAGCCTGCTTCAGATTCTGTGTCCCCCTCTCTCTCTTCCCCTTCCCCACTCATGCCCTGTTTCTGTCTCAATAATAAACAAACATTAAAAAAAAAAAAGAATATAGATGTTTCCAAAATGAATGGACAAATGCTTCTGCAAGTCAGAGTTTCCTGTTCTGTGCATTAAAAATAACTGAGGGAAGACCTCATGGAGTCATCAGCTGATAGAGCATTAAAATAATTTCTGGGGGCGCCTGGGTGCCTCAGTCGGCTAAGTGTCCTGACTCTTGGTTTCAGCCGAGGTGGTGATCTCACAGTTCATGGGGGGCTTTGTACTGACAGAATGGAGCCTGCTTGGGATTTTCTCCCTCCCCCTCTCTCTCTACCCCTCTCCGCCTCTTTCAAAATAAACTTTAAAAAGAATAATTTTTGATTACAGATCCCTCTGGGGCTTTTGGTATATAAACTTGGGAGGGTTTCAAATACTTGAGTGGCATGCTACAATAAAACTTCTAATCCCAATGATTTATTTGAATAAACTACTTCTCAGTGTTTATAGCTATATACATATATTTTTGAAAGCAACCTATTGGATCCTGAGCCCTCATTCTATCACAGTCACCCTGGGACACGTGACTCAAAAGAAAAGAACACACAAAAAAGCTCCACCTATTATGTGTAATAATCACCAATAAAATGTTGTAGAGTTATGTGCTGATCAATTGTATATCATTAATTATTGTAACTCTGCAAAAGAAACCGTTCATCAGAAGTTTACGGTAACAAGCAATAAAAGAAAAACCTTGAAACTTACACCCCATGCTGGTGGCTGGAAGTTTGGCAGCATGCTCAGTGGACAGACTCTAGCGTCAGAACAGATCACATTAGAACAAAAATGGAGGCAGGGGTGGGGGGTAAAATGGAAATACTAGAGTTCGAGGAAAAAAAGAGGTAAAATGTTTAAGCAGTTTAACAGGAGCCTGCTGGTGTAATTTTTAAGTGTATCAAACTGCTGTGCTATTCAGATTCCTCTGAAAAGTGATAAGCATTAAAAAGGGAGTTCTATTTTTAAATGTTAATAATACTTACAATATCCTGGAAGTTACCTCCCTTGCAATGCAAAGTTCAACGCACAATGAAAGATTCTAGCTGTCAGTCTAAGACTGTGTGGAAGGGATAGAATTTAGAAAATTTAGTGGGGCCGTATGAGCACAAGGGTTTGAAGCCCACTGTTTCGGGCCCTCCATCTGTAGGGCTGCCAGCTGTGAGAAGCTGCCCCCCCCCGACCTGGCAGGAGGCATCAGAGGGTGCCCTTCCAGCCCCCCACTCTCCACCGAACCCGCCCCAGGAGTCTATCAAGGAGGAGGGGGTTGGACAGAGCCTAGTGTAACGTCGCCGTTTCCAAGGTGACGACCTGTGAGAGGCTGTTCAGGGTTTTATTTTTCACACCTGCTGATTTAGGTTTGCAGAGACAGGTTTGGCCAATCCTGCTAAATAGACTCATCATTTTCTGAAGAGCAAATGTGTTCGGTTGGCAGTTTATTTTCAGTAACTAAATACTATGTGTTCCTCTGAAAAGCTCTGGGTCCAGGAGGGCTCTGGGAACATGGGGAGCTGGTGGAGGGGTCCTGGGGGAAAGCAGGGTCAGTGGGTGGCTTGTGTGGTGAGCTCAGAGAAGAGTCAGGAGGCCCGGCCCTTCATGGAGTCCAAGGTGGGAGAAGGGCTGCCCAGGTGTGACCCATATGACCCAGGAGACCAGAGTGGGAGGCGCCTAGGACTTGTGCCCACTGCTGGGAAGGCCTCCCCACCTGTCTGGGGGGCTGCTTGATACTGAGAAGCTGGCTAGGGGGCCTGCCTTCAGCCGCACTGGCACAGTGAGCAGATGGTTGACTCCCAGTCGGAGGCCTTGGGGTTAGTGGAGATTATAGGGGTTTAAAACACTCCCAAACTGCCCCTTAGCACGGCCACTGCATATGGCGTTGGCCATGGACTCCCAGTACCATCAGAAGACCCTCTGGCACCTGGCACGAACAGGGAGGGGCCTGGAGCAGGAGCCCCCACCCTACCTGCTGCTGTGGGCCTCAGCAGGCCCCCGTCCCTCCGGGCAGCAGAGACCTGGGCTGGGCAGGCATGGAGGGGTCTCTAGCACACCCCCACCTCCTCCTCAGACACAGGGAGGCCTGGGCCATCCCACCCACCAGGTTCTGGCCCCGCCGGGCAACTCACGTGAAGCCGGCATCCTCACCCTCCTGCGGGTGGCACGTCCCGCTGTTTCCACAAGGGCTGCTGGAACAGCTGTCCAGGGACACCTCGCAGTCACGGCCCTGGGCGGGTGGGAGAGGGGGACCGTGAGTGACGAGGACCTCAGAGAGACCCAGGGGCTGGTGTGAGCCAGCAGAGCCAACCCGCCCGCTCAGCAGCACGCCTCCCTGTCCTGGGAGCTACCTGTCCGTTCATTCACTCATTCACCTGCTGGGTCACTGACTAAACACTCCCGCAAGCAGCTGCCTTGGGCACTGTGGGCAAAGTAGTGGACAAGACAGCCCAGCCCCACCGGACCTTGAACGAACAGCCCGCCTCCTCCCAGGCCCCAGCCTCCACTCACCTTATAGCCTCTGGAGCAGGCACACCGGTACACCTCAAGGGCATCATTATGGCAAGTGCCCTGGTTCTGGCAGGGGCTGGACAAGCAGGGATCACACTTGGCCTGGACAGCCAGCGGGGGCGGACCTGAGGCAGGGGGGAGGCGTTAGAAGAGAGCAGGGCAGGACGGCCCCAGACACTGAGGTGAAGCTCTCTCCCCAAGGAGATTTCCTCCACCTCAGGTTCGTGCCCCCTTTCTAAGCCCGCCTTCCGGCCTCCTGACCCTCCTCTATAAAGTGGGGTTAATGACAGCACCTGCCTCAGGGGCCATATTGACTAAATAAGCTAATCTTAAAAGTGCTTGACAGGCAGGCGCTGGACGCCCAAGGAGCCCCCACATGGTGTCAGGGCAAATCACAATCACTGAAGTTGGCTCTTGCTCCCCCCCCCGCCCCCCGCACTGTTTCGGTGAGCAGAAGACCGAGGCGGCCGCCTTGGCAAGGAGGGGACCCAGCTCTGTGAGGGGCCATGCTTAGGAGGAAAGGGCCTGTTTGTCTTTGAGTTGTTTCTCTCCAAGGCTGAACAGAGGAGAACCCTCTCCTGACAGGCAAGGCCTTCCAGCCCCTCCAGGACCCACTGGTTCCCTTCCCTCCACTTGAAGGTGGACGAGGAGCCATCAGCCGGGCTGCTTGGGGCTCCGCCTGTAAGGGGCATCACGCCCTCACAAGAATAAATAGAACTAGCCAGTTAAGTCAGGTTTCCACTTAGGACTCCTAGAAAATGAGAAATATTGGTCCTGCTGAGGAGGTATGAGCATTAAGAGAAACAAACACTTTTCAGTAATAACGGGAAGGAAGCATGAGCGGATTTCCTGGGCACCAGTGGGATTCTGTGTCTTGATTCCTAGTGTGTTCAGTCTGTGAGAATTCAGCGAGCCATTCACGTATGACCCATGTACCTTGCTTTTACACATGTTCTATTTCAATAACATTTGGACAAAAAACAAACTTACCAGTGCCAACCCTACCCCATTAAATAAATACTGAGCAAATGTTTCATTCCCAACAGCCAAGCCCCAGCTCAGGGCCCCTCTGAACCGTCACCCCTGTGACAGCTTCCTTCACAGAAGGTGGCCATTAACCTATGGCTGTCAGTTTCATTTTTGATGGAGGTCTGTGCGCTTGCAGAGGGTGGCCCCCAGCACAGGAAGCTGGGCCCGGGGCAGCCCTCAGCCACCTCCC
Organism: Suricata suricatta; assembly: GCF_006229205.1. NCBI lineage: Eukaryota > Metazoa > Chordata > Mammalia > Carnivora > Herpestidae > Suricata > Suricata suricatta. The sequence continues at coordinate 156,366,954 of NC_043701.1, forward strand.
TCGGCTCAGCTGGGCTCCCGGGCCGTCAGTCCATCAGTCAATCAACCTCTGAATGAGTATTTACAGATGCCCTGGGTGAGGCAGCTTCAGAGAAAGCGTGAGCCAGTCTCCAATCACACTCAGGTCCCTGTATTTCTGCAAATGTCAGGCGAGCAGCAGCTGGGTCCAGAGGCTCAGGGTTTAAGCTAATTGCTGCGCACAATTCCTACCAGAGGGAGGCCTGAGCGCTCCCGCTGCTGAGAGGCTTGGAGCTTCCAGAAACGCTGCTGCTATTTTTATTTTCCTTATATAACCCCAGGGAGGGATTAAGGCCCTTACAGCCTGAGATTTTCTGCCTGGCTTTTTTTTGTTCGTTGTGCGTCAGGACTAGAAGGTGGTCATGCTGACAAGCAGCAGGTGCCTCCCTCCTGCCACCTGACCGCCCCCCACTGGCCGGTCACCACAGGGGCAGAGGAGCTTCCGTTGTGCCCTACCAGGATTAGACAGGTCCCATGGGCTCCCAGCAGCAGGTGGGGAGATGCAACCCTGTACCCACCACCTCGTTCTTGTGCTCCTGGCCTCACCTTGGCATTCAAACTTCTTGGCCGGCGTGGTGAGGAGCAGCTTGCCCTCCATGTCCGGGGGCCCAGCACAGCGGGCAATGCCCGGTTCCTTATAGCCTGTCTTCACCCAGCCAGACAGCCAGCGGAGGTGGCAGTCACAGTACAGAGGGTTGGCACCAATGGCCCTGAGTCAAAGAGCAGAGAGAAGCAGGCATCTGTAATGGGGGCCTTCACCCAGTCGGCGCACTCAGCCAGGTGCTGGCCAAAATCCTAACAGCCCCCATTACATGAGCCTTCCCTGGGTAGCCAGTGCTGCTCTAAGCACTTCCTACGTGTTGGCTTCCAAGGCCTCCCACACCCCACTCTCCCCATGGCACGCATTGAAACAGGCTCAGAAAGGTTGAGGTGCTTGCCCAAGATTGTACAGAGAAAGGGAGGAGGTGGGATTTGAACTGGCACCGTTGGGGCAGGAGCCCATCAGTGTATCGTCTCCAGAGTGCGTGGTGGGGAAGGAGTCACCATTTACCGCTGGGAGGAACCAGCTGCTTTCCCACAGCTGAGCACCCATCTCCTCCTTAGCCCCGTGGTGGAAGCTTTCTTCTCCGTCTCAGACCTCGGGAACTGAGCCTCACGGGGAATAGTTTCCCTGGGGTCACACAACTAGTGAAGGGCAGGCTCGAGATCCAGGGTCTGGATCTGACTCTGAAGCCCATACTCTCTTATTCTTCTTCTCATTTTTAATTAAACAAGGAGTACACGAATGCATTCTCACTGTAAACTACTTCCAAATGCTGCGAACAGAAGTCTCCACCTCACACGATGTGGTAAACAGGCTAAATGCTACTGAGCAGTACACACTAAAATGGTTAATTTTATCTTATGTGAATGTCACCTTCATTTTTTTTCCCCAAAAAGGCACATCCCTGTAACTGATGGGAGAGCCAAATGGCATAACTGTGACAGAGGGAACTTTGTGATATCTATCAGATCACCCGTGCAGCTGCCTTTGGACCTAGCAGTTCTGCTCCCGGAAGTTTATCCCACAGATGCACCTCCATGGGTGTATAAAGGTGTCTGTGCGGTTGGACGGACCCCAGCCTTGTTTGTAATAGACCGAAATGAACTACAGTATATCCACGTTACAAAGAAAAGCTGCTCCCAGCGTTGCTACGAATCTCAGAAGGACCCTGGTCCCAAGGTCCCATGGTCACCCTGCTGGGTGTGCAGCCTCCCGCTCCTCTCCCATGTTTACATGTAAGATTCATCACAAATTACATCCATCTACTGCGCGTCATCACCAAGTGGCTTCCTGTCACCAGGTGGCATGTCTTGGAGATCCTTCCAGGTCAGCGTCATTGGCTCCAGCTCACTCTGTCCGAGTGCTCCGTGGCATCCCAAAGCAATAGACATCTCGTAGCTCACTGAGCAATTTCCCTCTTGCCAGGCATTCTGGTTTTCCCAAGGCCAGTGAACACTCTCGTCCATGCTCCTCTGTGAGGTGTGAGCATTGCTCTAGAACATGTGCCTAGAAGCAGGCTGCTACCTCTAGGTCGCAGAGGCTGTGCATGCAGGATGTTCACAGCGGCCTCCAAAACAAAGTTGCATCGGCTCACACTCGCTCACAGCATAAGGCCGTGCCTGCTCCCTCCCATCCCCACCCGCACAGCCAACTCCCTAGTCTTTACCAACCAGCAGGCAACTTCATCATCTCACTGCCTCAAAGTGGGAGATTTGGAGACTGGCGAGAGACAGGGCTGGGGAGCGTAGCGGGTACAGTTCCTCGGTCTTCATTTATACCAACATTGTTTTGAAAATATCAGGCTGCGTGATGTTAGTGAAAATGGGCACACTTAGTAAGCAGCAAACAGACGCACTGCCCTTTTCCACCTGTCTCTGGGCAGCAGGGAGGAAGCGGGTCCCCTGAGGTGCGGTCGGTCTGCTGAAAGCAGCGGCACCCCTGAGCAGGAGTTCCCCAGGACAGCACAGCCGATGACTGTGCAGTCTCACAGAGCGGCCGAGCGCGGCCTGGACACGGCCCCGGCACAGCTGCTCTCTGCCCGGTGACCTTGAGCAGCCCGCCTCACATCTCTGGGGCTCACTTTACGACTCGATAAAGAGCCTGCAATCTGGAGGGGGGCAGAAAGACAAGCGCAAATACCCTAAAGTGGGCACCAAGGGAATAAGGCAGCGTGGAAGAGAAGGCCAGTTCAGCCTCAACGTGTGTTTAATTTTTTCTGTCCTGATTTGCTGACAACATCCATCCCAGCTAATGGGACAGGAGAGACACTTTCCCTTGGCCACTGAGCGGGGCCAGGGCTGCTCAGAGGTAGGGGAAGCTTGGACGCCTGAATTTTTCGAAGCTGGAGTGTGCTAACAATAACATCAAGCAAGCCTTTAAAAAAAAAAACAGGAACACAAAAAATTGTGGGATAAAATGTTTACATTAACCTGATTAATGCTTTTCACATAAAAAGTGCAAGGTGATGTGATTATGTTATTCAAGTGGTAAATGCAGAATTTATTTTAAAATATGTTTTGTAGTGCACTGGTAAGGAGCCATGAGTTTAAAGTTAATTATGAATGATTTTTTTCAGTCCTGTAGCTCATTTCGTGGCTGAGTCCACTGTGACCTTGACGCCTTGACAGGCCAGGATTGTCGTGATTCCAGTCCCCAGATAGCCCCCCTCAATAAATGGCCGCACAAGTGCACCTCAAATCCAAGTGTCCCTTTCTGACTCTTCACATAAAAACAGTGATAAAGGGGGCAGCTGGGTGGCTCAGACCATTAAACACCCAACCTCGACTCAGGTCATGATCTCGCAGTTTGTGAGTTCGAGCCCCACATGGGGCTCTGTGCTGACCGCTCAGAGCCTGCAGCAGGCTTCGGATTCTGTGTCTCCGTCTCTCTCTGTTCCTTCCTCGCTCGCACTCTGTCTCTCTCTCTCTCTCTCTCAAAAATAAAGATTCAAAAATTAAAAAAAAAACACAGTAATAAAGAATAATAGAAAGCACCAAAGTCAATGGAAAGCTATTCAAACGTAAATTCTGGTGTGGCCAACGCAGTTTCCTTGTTTCTGTAGAGAGCAGACTCTGAGCCACACCTGAATTCAACCTTCCACACTTTTGTTTGCCCAGAGGCTGGGGTTTTGAGACCGTCAGTGGTTCTACAACTTCACTCTCACCTGGGCGCCACTTTTCCCACGAGGGTGACTGCGAGCTCGGTGGGGAGTGGCAAGCGGCAGGCACCTGGGTGAGCCGCGCAGTGGGGATGGCAGCCAGGCCGCCTGCCAATCCGGAAGGACCATGGATTCGGGCTTACGCCCTGGCAAGAGTATAAATACTCCCGTGTTGTTGATCTTCGGTGCATCTTAGAGATAGTTGAAACGGTAGATACTTGGGTTGTTCATGCCAAGGCCGCTGGGCTTCTATTAACGTGACTAGGACCAAAATAGCTTTCCCGTGGCTGTTACTCAGAGCTGCCAACTGTGGCGTTCAGCACATACCGAACCTTCCACACCTCCCTCGCCTGGGCTGTACCCCCTCTGCCCATCCTGTTCTCGGGCAGTCGGTCTGTGCACACCACTGTCTCCTACTGCAGAGAGGCTTCCTGAGAGCAGGGACCACAATCCTCTGCTGGGTCGATGCCGGCAGGCACGCCCTGAATGTCTGTGAATGAACACTGGCCTACGAGCATGAGCAATGCACAAAGCGCGGTGCGAGAGCAAAGGATTCTCAAAATGAAAAGGATCCTCCAGCATCCCAGAAAGGTAGCCAATTTGATTTTTGTGCTTTCCCTTCCGGTTCTGGTGTCCGCACATGTGCACCAGTGAAATTGGCATATACAGTCTTCTTTATCCTGTGTTTTCATCAAATAGCAAATTACAGGGCTGTAACTATAATTAACTGCTTGCTATTCTGTCCTATGGGCATAGAGTGATCTACCAAATCATTCCATATTTACTTTTTAAAGTTATTTATTTTATTTTGAGGGAGAAAGAGGGCACATGCTCAAACAAGGGAGGGGCAGAGAGAGAAAGAGACAGAAAGAATCCCAAGCAGGTTCCGCGCTGTCAGGACAGAGCCTGACATGGGGCTCGATCACAAGAACCGTGAGATCATGACCTGAGCTGATCGAGAGCTGGATGCTTAACCGGCTGAGCTGCCCAGGCTCCCCACCGTCTTTACTTTTCACACAGAATTCTTAATGAATTCAGGATCTAGCTTCCCAGCATGCAGTAAATCAGAGGCAAAAAAGGCCAGATTATAGACATGAAGAATGATGTTGGGGAACCTTGGCATAGGATTTGGCACACCGTGAATATTTGTTGATGAAGAGACAGATGGATTGATGGACAAATAGATGAAGGATTAGCTAACTGCAAAGTAAATATGAAAGTGAACCACAGCCGAGTGAGCCCAGGGCAGTGTGAGCGTTCACAGTCACCATGGCATATGGACCACAGTGGACCTTAGCCATAACCTTGGTGCAGGCAAGGAAAGAGGCCCAAAGAGAAGAATGAGTTGCTGGGATCCCCCCGCAGGCCCGTGACAGAACAAGAACCTAACACCACACCTCGGGACTCCTCAAGGTCAAGGGCCCTGAATGTGGCTGAACTCAGCCTCCACTGTACCTGCCCACCCCATCCCCTGCACACTGCTAGAGCAGAAGGGCAGCCCGGGCAAGAGTCCCAGGAGAGACGGAGGGCACTGCAGCACCAGGGACTCTGGATGCTGTCGGGCAAGCCCTGACTCTTAACAGAGCCGTGGGTGCCTCTCCCGCTGCAGATGGCACAGGGCCTTTGTGACGCCCAGACGGAACCCGGTGAGTCTCAGCTGCCCTGGTACCATTCCCTGACTCCTTGTGAGTGCTCGAGAGATCCTTATGGAACAGCTATGGCTCCCCTGTGCGGCGCAGAGGGTGGGTACGTGTGCGCGCACGTACACGTGTCATCCATAGTGCACGTGCACACACACCTGAACCCAAGCGCACGCGCAAGTCCCTGGGTAGGAAGGGCAGACCTTATTCATGATGCTGCTTCACTGGAAGGTTTCTTTCACACAGATGCTGTCTTCCAGAGAGATGGGCTGGGATGCAGGGAACAAGCGCATCTAATCCGCAACGCCGACGCCCTGTACTACAATGACTGCTTAACGCATCTTTACCTACTGTTTACTTCTTACAGATTGGATCTGGCTATTGGCTTGATGTCACTGTTCTCCTAAAGAAAGTCGGAATTTATAGGTGTGGTTCAGTAGTTGTTTGGCAGCTCTGGTGTTTTGTTTGTAGAAAACATGTTGTGTATTCCCACTTCCCACTTGAAAGACAAAGCCTCTAGATTTTGAGCTAGAGTCAAAATCAGAATGTACTTGGATGTTGTTCGGTTTTCATCAGGAAGGAGGAAGGGTGTTCAAGCGCACGTTGAAGCCCCGAGTATAAGAGATACACGAAGGCGGAATCCAAAGGCACGAAAGGTGGACCAGATGCTTGAAGAGGCGGTGCCTGGCTGGGGGGGCGGGCGGTGGTGGGACTCGCGCAGACCCTTGTCTGAGCCCGCGCGAGTAAGGCGGTGCCTGGGCCCAGAGCGGCGGACCCGGTGCATGTGAGGACAACCACAAACGCTCTCTGGAGAGACGTGTCTCTCATCAGGTCCTCAGAGTTCCACACGTTCGCAAATTCGGGGCTCACACACTAACTACCAAACACAGATGGAAACGAGGCCGTGTTGAACAGGAGTCACGGGGAGCGAGCCGCGCAGCCCCGCCGGCCTTTGTCTCCAGCCAGGCTCCCTCCCGCCTCATCCCCCGCAGCCTCCACAAGTCACGGCGGCTTCCCAGGGGTTTTCTACCACTTAACTCTCCACAATTCCCTTCTATCTGTAAAATAAAGTCCCATCTCTTCAGCATGGCACGAAAGACCCTTCACAGTGGAATTCCGTGTTCCTTTCCAGATTCGTCTCTCCGACCCCACACTCCTTGCCCAACCAAACCCCCTGCATCCTAGGCTCGACAACACAGCAGCTCTGATTACGTCACTTATTTCTTGCCTGCTCGTCTCTGCGCCTGCTGTTCCCTCCTCCTAGAATGTCTTTCCCCATCTTCTCCAAATGCCAAAAGTGTGCAGTGTGCACTACAGTAGCATCAGTGAACACTCAATGTTGTGCAGCCATCACCACTATCTGACTCTAAAACTCTTCATCATCCCAAACAGAAGCGCTGTACCCCACTGAACCCCGACCCCCCCATTTCCCCTGCGCCCAGCACCTGCCTGCCACCGTTTTCCTTTCTGTAGCTATGGATTTGATTCTCCTATACCTTGTACCAATGCAATCCTACAATATTTGTCCTGTAATGTCTGGGTTAGTTCACTTAGCACGTTTGCAAGGTTTGTCCATGTTTATAGCAGGGTTTCATTTCTTTTTAAGGCTGAATAAGATGCCATCATATGGGGGCGCCTGGGTGGCTCAGTTGGTTAAGTGTCTGACTCCAGCTCAGGTCATGATCTCACGGTTCATGAGTTCGAGCCCTGCATCAGGCTCTCTACTGTCAGCACAGAGCTTACTTCAGATCCTCTCTCCCCTTCTTTTTCTTCCTTTATCCTGCTCGTTCTCTCTCTCTCAAAATAATAAACTTTAAAATTAAAAAAAAGATCCCATTGTATGTGTATATCATATTACCCACTCATCCATCAATGGGCACTTGAGTTATTTCTGCTTTTTGGCTATTGTGTGAATAATGCTGCTATGAACATGGGTGCACAAGTATCTGTTTTCAATTTTGTTTGTTTGTTTGTTTGTTTAGATCATGAGAGAGGCAGGGGTAGAAAGAGAGGGAGAGAGACATGGGCTCAATCTCAAGACTGTGAGATCATGAGCTGAGCCGAAATCAGGAGTTGGACACTTAGCCAACGGGGCCACCCAGGCCTCCAGGATTTGTTTTGACTATCTGCTTTCAGTTATTTGGGGTACACGCTTCGAAGTGGGATTGCGGGGTCACAGGGTAATTCCACATTCACCCGTTAGAGGAACAGGCACACGGCTTTTTAAAAATCCACATGGTGCTGCCAGCTACATGGTTTTGGAAGCAGTTCTGCATCTCATTATACCACTTCTTGGGGGCAGTGAATTTCCAGAGCTTATCCCCCGCCCTGCGGAGACAGAGACCCAGGAGTGGTGTCATGCTTAAGAGCATGGGCTTTCGAGACAGAAGACCCCAGGCCTGCCCACCTGTGCAACTTTAGGCAAGCTCCTTACACATTCTGGGCCTGTTTCCTCATGAGTGGGATAGGAATAACCGTGTCTCCGCTGTAGGACTGCTGTGAGGACCACATTAGCTGACGCATCACTATGTTTATTATTGCGTCGGAAGCAACCATTCTCAAATTCCATTGCTGTGACTGATGAAACACTGAAGTGTAAGAGTCTGAGATGGGGAGTGTATGAAGTTCACAAGCTAAATGTGTTTCAGGGCAAAAACCACAGTCAGTCACAGAAGATGGGGGGAGGGGTGTTTCTTGGAATACAAGTTATTTTTAAATACAAAGAGGCCTCGAGAACTGAGTCAGGGTTACTTACAGGTGAGACAGGGAGGTCACGTCTGTGAAGATGCCTTCTTGGAGGGTGGAGATGTCGTTGCCATGCAGGGACCTGAGGAGAGAAGTGGCTGTCGGTGCCTCATCCAGGGACAGAGACGAGAACTGATGGGGTGTGTCATGCTTACCCTTGGGTCTCGGTCAATGCAGGAGGGATCCCGTGCCACCTCAGAGACCCTGCCCTGCTGGCCACCAGCGAGGGAGAGGGAGCCCCTCATAATCCAAGTGGGAATTCTTCGAAGAGGTGCACAAATCTCTTGCCAACAACCTCCACCAGAACCGGAAATTCACACGCAAACAAGAGGCATCTTAGATGCCCCCACCTCCCATGTCCCCCAAAACGCAAAGTGGGGCAGACAGCAACCCCCATTTCTTAGAGTTTTCCATTCATTCTTCAGCCTCCATGAGGGGCTTGAATGAAAACGGACAGGCCTCCCTGTCTTTGGACACTAGTGGCCCTGCTGGGGCCACAGACCCGGAAACATATCTGCCCACGGTCCTCTGCAGGGTGGGTCTCCTTGGAGGAGAGAAGTCGGGAGAGACTTACAGCAGCCGCAGGGAGCGCAGCCCCTGGAAGGCCAGAGGTGGGATGCACTGGAGGGCGTTGTAGCTGAGAATCCTGTGGGCAGAGAGGGAGGGGGAGGGAGAGGGAGGGAGGGGGAGGGGGGAGACAGAGGGAGGGAGAAAGCAAAATGGGTGGGGGGCGGGGGCGGGGGGCGCCATGTTGTCGACCAGGCCCCTGTATGCTGGCTCAGCAGCAAAATGAGGGAGGCCAGAGCACGGAAGAGGGCGTGGGCCGAGCCCCTGACCTGGTCAGCCCTGTGCCCCGGGCATGTCCCCTGACCCTTTCATGCCTCTCAGCTCCCTCAGCTGCAGAGCAGGGACACAAACAATGACAAGCTGATAGGGATTTTCTGTGGGTAAGGGGAGATGGCCCAGGTGAAGCCCTCAGCGTGGTGTCCAGCTCCCAGGGAGGCCCCAGTTAAGGGGACGGGGCGCACTCCCTTGTGGAGGCCACTCCCGCAGGGACCAGGGGCAAGGGCCCCGTGAAGCTGACACCGGACCAGGACGTGCCTCAGTTCCAGAGTGGACAGGTGAGGCCCAGGCCCAGCTAGTAATCTAACACCAGGAAGCTGTGGTGGTGACGAAGGTGCTATGACTAGCCCCTGTCATAAAGATGGGGAAACTGAGGCCCTGCAAGGTGAAAGAAGGTTGTGTGGGTGGCGTAATTAAGTCAGCAAACCGGGTTTTTAATTCAGCTTCTCAGTTTCCAGAGTCCACAGGCTAAAGCCCTCTCCCCTAAAGCTTCCAAATAAATGAATCCATCACGGGCAGATGGGCAGGTTGACGACAAGGGAGGTGATCCTTGCAATAGCCCCACCAGTCCGTCAGCGGATGGACGGGCACACTGTGGTGCAGCCGGACAGTGGGACACCGCTCCTTGCTGATAAGGAGGAAACGACCCGGGGGAATTTCAGAGCAGCTGTGTGGGCTGAAAGATGCCAAACAGAAAGGAGTATTGTTGCCTGACTCCGAACTGGTAAAACCCTAGGCAGTGCGAACTCGCCCACAGAAAGCCGGTGGGTGGCAGCCCCGGGCAGGGCGGGTAGACGGGGAATCACAGGGCATGAGGAGGCTTCTGGGGTGACCAAAGGGGTCTCTGTGTTCAGCATGGTGATGGTTCCAAGGCGGTGAACATAAGTCGGGATGTATCCATTCATACGCCTGAAGCATGGACAGCTTAAGGGACACTGACTGACCTCACGAAGGCTATTTTCAACAAGAACCAGAGCACGGAGAGCCTCCTGCCACAGGAACGGGCTGCTTCCCCTGCTGCCGCCCGACCCACCCAGACCAGGACTTCCCAGCCCAGCGCTCCTAACGACTCTTTGTTGGGGGGCTGCCCTGGACATCACAGGCTTCGCCTGCCCACGAGGTGCCGGTGGCCCCTCCTGCCCTGCTCTAGCGGTGACCACCGGAAATGCTGCTGACGTTGCCAAACATCCCCCGGCGGGCAGAATCGCCCTGGTTGGTGGCAGCTTCACACACGGGCTCACGGAGACTCCCAAATGGGAACCAGTTGCTGAGAAGACTCTGGGACGAGTGAGTGAGGGGGGTGACCTAGAACAGCATTTCATGGCCTCGGGCCCACCTTCTGCTCCTGGGGGGTCTGGCTGGGTCACAACCCCGTCCTTTTTCGGTTGACCACAGTGGAGCCTAGGGGAAAGTTCTTAGGTTCTTGGCACATCGTTTGTAAAATGGGGTGTTAAGAAGGTCAGGGAGACCCCTCCGAAAGCCCCAGGTCAATATGAGGGCCGCTTGCTCTTCTCTCCAACCACTTGGAATGTAATTGAAGTGATCGTTAAAACAACTCAGAAAATGGACACAGAAGTGTTCGGAAGGTCACGGTTCACAAGAGTCCAAACTGGAAACAACCCCACTCTCCATCCGTAGTGAGATGGGTGAGGGAAGGACGGCATATTCCTATGAAGGAACGCTGTAAACATGACCAGATCACAGCTTCCCACGGGTGGACCTCGCAAACATGAGGCGAGAAGCCAGATACAAACATACATATCTTGTATGATCCAATTTACATAAGGTTCAAAAATGGGCCAAAGGCAACCACCTTGTATGGAAGTGCCTGTGTAGTGTAGACGGCAATGCTGTAAAGCAAGTCAGGACGTGACCACCATCAAAGTTAGGAGAGGGACTCCCTGGAGACCGCAGGGGCCAGGACCCCGAAGGGACCGGGGAAGGGCTTTGGGAGGGCTGTGCTCTGTTTTATTAGATATTTACACATGTGCCAGCTTTATGATTACTGGTTAAATTGTACTTCATGGGTTGGTTTGTTTGTTTGTTTTGCGTTTTTCTGTAGGTAGGCTAAATTTCATAATAAAAAAATAAGTTTTTTTCTTTTTGGCTGGCAAGGCCGGCCACACTCCCTGGTGGGTGAGGAATGACCAGAGGGGCTTGGGGAAAGTCGCAGGGACCCAGCATGCATGCCCTCCCTCCACCTCCCCACCACGGGGACTCACAGAGTGGTCAGCTGGCTCATGTTGGTGAAGGACGAATCGCTCAGGGAGCTGATCTTGTTGTTACTCAAGTCCCTGGAAGAGACGAAAGCACCACTGTTTAGAAGAAAGAAGAACCAAGTCCTGGCTCTCTGCTACAGGCCCCTCCCCTGCCCCACGCTGCCCATCCCCCTCCCCCCTCAGCCAGGCGGCAGCAGGGGCATGAGATGGTGGTAGAGAGGCGCCCTCGGTTCACAATTAGCTACAGCCCTCTGCCCTGCTCCCTGCACTCTCCCTGCGTCCTCCGGCCTGCCTGCTTCCATTTCCTCCCCCCACCCCCACCCCAACAAGGACAGCCTGGCTCATGCCCCCTCTCACCGTGGAAACGCTCCCACCAAGGAAATTAGCCGCCTCGTAACCAGATCGAGTGGGCTCTGCTCTCTCTTTAGCAAGATCTTCACCCAGGCTCCTTTCCTAGTCCCCCCTGCTGTCCTACCAGGCGGGCAATAACCACTTTTCTCAAAGGAAGCAGAGTGATCAAGTGACCCACCCAGGGCCACAAGTGATACCCCTCTTCTCAAACCCCATCCATCCTCAGATGGACCATCTTCTCACACTCCCCCTACCTCCTTGGCCATGCCTCCTCCGTCTCTTGGTGAAGCTTCTTTCCCAGACAACCCTACCTGCTTGACCCTCTTCCTTTAGTCCCCACCATGTGCAACAGTGTCCTCGCTTGTGAACTCCCCTCCAGAGACTGTCCAACTCCAGTCCACATCTTGCATTTCTCCTCCCCCTACACGCCTAGTCCACACCTGTGGACTGTCCATAACCCCAAGGACCCAGAAACACTGCCCTCCCCCCCATCCGCCCCCTCCTCTCTCTCAGCCTCCTCCTCCTTTTCTGCCTACTCAAGCCATCTCTTCTCCTGGCTTCTGTCTCAGACTCCTACCTCATCTCTCCCCTAAAGCTTTGTTCCCTTCCCATCCATCTTCTACACAGGGGGCACCACCTCAATCTTTCTAAGACACAAATCTGACTAGGTCACTTCCCTGCCAAATCCCACAGTGGCTCCTGTTTGCCTAAAGAATTAGGGGTGCCCTGGTGGCTCAGTCAGTTAAGCGTCCGACTTCAGCTCAGGTCATGGTCTCACGGTCCGTGGGTTGGAGCCCTGCTTCAGGCTCTGTGATGACAGCTCAGAGCCTGGAACCTGCTTCAGATTCTGTCTGTCTGTCTGTCTGTCTGTCTGTCTCTCTCTCTCTCTCTGCCCCTCACCCGCTCATGCTCTGTCTCTCAAAAATGAATAAATGAAAAAAAAATTAGCCCTGCCACCTGCTGGGTGCTCCCGGCTTTGGCCCTCCTCACCCTCACTGTTGCCCACATGCCTGGCACAGATGTGCTACACTTCCTGAAATTCTCTTACGCACTGGTGAGTTCTGCCTCTGCCCTGGCCCTCCACACTGAGTTCATCGCCGCCTGCTTTGAGCTACATCCCTAATGTGCATTTACCTCTGCTGGAACACTTGTCACTCCCATGACTCCATGCCCCACATGTCTCCTGCATGCCCCCTGACCACCAGCTTTAGGAGACAGCCCGTGACTTAGGGGCCTTCATTATGTCTCCTCACTGCACGCAGCTCTTGGCTCAGGAAATGTTCATCACATGAAGCCACGCACCCTGCCTTCATTTCCTCTTATAAATGTCCCTCTAACTCATCTCATTCGAGACCAGTCTATTGTTCTGAGGACACACTTTAGTCCTTCTCTGAGCCCTCTGCACACCATGTGGTCCCTGCTTGTGCTGGGCAAGGAACAGCCCCCATCAGCCCTCTCTCTCTCCTTTCCTCCCAAAGGTCTCCAAGCCACCAAGGCACCTGCCTCAGGTTAGACCAGAGAAAAGCCATCTATGCCTTTGCTACTCTGTCACCAGCCACCAAACCACTGCCCTTCCCTGAACCCTCACACCATTGGATCAGTCAAAACACACCTGCCAGGTCTTTAGCAAAGACAGATATACTGGAGCTTCAAGATTCTGTGAGCCAGGGCTACTCAAAGTAGCCAGTCCCCCAAATGAATGTCCCACAACAAGGACCTTGTGTCACAGTGCAATCACCGATGTCACTAAACATACAACTTAGTTTAGCTAACGTTTTTTTCATAGTGACACTTCTCAGTGAAGGAAGAAAGACATTGATTTACATTTTGGGGCAAGTTTCTTATCTGATCACAGACCCGTTATACACAGTTCTCTAGTGGCCGTTGGTCTACAGAACACACTTCGAGTAGCACTGCTCCAAGCCAAACTAACATGGAATGTTCTCTGGACTTCTTTTTGGGAGAATCTAGCCAATGAGCACACCAAGACAATTGGAGAGAGGTGTTAATTAGGCTGGAAGGCTAAGATGAAATAAAGTCATTCTGAGGCTTAGTTAATATATTTTCATGGAGTGGAAAGGATCAAACATGGGAATAATAGGAAAAGAGATGCCAGCCTTAAGAAAAATGTAGTCACAGATGTGTATTTGTAGCTGTCATATTTCATGTTTGGTTTGGGGGCCAAGGTTGGAATGAGGAGCTTTCCATCAGCCTCTACTTCTGCTCTGGCTCCTTTCTTTGCCAGGATGACCCCCATTAACAATAATTCTCAGTCCCGATGGAGGCTTAGCATGATGGGCTGCGGAAAAGTGGACAGAGTCCAACTCAAGGGAGCCGGGAACCATGCCATTCTCAAGTGTAGCCACTAGGTGGCAACACAGTTCTATGCACTGACATCCAGGGAGGGACAGGGCAAAATAAAAACCAGATCAGCTGGAAGTGGGGTTGGGAGGGAATTCCAGAAAAGCTGGAGCCAGAGGGTTAGATACCAGTGGGCCCCCTGTCCTCGAAGGCAGACCTGGGATCCTCGTGAGGCCCGGATACTCACACAAGCTGCAGGTTCTTGAAGGTAGACAGCTGCCCCGGAACCAGTGTGAACTGGTTCCCATCCAAGTAACTACAGGGGAGAAGGGGACAGTTAGTGCGGTGCTGGGAGAGCCTCCCCCACAGCCAGGGCCTTCCAGTTCCTCTCCTGCCCTGCATGCAGACCACACAACTGGCCCAGAATCACTAACTGGAGGAGAAAATATGCGTTTCTTAGGCATTTGGGTAGATGCCACCAAAGAACTTGGTAAAAGCACGGAGACACAAAGCTTCCCTTGGCTTCCTTGCTGCCCCTGCCTCACCCACTCAGCTTCCTCCCTGTTGATGGGTGCTACCCAGGGCTCAGGGCTGGGCTCCTCGCCCTCCCCTCTCTGCTGTGCGGTTTTCTTGGCCAGACAGGTCAGATCTGCACATCAGTCCCCTCACGCCCACCTGCCAGGCCCCTCACCAGCTAGCAAGGCCCTCCTCCACCTGCTGGCTGGTCCCATGGGAGCCCCAGACCCAAACCTGCCACACCTGAGCTCAGTCTTTCACACCCCAGCTGGCTCCCCAGACATCATACCCATGACCCCAACCACCCAGGCTCAGGCCCCTGATGGTGATTCTCACACTCACTCAACAGCGCCCCACAGCTGCTGACTCCTCTGCCCACTGGTCTCTGCTCATTTGCTGTGTCCTGCTCTCGCATCTCCCCTGAAGGCACACCGTCACCCATGCCTGGACCCCTCAGCCGCCGCTCTTCCTCCACCTCGGCCTCCCTTCTGGGACCCACTATATACACTGCCACCAGAGTTGTTGTCCTCAAAGCCAAGCCCACCAAAAATCCTCGTAACACTCCCTAAGGTTCCCCATGTCTACAAGGTGGAGCTTAGGACTCAAGATGCTGTGAAGGTCCCCCATTCCCCCAGACATCCTTGCTGATCAGAGATCCAAGGGCTGGAAGCTGAAACCCCAGCTGGGCTCCCTGCCCAGGACCCCCAGCAGCTGCAGCCCTCAGGATGGCTCGCCCCCACCCCAAGAGAGCCAGAAGCAGCAAAATCAGGGCTTTACCCACCTTGACCCATCACTCTGGGTCATACAGAGTGACTTCCCACCCATCTCATGTGATCCTTTCAATGACTGTTCTCAATACACCCTAGTGGCCCCATTTTACAGCTGGGAAAATGAAGGCCTAGAGAAGTCAAGTGATTTTCCCCAGCCTCTGAACTGCAGCATCCTCAGTCGAAGAAGGCAGGCTGTCCCACCTGTCCCATTATGATCAGGGCTGCTATGAGGCACCAAGGAGAAAACGGGACACTGACACGATGACAGAAAACTGGGCAAGGGACACGGGACAAGGACTGCAGTGGGCAGTGTGCCTGTGAAGAAACAGCCTGCCTCGCTGGTACTGAAAGAAACACGAATGAAAACCTCACGCGCTCCCCTCAGGGAAGGGAAAGCGCAGCTACGGAGGCCTGGCTGGACCCATCCCAGAGGGCAGGACGAGTCGGGGACTGACCACAGCCCCTTCTTTGGGGGTGTCAGTTGAAGAAGCCCAGCCCTCCTCTCTGTCGCAC
Source organism: Suricata suricatta (assembly GCF_006229205.1). Classification (NCBI taxonomy): domain Eukaryota; kingdom Metazoa; phylum Chordata; class Mammalia; order Carnivora; family Herpestidae; genus Suricata; species Suricata suricatta. The sequence continues at coordinate 156,382,570 of NC_043701.1, forward strand.
ACACGGACATCCACACCTCCACGTAAGCCCAGAGGCCACATCTAATCAGCATTTAGCCCATGGAGCCCAGTATTGACAACGGGGGTGGCAAAGAAGGCCATTTCCACACCGGCCACTGGGGATGCGAGGGCAGTGGCTTTTCTGGAAGGCTATCCTGCAAAAGGCAGCAAGACTCCTAGCAATGCAGCGCTCTTGACTAGCAGCCTCACTGAAGGGAGGTTCGCCTCGGTGAGTTTTTTTAACAGTAAAACTTGGGAAACAGCTTTCCGGCAAAGGGAGGCTTGTTATATAGATCTAGTAGATTCGTGCGGTGGGGCAGCAGGTGGCCAGCAAAAACCAATTCTGTGAGGGTTTTCACGACAGAGGGGATGCTCACGAGAGGAGGCGAAGCGGCCAACATCACATTACTTCTTATTTTAAGCAGGCTTCTGCTTGAAGCGAGGAGGCACTCGCCGTGGGAGCCTCAGAAGGGGTCCGACAGAAGCTCAGAGCCTTCCTGGAGACAGTCTCCTCCCATGCCCTCACTCCAAGCCCTCGTCAGCTGTTCTTGCTGACTTTGTCCCCCTGCCGCCCGGCCTGCGGCTACTCACAGTTCCGTGACGTTCTTGGGGATGCCTTTGGGCAGGGCTTGCAGGTGCTTGTTGCTGCAGCGGACCACCGTGTCCAGGCAGGCGCATTCCGGGGGGCACTGGGGACGGGGCAGGCAGCCCCCCTCCTCCCGGCCTGGGGAGGAAGGTGCAAAGCCACATCAGTGAGGGGACAGGCCTTCTTGGGGCCTCTTACATCTGGGGCCGTACTCCGGGGCGTCTCAGATCAGAAGCCCCTCTCTGACTCCAGGCACCAGTAAGTGCCTTCTTGGCTGCACCCCTTCCTCACCAGGGACAAGCCCCCTTGGACCATTTTGAGGTCAAGATGGGTCTTGAGTCAATCTCTTCTGCCTCAGGTTCAAGGAGGACCTCAGCCTAGAAGGAGGATGGCAACCATACTACTTCTTGAGCACCTACTAGGTACCAGACACAGTATCGGACATAATCTCTAACAGTGAAGAAAGAATGCAAGCACCGTGGGGACAGAGACTTGTCTCTGCTTTTTTGCTTACAGAAGGAGCCCAACACCTAGAGCTGGGGCTGGCACACAGGAGCCCTCAAAATAGATCAGCTGAATGAACAGATTAGTGGTTTTATGCTTTATGGAGATCTGGACAGGTTACATAAATTGCTCAGCTCAGAAGTCTGGTCACAGACAACGCAGGGTCTATACCCACATCTGGCCGACACGGACTCTGAGCTCCTTCCATCACACCTCCTTCATTTATTCATCCATTTATCCAGTAAATGTTACTGAGTATGCCTTCCTCTCTCCTGACTGGGTGCAGAAGGAACAGTAAGGACACCACAGTAGGAGCCGCAGGGGGTGCTAGGAAGCAGGTGACAGAGACTATTGGTTATGGCAGGCAGCTGCACACAGGCATCGTGTGACACAGAACTCTCTGAATCCTCAACACACCTCTCCGGTGGATGTGCTATCAGCCCTTTACAGAGATGAGGAAATTAAGGGCAGAGTGGTAAGGAACGTGCCCAAGGTCCCCCAGCCTGGAAAAGGGGCACAGGACTCTCCCTCTGTCTCTGCCCAGCCCTGCTCACTCTCTCTCTCAAAATAAATAAATAAACTTAAAAAAAAAAAGGAACAGAATTGTTGGGTGGAGGGATGGAAAAAATAAGTAACGGGGATGAAGGAGGGCCCTTGTCACAAGAAGCCTGGGGGATGGATGGAACTGTTGAATCACAATATTGTACGCCTGAAGCAAAAACAATACTGTGTGTTAACTATGCTGGAATTTAAGATAAAATTAAATTTTGAAAAAGAAACAAATTTTTTAAAGACTAGGAAGTATTTTTTATTTAAAAAATTTTTTTTTAATTTATTATTGAGACAGAGAGAAACAGAGCATGAGCGGGGGAGGGTTAGAGAGAGAGGGAGACACAGAATCGGAAGCAGGCTCCAGGCTCTGAGCTGTCAGCACAGAGCTGTTGTGGGGTTCAAACCCACAAACTGTGAGATCATGGCCTGAGCCAAAGTCAGCAGCCTAACTGACTGAGCCACCTAGGTGCCCCAAAGACTAGGAAGTTCTTATGATATAAAATGATATACAGATATATACATGAGTAGTATAGAATTTTTTTAAATAGGAAGTAAAACTGCTCTAGGAAATCCATTAACTTTGTTGAGAAAAATATGCCGACCTTCTCTCTTGGTAGGAAAGTTGAAGCTCCTCAACCCGCCTGGAGGGGCCATTCTGGGAGCTGAACTGTGCCCTGGAAACAAGCTGAGGGAGGGCGGGAGGAGGCAGAGTCGGGTGCTGGAGCTCCCCATGGAAGGCAGCGGGGTGAAACTCCCTGTGACCGGGCTCAGGGACAGGCGGGCTGGGCTGCAACCTTGCTCTGTCACCCCCAACCTTGCTCTGTCACCCCGGGGGAAACTCTGCCTCCAGCTGCTGTGCCGCTGCCCCTGCCACCATGCCTGCAGGGAGCTCTACAGGGAATCCAGGGGTGGGGGATGGGGCCACTACACCCAGCACTGGGGATAGCAGGCAGGGGGCTCAGGAAAGAGATGGGTTATTCCAGAACGACAAGTGATCAGGTTTCCCACATGGAGGATGGGGCCCAAGAAGGTCCCCACAGCACGTCATGGACAGGGTAAGCTCCTAAGTCTGGGGCACGGAGGAACTGCCAGGAGGCGGATGCCTGGATTAGGCACACTGATGTTAAAAAAACACACTAAAATATAAGGGCCCCTGGGTGGCTCAGTCTGTTAAATGTCCAACTCTTGATTTTGGCTCAGGTCATGATCTCGTGGTTTTGTGGGTTCGAGCCCTGTGTCAGGCTCCGCATTGATAGCCCAGAGCCTGTTTGGGATTCTGTGTCTCCCTCTCTCTCTCTCTGCCCCAACCCTACTCACCCTGTCTGTCTCTCATTCTCAAAATAAATAAACTTTAAAAAAATTACACTAAAATGTAGGGGCACCTGGGTGGCTCAGTTGGTTAAGCATCTAACTCTTGATTTCGGCTCAGGTCACAATCTCACAGTTGTGAGTGCAGGCTCCAAGCTATCAGTGTATAGCTGCTTGGGATTCTCTCTCTCCTTCTCTCTCTGCTTCTCTCCCATGTACTCTCTCTCTCTCAAAATAAATAAATAAACATTTTTTAAAAATACACTAAAATGTTAACTGTGATTTTCTCAGTGATAGAATCATAGGTAACATTTATCTCCTTCTTTTATCTATTCTTCCCCATTTTTCAAACAAGAACTATATTATTGCTCTTAAAATCTCAGGAAGACACCCCCAAACAGGTGTAGGCGCAGGCCTAAGAGTGGGTCTCCCTGCTTCCCACCCCGCCGGAGTCCCAGGGCCACCCCTCACCAGAGGAAACTCTTCGGGGCGGCCTGCCCGCCTCTGCCCTCCCGCCCATGCCCCCACCACTTACCGTCCTCACACCTGAAGTCAGGGAAGGCCACGTCCTGCAGCGGGATCTGCCGCAAGAAGTCTGGGTTCTGGCAGCGCGGGTTCCCCGTCACAATCTTCCTCCTCCGCAGCCAGTCCCCCAGCCAGGCCAGCTGACAGTTGCAGTTGAAAGGGTTGGCCAGAAGGTTTCTGGAAGAGGCAGCCGTGTGACCAGCAAGACCCCCGCCAGGCTGGGTCTCCCTGCGAAGTCCTCTCGCCCCACCACGAACCGGCCAGGCAGCCACCCGGAACCCTTGCCCAGATGACCAGCGATTTCCGAGACGTGGTGTTCTGACATGGTGGGACCCCATGGACCGCGAGGGCCGACACCCCGGTGAGCCCTTTCAAGTAAGGGGCCGGGCAGGGCGGCCAGGTGGGTGCCGGGGTTCAGATGCCCGAGCCAGACTTACAGCGTGGACAGGGCCTGGAGGGTGTCAAAGGCCCCGGGGGAGATGGTGGCGATCTGGTTGTCGTAGAGCGAGAGCAGGCGGACGTTGCGCAGGCCCGTGAAGCTGTCGTTGTGGATGCAGCTGATGCGGTTGTTCCTCAGCATCCTGGGGGCGGGAGGGGCAGCCCGCACTGCGCCTGCGCCTTGCCCACCGGGGCCTCTCACAGGCCCTCCTCCGACGCTCTCCCTGCGCCCACTCTCCCCTCCTGCCCCTCCCCTTCGGATGCTCTCCTGTCCATCCTGCCCACACAGCGCCCACACCACCTGACCTCCACCTTCGCTCCCAGGGTGCCCAGGGCCTCCCCCACCCCCAACCCATGCTCCGCACCAACGCCCGGGACACCTGCCTAAAACTTAAACCGAGTCATGTCCCTCTCCAGCCTGAGGCCCCAGTGGCTCCCAAACTGCCCACAGAATAATGTTTCCACTCCTTACTGTGACGGCGGGAGCCCGCCCAGCCCAGCACCTGCCCACCTTCCTGGAGAGCGACCCACCATTGATTGACTCCTCTGCAGGTGTGCAGGGGCCTGCTTCCCCGTGCCTTGCCCTGGCTATGGTGTCCTTCTAGAACGACCCCTTTCCTCATTTATATCTGCTAAGTCTCTGGTCACCCTCGAAAACCTGGCTCAATTCCCCTCCCCAACCAAAACCAAGCTGGACACAGAATAGGCAATTCACAAAGGAAATTTAAATGGTTTATGAACATTGATAAAATATGTTTAAATGTACTAATAATCAAGTATGTGTATGCAATATTGAACCTTTGCCCGATAAATTGCAAAATAACTAAAAATATAGTAATAATGCCCAGGGTTGGTACAGGTGACTGGGAACTTCCACACGCGGGCTGGCAGGAGAATGACTTGGGGCCTTCCTGGAACTGAGAGGCAGGCAGCAAAGGCCTTAAAAGGGCCTCATGCTTTCGTCTGGCAAGGCTTCTTTTAGGAGTTTATCAATAGGGACTAATCCTGGATGGACACAGAATTTCATGATAAAGATACTAATCAGAACATTGCTCACAATAAAAAATCAAAAGAGCCTGAATTTCTGGGGCATCTGGGCAGCTCAGTTAAGTATCCGACTCTTGATTTCGGCACAGGTCATGACCTTACAGTTTGTGGGTTCCAACCCCAAATCGGGTGGGCTCTGCGCTGAGGGCAGCAGAGGCTGCTTGGGCTTCTCTCTCTCCCTCCCTCTCTGCCCCTCCCCCACTCACGTGCACATGTGCAAAAGCACCTTCTCTCTCTCAAAAAAAAAAAAACACTAAAAAATAGATAAAATAAAAAAGCCTGAATTTCTAGTAATTATGTAATACATAGTCCTTCAAAATCATGTTGTAAAAGAGATATTTATGGTATATAAAGGTGCCCACATGGTGTTTAAGGACAAAGCAGGTTATTAAATGGATTGTAGGATTCCGTTAAGAAACCCCTACACGCAAGCAGGGGTATGGGTGCGCAGGTACACACGTGGTTACAGAGGACTGGAGAGACAGTTGATACAGACAATGAACAGCACTCGCCTGCCTGTGCTGACAGCGTTAGGGCTCCTTCCTCAGGTGCGTGCGCTGTCACTCGTGGGCTCCTGCTGGCTCTGCCCCAGGGCCAGCCCCTCCCCCTCCTCCAGCCCCATCCACACCCTCCTCAGAAGGAACCCACGTGACTGGCCGAGTAGCCCACAGCAGCCTCATCAAGGACTGCCCGGCAAGTGCAGAGAGGAAGGAGGAGGTCCAGTGTGAACAGCGGGGGACAACAGTCCCACTAGATTCACGTGTGAAAAACTCAAGTGGCAAAACACAGCGCAAAGAAAATCTTCTTTCTGTAAGCCAAACCAACTACCAAACAGCAACAAAAAACAGCAACAAAAAAACCCCCCAAAACCCACAGGGAACCCGTTCACATATTCATTTCCTTTACACAAATTGCATGATGTGCGCTCTGAAAACAGACGGACAGCCCTGCAGCACGGCTGGGATTTAAAGCCGACGGGAGGCGCCGAGAGCCCTATGCAGTTCAGATTCACATGAACTAAAATGAAGTAAATTCAAAATGTTGTGCTTCAACAGCGCTTGACCCCTGTCGGGAACTGACGGTCTGTCCCATGTGGTGCAGACGTGGGGCACTTCTGTTACTGCAGCAAGGCCAACTGGACAGCGCCATCTACTGCACGCTCGAAAGGTCTGCGTAGCCACGTGAAGAGGCAGTGCCGTCTGGGCGGTGGGGGGGCTCTGCAGCATTCGTGAGGGGTGGATGACCCCAGGATCCTACTGAGCCCCAATGTCTGCTTAGCTCTGGCTGGGCTCTGGCTTATGGGATTCCCAGGCTCCCAGAGATAATAAGCCATCCCGGCTCCCCCTTTCACACCGGCTGAGTCACCTCAGCAGTGTCCCAGCCTTGGGGCCGCCCAGCCCTCCTGCCTGCAGCAGTGCTGGCTACTCCTGAGCTAAAAAAAGTTTGGTGCTCTCACAGCCTGATCACAGGGCAGGGGGCCCCTCCCAAAGGGCCCACCCCCACCTGCCCCTTCACCAGGCACCGACCCCATACCCCAGGGAACAAGAAAGCAGGCCTCACCACCATTACCGACATTTGATTACATGCCCCCCTGCAGACCCTGACCGAAGACCTCACACACCCTCAGCTGCCCCTCTCCTCCTGCAATCCTCTCTCTCCACGCAGACACCGACACTCTAGCTTGCTTTTGCCTGCTGCAGCCTGGCCGTGCTCCCTGACCGCAGACTCACAGGGTCCTCAAGCCGTCCAGGCCTCGGAACATGCCGCTTCGGATGGACTCCAGCTGGTTGGCCGTCAAGTGCAGCTCGCTCACGGATGCCGCGCCCTCAAAGGTCCCATCTTCAATTTCCGACACCTTGTTGTTACTCAGATTGCTGGACAGGAGGTGGTAGAAAGAGCATGGAGCTGAGGCCCCTCCCCCACCTTCCTGCACCCACCCCCATGTAGGGGAGCCCCGCCCCCAGGAAACCCGCCCCTCCCACACAGTATTTTCCTTCTCCCTCCCCAGCGAGTCTTGACCACAACCTCCCCGCCAATGGGTGACTCACATCTTCTTCAGATGACTGAGTTTTTTAAATATCCCGGTGGCCTCCAGGATGGAAATCTCATTGTTGTTTAATCGTCTGTAAGAGGCAATGGAGAGAACTTACACATTCATAAGGGACAGACATTAGAGTATCTTCCAAATTGAGAAGATTTGGGACTCAAACAAAGGGGTTCTCAGAAGAGTTATCTGGCAAGGCAGACCGTTCCTATATCAAAGGAAGGATGGATGAGGGTGCTGGGGGGAGGCTGGGGTGAATGGGGATATTTTTAACACTAAAAATGCCATGAAAACTTACGTACACGAATGACAGATATATGTAGCTATTTGTGCACATAGGTGTGTGCACAAATTTGTATTTTTAAAGAAAAAAAATAGAGGAGCCTGGGTGGCTCAGTCGGTTGAGTGGCTGACTTCGGTTCAGGGCATGATCTCATGGTTCATGAGTTTGAGCCCCGCATCAGGGTCTGGGATGAAAGCTCGGAGCCTGGAGCCTACTTCAGATTCTGTGTCTCCCTCTCTCTCTCTGCCCTCCTCTGCTCACACTCTGTCTCTCTGTCTCTCAAAAATAAATAAGTGTTAAAAAAAGGAAAAAGAAAAAAAATAATAAAGTATGGCCTAAGGTCCAACTTGATCTAATGGAATCACATCTCCCGGAAGAAGGCAAGAGCCCGATTGAGAAGCCACCCCTGGCTCAGGCTGAGGACCCGCCCTGCGGCCCTGCGTGCCAGAGACCGGAGGTCCGGAGGCTGTGAATCAGAAGCAGAGGGGCTTCAGGGGTGGGGAGGTGCTTCCGCCCAAAGCCCGAAGCTGCCACGCTGGTGTCCCCAGAGGTCCTAAACAGAGTCGGACCAGAGGGAGGCCCAGAGTGGATCGCAGAGGGCTAGTAGGACCGGGGCCAGGTGGGATGTGGAGGGGCTGGGGGCCCTCACAGCTCGGCCGTGGACTGGGGGATGCGCTCGGGGATCTTGGTGAGCTTCAGGCTGGAGCACTCCACCAGGCTGGCCTCACAGCGGCACTTGTGGGGACAGACCACGTCGCTGTTGCACTCGCTGTTCAGCTGGTAATCCTCCGTGCCTACAGTGAGAGGGCAGGGGCGGGAGGCTGAGGAACCCAGGGCAGGGTCTCCCCAGCTCCCTCAGCCTGCTGCCCCTGCCCACCCACTGCCACCACCCCAACCCCCACAGGCTGGCCTTGGTCCCCCAGGCTCTCCTACCTGGAATGAAGTACTGCTCTTTGGCTGGGGAGAGAAGCACAAACACGGGGAAGCTGGAATCCTCCAGGATGTGCAGAAGAGTCTAGGCCCCAGTCCCACTGCCCAGGAGTAGGCACCCCAGCGCACACCTGCCCGGCCCCCACGCGGAGAAGGCCTTGCCATGGAGCACAGATGTTCCTCGGCCAGGCTGATGCTGGGGCGCTACCACCCCCAACTGAACCTCTCGGGGAGCACCCAGACCACGGCATCGCCGGTGAGCAATGGCACGAGATGGGGACGGGGCGGGGGGGGGGAGAGGCACCCAGCCCCTGACCAGGCTGTAGGCTCAGAAGCTGACTCACGCCATCCCCAGGCAGAGCCCGGGGGAGGCAGCTCTCTCCCTGAGGAGAATTCCCAGGCTTCTCGAGTCTGAAAAGCTGTAGCATGAAAGCAAAATGACCTGAGAGCAGAGGAACCTGGGTTCTTGTGTCCTCCCTCAGGGACCTTCAGCCAGCCCTACCCTTCCTTGCGCCCCAGCAAAATACGGGGTGGGGCTGCCCAGCAGTTCAGATCCAAGTTTATGGTCTCTGCGTAGCCATTCAGACCCGCTCCAAGAGGGTCTCCAGTGGCCCAGGACATCCCTGCTAGAGCCATCCAGAAAACACTGCCAGGCGCCTGGGCAGACTGAAGACAGGCAGGCAGGTGGACAGACAGACAGGCGGGCAAGCAGGCAGCTACCTGAGCACCGGAACTTCTTGCTCTTGATCTGCCCGATGCGCTTGTTGGCAAGACGCCGGGGGCTGGCACAGCGGGCCCCGCTCGTCTCGATGGGGTTGGTGCGCAGGAAGTCTGCCAGCCCCTTGAGGTTACAGTCGCAGATGAAAGGGTTCTGTGCCAGATGCCTGTCCAAAGGGAGCATCAAAGTGGGGGGTCAGAGGCAGGGTCGCAAACTTGCACTGACCTCCACCCGGACAGGGCCTCACTGCCTGCCTCCCAGTGGCTCGAAGCCCAGGACTGGCCCTGGAGAGAGATGCACCATTTGGGGCCACCACCCGGGCGCATCTATCAACTGGAGAAGCCTTGCCAGAGAGGGATGGCAGCAGGGAGGGATCTCTGCTGGCTCTGGGCCATCCAGCTGTCCCCGCTCCAAGCCTCACTCTGTCCCCTGTCCATCTACCTACCTATACCCACCCGCCCCCCACCACACCCTGGGACATTTCACAGACACCAGTGGAGGCAAGAGTGACCTGGAGACTGGCCAGACTACCCCATCGTTCCACGGGTGAGGGGACAGAGCAGGTACTTGAACCCAGGACTGTCAGTGCCCAGAAGCCTTTGATGTGGGTCATCCCCTCCCTGTGGCCTTGGATGACAGCAGTTCTTTCCACAGCCTTTGTCAGGAAGGGGATGAGGCCAGGGGTGAAGGGCTGATCTTGCAGTTGGGGTGATGTGTGCCAAAGTGCCTGCTGCAGCCCCTCACTTGTAGGAATCTCCATCCCCACCCCAGCCCATTGGGGCTGCTTCCCCCTGACTGTTTGACATGCCCTCTCTTGACACAAGGGAAAGTCGGAAAGCATGTCTGGATAACTACTTATTGGGAAGTCGCTCTTAGGCTCTTTCCAGGCTGCCTGTGTGACCAGCAGGGTAGACATGGGGAGGGGCAGTTGACGGGTGAGGCTGACTCCAGCGATCAGGGTTGCTCTAAGCAACCACACGGGTGGCTTTCCCATTCGTGGGCCCTCACCACCCCCAAAAGGCTCAGAGCAGCCACATCAGAACACCCCAGCAGCCAGCTTGCTGACCTGCATCTGGGCCATCACAGCACTGGGCATGTCTTACTTTCTTTATTTTTTTTTTATTTTTATTTTTTTTACATTTTATTTATTTTTGAGAGACAGAAAGTGACAGAGAGTGAACGGGAGGGACAGAGAGAGAGGGAGACACAGAATCAGAAGCCGACTCCAGGCTCTGAGCTAGCTGTCAGCACAGAGCCCAACACGGGGCTCGAACCCACGAACCATGAGATCATGACCTGAGCTGAAGTCGGACGCTTAACCAACTGAGCCACCCAGGCGCGCCTGGGCATGTCTTACTTTCTATACTGAGACAGCCATGGAAGAATATTCTAGCACCTGCTCTAGCTACTGTACCTGAGAGCCAATGCTTCTGCATGGAAGTGCAGGGAGACAGCGCAGGGGCAAGCTCAGAGGCCACTTCTCCATCCAATGCCATCACTTTGGGCCATCTACTTAATGGCCTCAGCCCAGTGTCCCGATGGGGCTACAAGGTTCTTCGAGCAGAGGCGTGACCCCTGCCCAGGGTCCGCACCCAGCCTCAGCTCAGATCCTGGCCACTCTCTCTCCTGTTCATCACCTCCTGGGCTCTGGATCCTAGTTGGGATGCTCAGTTGGGGCCTCCTCTGCCCGGATGTCTCTGCCACTCCCCTGGGCACGGTCCCTGCTTTCCTGCCTGAGTCCAGGCTCCTGTCAGCACCACCAGGTCGGCCTGGCCCCTCCCACCCCTTCTGCATCTGGTTGGGCATTGGTCTCTCTATTCAAACTGTCAATCTGCAGAGAAAACGAGTTTGCTGACTCCCCACGGCAGAGTTCGTCACCGATTGAAAATGTATTAGGATTCGGGGCTTGCTCTGGGATCCTCCCAAACACTCAGCCACATCTGCCTACGCCTCACTGCCTGGCCTCTGCCTGAACTAATTGCTTCCCTTTGTCACAATCTCAGTAGAAAACTGTTTAAAATCAATCAATTATGTTGTTCAGGCACACATTAAAATGTTCAGGGGGTGAGGGGTAGAATATATCGTTTTTTTTAAGAACAGGCTATTTGTGTCAAAACCAATCTGCAAAAACTTGAACCACCCACAGAGACAAGTGGCTTAAGTATTTGACACAGATTAGAGGTTTTTTTAACAATTGTGAAGGACAGGGAGTTGAGAAGGGGAAATGTACAGGAAGAAGGAAAAAATCATCGTGTTAAAGGCACACCCAGCAATGTGCCACATGTGTGGCCATGAATATTTGTCACAGTAGAAGGTGGAAGGGAACACTGTATTCTCAGGGTCTGTCTTAGAATATGCACTCAAGAAGTCATGACTAAAAATCTTACGGGAGAGATACTTAGCAGCAAGTTAAACCCACCATGAGCTACCACTCCACACCCACTAGGGTGGCTATAATCAAAAAGACAAAGGATACCAGCTATTGGTAAAGATGCAGACAAATGGAACCCTTATAATACATTGCTGGTAGGAATGTAAAATGGGATTTATAGCCATTTTGGAAAACTGACAATTTTTTAAAAAGTTAAACACAGGTTTCCTATGTGACCCAGAAATTCCAAGAGAAATGAAAACATTTGTCCACATAAAGATCTGTAAGGAAATATTCATAGCAGCATTATCGTAGTGATTCCAAAGTGGAAATCCAGATGTGCACCCGCTAGAAAGGATAAACACAATGCAGTCTATCCATGCAATAGGAAATTACTTGGCAATAAATAAGAAGGAACAAAGTACTGGTACAAACTGCAATGTAGCTGAACCTCAAACACACAGGGCTGGGACGCCGGGTGGCTCTGCTGGTTAAGCGTTTGACTTCAGCTCAGGTCATGATCTCACAGTTTGTGGGTTCAAGCCCCACATCGGGCTCTGTGCTGACAGCTCAGAGTCAGAAGCCTGCTTCGGATTCTATATCTCCCTCTCGCTCTGTCCTTCCCCTGCTCGCACTCTGTCTCTCTGTCTCTCTCTCTCCCTCTCTCAATAATAAATAAACATAAAAAAAAACCCACAGTGCTAAGGGAAAGAAGTCAGTCACAAAAGATGATGCCTCATGATGATTTCATTTTGATGAAATGTTCAGAGAAAGCAAACTACAAAGACAGAAATAAGACAAGAGGCTGCCTGGGGATGAGCTGGCAACAGGGACTGACTGTGCAAGGGACACCAGGGATCTTGAGGGGGGTGACGGAAATGTTCTAAAATTTGATTATGGTGATAGTTGAACAACTGTAAATATACTAAAACTCACTGAATTATATACTTGGAACAGATGGATTTCATGGTATATAACTTACACCTCATGAAAGTGGTTTTTTTGAGTTTTAATTATTTATTTTGAGAGAGAGAGAGAGAGAACATGAGCAGGAGAAAGAGTGAGAGACACAGACTCCCAAGCAGGCTCTGCACTGTCCGCACAGAGCCCGATACAGGTCTTGAACCCACGAACTGTGAGATCATGACCTGAGCCAAAATCAAGAGTTGGACAGTTAACTGACTGAGCCATCCAGGTGCCCCTCATGAAAGCTGTTAAAAAAAAAAAGAAAAGAAAACTTAGAAAAATCTCTTGCAGGGAGGAAAACTGCAGCAAAATCAGTACTGAGACACAAGGCCCTGAGCCACAGATCTCGGAGCCACGGACAAATCAGAATGTTCAAGGGTTTATATCAGGCCTGACACACGATTCAGTCAATGGGTTTAACCATCCAAACCTGTACGGAGAATACCTGATTATACCTCGGATTTGTTTCTTTTATTCTTATTTCAAACTGCATTTCGGTTGTTAATATATAATAGTTGTTTATGAAAGTCCAGTTCTGTTTTACAGCCTTTAAATAATAAAGTCTGTCCTTAGGGAGAAAGCACAATAGAGGGGAAAGCTAACCACCTTCATGGTGATGGGGAAAGAGAGGCCTGAGACCAAATCCCTGCTCTACTAGATATTGTGTGACCTTGAGTGAGTCACATGACCTCCTGCCTCGTTCCCTCATCAGTGAAGTCGGGGATGCTAGACCCCCCCTCCACAGGCCACTGTAAGTATCCAATGAGATAATACACGAAAGGAGCAGTGGCCTTGCGTTCTGTGTGGGCTCGATAAACAGCAGTGACTGTTGTTGTTTTCAGTGTCATCACTATTTCGATCTCACCCAGGGGCACACTTCCTGTTCTGCTCCGACTCTGTGCCCACTGTTGCCCTGCGGGCAGTGGCCGTGATCTCAGCATGCTGTCCGGCGGGCACTCTCCGAAATCCAGCCAGGTAAGCGGGCACAGACAGAAACCATCCCCAGGAAGCGCAATCCATGTGATCTGTTCACTCTCCTTCCACCTTGAGAGGGTGACAGACTCCTCACATGAGACCCTCAGTCCCATTCCCATCCCCAAGGCTTTCCTGCGTGGGGGTCCCAGGCCTGGAAATCTCCTGCGCGCATTTCTCTCGGACATCCCACCAGCTGCATGAAATAATCCACCTTGCCAATGTCTCCCTGTAACTTCTAAATTTCACATATTTGGCAAGATTTCCCCATAGTGCGCCATTCCCCGCTCCTTGGCGATAAGTAAATTAATTAGCAGGCGTGGGCTGCAGGCAGGCACCTGGGCTTTAACAAGTTTGCTTTGTGGCTAATGTCCCTGCTGAGGGGCGTGGTTCTGGGGAACAGGAGCTGCGCCTTGTCTCTGCCCTGTCTCACATCTATGCCGACCCTCCAGGCACATATTATCTGATGGAGAGCACTGGCCGGCAGATAAACAATGGCAGGATAACAATGACAACAATGGCCATGGCGATATTAACAGTACATGCCCTTAAGCACGCAGGTCTGCACCCACAGTTTGCCCCAACAAGTGACACTGCAGATAATGACTCCATTTTCAAGAATAACCACAAGAGCATTTGCAAATGAAGAAGGGATGTTAGAATTCAAATATCACTGTTTCAGGATCTCTAAGGAACCAACGGGTCCAGGCACTGAAATGCGAGGCTGTTTATTACACAAAGAGAGAGAATCAGATACCATACGCCCCCCCGATGGAAGTACACAGGTCTGTGGAATCATCCTGCCTAAAAAAGAAAAACAAAATCTGAACCTGACCAAGCCCTTAGATAGAATTTTCCATCTGCAGGACACAGACAGGACAGGGGAGAGTGTGAAGCTACATCTCAGGGAAGGTAATCTCCCAGCAACGTGCAGGCCGTGGGGAGCGCTGGGGATACAATCACGCAGTGCCTTCACCAAACACAGCGCAAGGAACAGGCCATGCGGCAGACGCCTAGAGACTCAAAGCAACTTCGTGACACATCAGCCAACGTCAGCCAGTTGTAGCACCGCGGCCTTATTTAACTCCTGATTCGGCCAAGTTGTTTGAAAACCTGTATACCATATATGAGACATTTAATTTAAACACTAATTAGATATCTGATGATATCAAAGAAGTGTTAAATTTTTAGATATAATAACAGTGTTGTGGTTGTGTTTTCGAATGTTTGTGCTTTTTATACATATGTATGAAGTCTGTGTAGATGATGAGTATGTCTGGGGTTTACTTCCGGACGCTCAGGGAGGTAGGAAGAGGGGGTAGAACGAAACAAGACCGGCCGTGAGTGAGAGCTGGGCGATGAACACCAGGAGGCTCACTGTGGTGCTTTCAATATGCTTATAATTTTCTTTAGTAAAATATTAAAATAAATGCCTAGCGATGTTCCTCTCTGATTTTTAATTTATAGCCATCATTGCTATGACCACATTTCATCTGATGTATGATAATATCCATTGCGGGGTGCCTGGGTGGCTCAGTCGGTTAAGTGGCTGACTTCAGCTCAGGTCATGATCTCATGGTTCATGGGTTCAAGCCCCTCATCAGGCTCTGTGCTAACAGCTCAGAGCCTGGAGCCTGATTCAGATTCTGTGTCTCCCTCGCTCTCTGCCCCTCCCCCACTCATGCTCTGTTTCTCTCTGTCTCAATAATAAATAAAAACATTTTTAAAAAGATATTATCCATTGTAAGATGCTCTATTATTTTATTATCAGAAAAGAACAAAATCCTGCCAATTAAATGATGATTTGATTGTAATATTCATCCCAGCTTAGAGCTGTTAATATAGAAACAACGGATGTCTTAGAATTAATATTATTAATTACGGTCTGCATTTAAGGAGCATTAAGCTCTGTACAAACATCTCCTTTTCTCTCATAACAACCCCCATGAAGAAACTAATGTCCTCATTTTATGAATGAGTGGACTGAGGCCCAGAGAAGCTAACTAAGTTGCTGAGAGTCACACAGCTAATAAGAGGCATAGCTGGGATTTGGACCCAGGACTATCTAATGCCAAATCCACGCTCTTTCCTTTGTGAGAGGCCACCACTGGTGAGCAAATGGTACAGGACAAGAGAGCTGCCTGTCCCCCAGGGGACTGTCACCTCCCCCTAAGTCCCCCTGAAGCTGCAGGGACTGAGGGGAGGAGGGAAGAGGGCACTCACAGGGTCTGGATGGCCCGCAGGGAGGTGAAGGTGCCCTTGGCCAGACTCTGGATCTTGTTATCATACAGGGAGAGAAGTGAGAGGTTCTGCAGATCCTGGAAGGCATCGGGCCGCACGCAGTTGATCTTGTTGGCATTCAGGAGCCTGTTGGCAGACCAGGGCCAGGTGGTGAGGGGAGAGGCGCGGAATCGGCTGCATCAACAAGGCCCGGGCCCCTCCCTGGCACGAAGCATGCACTGTCTCGGACAGGGGCACAGGGGCTCCGGCCGCCCGCATGTCCACTCTGTACAGAGAAGTCTGACTGCCCTCTCTGAGCGAGGGACCGTCCTGCTCCCCTGCCCCTCTCCCTGTCAAGCAGCCACTACAAGTGCTCATGGGGTTCTTGGGAAGCAGAGCACACTGCCATCAGGCCACCTCCCAAAGGTATTTTGGGGACTCCCTTCCTTTCTAGAGTCTGCTGGGTTTCCAGGTATCTGAGATGGGGCATTTAGGTTATGTGCCTCTTGGATTCTGGGTGAGAACCCTTGCCTGAGCCCTCATGGTTCAAGGAGGCAGAGCTGGGTCCGGATGTCCTGCGTGCAGGCGGCAAGTCTGTCCCCAGCCACGGGAACACATGAACACCTGTTCCTCCTTGGGAACACAGGCTGCATCTCAGGAGCCTCTCAGCTCAGGCGTCCTGAGACCAGCTCTGAACCTGACCCCCTCCCTCTCTGGCCTCGGCAGAGTCCCAGAGTCCCTCACGGTACCCCCAGCTCTGCCATCATCCAGCTCCTTGCCTCAACGAGTCCCACACCCCAAAGAGGCTGACAAGACCAGTCTGAGAGGCCAGAGGAATACTAGTCCCCTCCCTGGGCGCCACCCAAGGACACCTGCAGATGGGTCCTTACAGGAGCTGTAGGGTGTACAGGCCTCCAAACACACCCCGGGGGAGGTCTGTGATCTTGTTCCCATACAGGACCCTGGAGACAAAAGGCAGCAGAAAAGAGAATAAGAAGACAGCCCGCCAGGAAGAGGGACAGGGCTCTGCCGGTCCCTCCCACACATTGGCGCCACCATGAAGCCATTCACAGGGCACAGCAGGGCCGCGTAGGTTTGTTGTAACAAGTTGTCAGCAGGTGGCAGCGAGGTGTGTTATTAAAGGGTTCCCCAGGTGTAGTTTGCAAAAGGTACCCTGTGGGCTAGAGGCAGCAACGGTCTCCACTGTTGCAGGATCAGCCCCCCAATACCCGCTCTCTGCCTCAAGCATGGAGCCCACAGAAGCCTGCAAAGGGGCACTTTGGGGGACTTCATGGAAAATTAACCTGGCCCTGGATCTAAAAGGCTCAAGGAGGAGAAAATCCCATGCATGGGATAATTAATATAGTTTCAGAGAATTACAGGAAAAATGCCAGATGGCACGTGCAGAATGAGCTCTGACAACAAGTAACAGAAAACACCCCAGAAAGGAAGAGATCAGTTTAGCCGAGCTGAGATCTGGGCATGGGGGTACAAGTGGGTGTCTTACACCTTAGTTCTCTGTGTTGAGCAGGAATTCTGGGGTCTGATCCCCAAAAAAGCAAAGGTTCAAAAAAGCCCTGCAGGCAAGAATGGGTTTGGGCAGAGGATGAAGCACCAACAGGGCTTGGGGACATCCCCAATATCGCAAGCAGCCCCCTAAACACACACCCGTCAATAGTTCAGCCTGAGTAAAACAGTACATGCGGGTTCTTCACCCATGGCTCCAAGATCCTTCCTGGAGGGGGGCCATGGCATAAGCAAAGGCCCTGCAGTGGCATCCAGGCTGCCCCTCCCCCTGGGGGGAGCTCAGGGTGGCCTGAGTCCGGGAAACAAATGGAATAATAGCTTGAATTTTACTCAGCCAGCATGAGGAAGCCTCTGAGACAATGGAGAACAGAGTAGAGGGGATGGGGGCTGAAGCAGGGAGACAAGGTCAGGGTCTGCCAAGGTGGGCACTGTCAATGAGGTCTATTTACATGACATCAGCACAAAAGTCCCCAAATGGTGGGGAGATGGCTTTGACCAGGTACCCATGAGCAACAGGAACCTACTGAAGTGTTACTGCATTTTGGCAGGCCACCTCTAGAATCTGATCTCCTCAGCCAATGATAGAAACTCATCACCAGGCTGTCAGGTACAGCTGTGTAGGTTGTATACTGCACAACTTATGGGGTGCCATTCACAAATGGTCCCACCCACTACCTCAGATTCTACTCCAAGAGAATAAGGGTCACACAAAGGCGCTGAGCTGGCACCCTCATGCACTCCCCAAGGAGGAGTTCCAGCCCATTTCACTTCTCAGGGCCCTAATCTAGGCAAGGCACACGTCCAGTGCTGCTAAGGACAAGCAGAAGCACTCACTCTTGAGAGTAACAAAAGGTCCCTACCAGTGGGGAAATCGCCCAACCACAGTGCACTCTCTGTAAAAAGTGCTGTGGGGCCTCAGACAGCAAGAGGCTTGGTGAACTTGGAGTACAAACAAGGGCTCTGGGAAAAGGAGAGCTGAAGTAACATGTCCAAGATGAATTTTTGAAGCTGCATGACATTTTGTAGATTGATGAACCCCCTCTACCCCCATGACACACAATAAACTCTCCAGGGAAGGAAAATAGACAGAAGTGGAGGAAAATGCTTTTTTCACATCACCCACCACAATCTGGATCAGAGCACATTCGGGAGGAAAGACACAAGGTGTGACAGTTGTCACAACTGGAGCTGGGAATGGCTGCCCTTACTTGGGAGCTGGGGGAGGTTTAGGAGCATAGAGTGCTGGGCCTCTGTGGCGATGGGGAGGTGGACAGGAAGGCTGGGCCAAGTCAGAAGACTGCAGCAAAGGATGCTGGGAAAATCCCCTTCATGGCAGGAAGAGCATCAGAGTTGCCAGGGGTGACAGCTCTGCCTTGGTTCTCCAGGCACTCCGCCCTGGGTTCCCTCCACCCCTTCCCAGCTGCAGAACATCAACCAGAGAGGAACGGGGAGCTGGGCACAGCAGCCTCCTCCAGCACCCATCCGAGGGGCCACAGCATGGGGCTGGGGGGCTCCCTGGACCCTGGCAGACTTGCACCACTACTCACAGCGAGTTTAGGGAGCGGAGGCCCTGGAAGGCGTCGGGAGCGATCTCTGCAATCTGGTTGTTGCTCAGGTCTCTGCAAAGTGTGCAGGAGGGGAGATGGCTGAATCCCATGGTGGCCACCACGCCCTCCTCCCAGATGCCATGGGAGGGCAGATTAGGGAAATGAGGGTCAGTTCTCCCATCCACCTGAAATGCCCCCAGCCACTATTTCCCTGTGACATGCGAGAGTCATGCTCTGGCCCCGCAGTCCAGCCTTGGTCCGTTCTTGACAAAGCCTTACCCAACATCCCAGTTTCTCCTACACCCCCTCCCACATCCTAGTAGCACCCCTGCTAAAATAGGAGGGTGACGGTCAGCTCTGGTTATGTGCCAGACTCGGGCTCAACACCCCATTTAGGCCTCATGATAACCCTCTGAGGAGGTCATCCACACATCACAGATGACCTTGGCAGACAGAGTCAAGACCTGCCCCGGGACTGCGGCTGCCTGCTCCAGGCTCTTCTTCTGCCCCAGGCTGACTCCCAGCAAAAGCAGCGGGAGGTACTCACATCCTCCGCAGTTTTCTGTAGGGAGAGAAGGCTCCTGGAGGGATGGACTTGATCCCATTGAGCTCCAGGCGGCTGCAGAGAGAGAACACAAGGAAGCCCAGGTCAGGTTACCGCAATCCCTGCTGGGCTCACCTGCCCAAACTGGGTCCTTTGCCCCTGTTCCCATCCTTCGTCTGGCAGAAGCAGAGGGAAGGGCTGCTATATCTGAGCCCGTCAAATACCCCTGTGTTTATCTCAGGCTGGGTGGCTGCAAGGGGCCCACAAATCAGGCTAATACTAAGAAACCAATGGCAGTAAACTCACTCAGCTGGGCTGGACAAATGGACCACAGACAGACACCCTCCCCCAGCTCTCTAGAGCTGCCCAACTTTGGGCAGAGGGCTCAGCCCAGCTCAGGCCAACTGGATCTCCACCATTTGCACCGAGGGGCCTCGGGCAAGCCCTGCGGTAGAGCCTGCTCCCGCTCCTCCCTGGACGGCCAGAGGTGGGCCCTGCCTGAGGGCCTGCGCCCCAGCACCCTCCCGGCCCGGTACTCACATCTCTGTCATGGTCTCAGGCAGGTTGGCGGGGATGGCGGTAAGGCCTTTGCCACGACAATCCACAATGCCGTTGCTGCAGGTACACATGGCTGGGCAGGAGCCCGAAGACAGGGTACAGGACGGCACTCGCCCCGCTTCCCCTTGGCCTGAGGAAAACAGTGGGCTGTGACCTGGGGGTGTCCCATGTCAGCACCTGCCACCCCAGATACAGCATTGTGGGTGGGAACAGGGCTCATAGTGTTTCTCTGAATGAGGATGAACCACAGAGCACCAGGGGCTATCACGTTAACTCTGTGGGTGCCTGGCACATAGCACGTACCTGCTAGATGTTTGCTGAACTTGAACCTGAATCTAACTGTGCTGTATGAGAGTGTGATTCACACACTAGGAAACCCAGGCCTAAATTCTTCAGCTCCAGGTTCTAGTCCATGTCACTCAACACTTCCAGACCGAGTCTCCTCATTGGTCACCAGAGAATGACAAGGACTATGTTTATGGGGCACTCACTGTGTGCCACATACAACATACAACAGTAAATGTTACACACATAATAACTCATTTAATGCCACTGCTGAACCCATGAGGAGTGTGATGTTGTTGTGGCCATTTTATAGGTGGGAAAACTGAGTCCTTGATATTTATAATTTGTGGAAAATCACACATCCGATAGGAAGTAAAACCAGGATAAAGCCTAGTGGCTAATATAGATTTTTTAAATTGAAGTATGACATATAAAGTGCAACAGCTTAAGTAGAGAGCTGGCTGAATTTCTTATGGACACACCCACAGAACCATCCCCAGACATAGAACATTCCTATCGTCCAGGAAGGCTTTCCCGTGCCCCTCCTCCAAGGTAACCACTATTCTTAGCTCTGTCACCAAAGATCTGTTCTCTTATGCGTGGATTTGACAGAAATGAAATCAGAGAACAGGTCCTCTTCGAGTCCAACTTCTTTCACTCAATATAAAATCTCTGAGATCTGCCCATGTCCTGGTGTGTATCTGTGGTTTGTCCTTTGTCACTGCTGAGCAGTAGTCTATTGTGTGAATATATCATAACTAGTTAACCCATTCTCTTGCTGGTGGGCATGTGGGTTGTCTCTAACTCCAAGCTATTATGAAAGAAAGCTGTCTTGAATATTCTTGGACATGATGTGTTTGCAATGGTTGAGAACAGGAGATCATGGATGGGGCAGGAGGAGGAGATGGGTGGGGACAGGAGGTGATGGATGAGAACAGGAGATAATGGGGTGAGGACCGGAGGTGTGAGTAGCCCAGGCGGTGGTAGATAAGGACAGTAGGTGATGAGTAGAAAAAGGAAGTGATGGACGAAGAGAGGAGGTCATGGGTGGGCCAGATGTTAGTGCCTGGAGACAGGAGGTAATAGGAGGGAATAAGATGTGGGGGGAGGGGTGGGGGTAGCAGGAGACAGGTGACAGGCCGTCAATACCCCCAACAGGGCCTGCACCCACCTGAGCAGCTGAACTCACTCTTCTGGACCTCAGCCACGTTGAGGCCACGCAGGCTGGCGGGCCCCGAGCACTGGGTGAAGAGCCCGATGGTTGGCCGCTGCCTCAGCCACTGGGAGAGCCAGGCCAGGTGGCAGTCGCAGAACAGGTGGTTGGAGTGCAGGCGGCTGCAGGGGAACAGGACAGCTCACAGCCCACCTCCCTGGGCCCTCAGCCCCCAGCCGAACAGCGGGAACACCAACGGGGATTTCCTGCGGCAGCGGGACACCTCTGGCCGCTGCTCCGCGCCCCCTCCAGCCGCTGGCTGCAGTGCGACCGGCCACCAGATCCTCTACTGAGCTCACACGGACCCACTGTCCTGAATCACATACTTCATTTTCAAGCACAAACACAAAGCACCTGTTCTCTGAGTTGAAACCAACTGTAATATATTCCACATCCTTCCATTTTAGGTCCCTCCTTCCCCCTCTGGCTCTGACAGCCCCAGCCAGGGTTGACCACTGAGGATGCAGAGGAGGAGGAGCCCTTGCTCTTGCCTGTGGAAGTCTTCGCCCCTGTCCCCCACCCGGGGCCCCACCCCCGCCCACCTGCCGCCAGGGCTGCCCCAGGCTGACTCACAAGGTGCGCAGCTTGGGCATGTGGTTGAAGCTGGACACGGGGATGGTGGTGATGTTGTTGTTGTTCAGGGTCCTGATCAGGGGAAAGTAGAGCCGTTCAGCGTCTACACAGCAGGAAGTTACACGCGAAGGAGGGACAGGACTTCTCTCTGACAAGCATGCAGACACACACCCAGATCCACAGGCAGGACCCTGGAGGCTCTGCCCACTCAGGAGCGGGGACACAGAGCTGCCCTCAGGGAAGTCCCCGAGTGGGGCCAGTGGCTAACAGGCAGCTGCCACAGACTGCAGGGACACAAAGCAAGGAGAGGCCAAGGCTGCCCACAGGCTTGAGCCAGTTTGGAAGTAAGGGTGGGCTTTCACAGAGGAGACAGGGTAGCATTCCTGCCTCAGGGGCCACAAAGTCCTGGAGGACACAGACACGTTGCTGGGCTTCGTGTAAGCAGGGTAGGCCTGGGGCACACCCCACAGGCATGATGTCATGAACATGTGTCCCCTCGCCCCCGTCCTGGGTGGCGGGCCTAGGGGAGCAGACAGCATGGCCTCTGCCCTGGGCCTAGCACTGCCTCCCGGGGCATCCCACCCGCTGCGGCCCAACTCCAGCTGTGAGGGCCTCAGCTCCTGGGTTAGCAAGGCCCTGCGGCCTCTGCTGCCTTCCCGCGCTCTACTTACAGCACCTCCAGCCCCCGCAGAGCCCGGAAGGCCCCTTCCTCGATGCAGCTGATCTGGTTCTTGTCCAGCTGTCTGTGGAGCAAAGGAAAGTTATACCGGAATGTACACCGTCTAGAGCAGGGGTGTCTGTGCATGTGTTTTAATCAAATGCTCATTCGTTTAAAAAAAATAAAGGGGCTGGCCCCAGTCACTCGCCCAGTATATATGCATTCATCCAAATAGCAAACACAGTAAACCTTGGATTGCGAGTAACTTGTTCTGCGAGTGCTCCGTAAGATGAGCAGACATTTCTAATACATTTTAATTTGATAAACAAGTGATGCCTTGCAATACAAGTAGTACATGATGGCTAATGTCACATGATCACAACTGACCAATGGTTCTTGAAGTTCGCTTTGATATAGGAGTGCTTCGGATCACAAACATGTTTCCAGGATGAACTTTTTGCAAACCAAGGTTTTACTGTACTCATAGAAGGTTCAGTTCTTTCTGATTTAGTTAAAACAGGACATCTAAATAAAAGCCGTGTTATATTCCTCTACCTAACTGCGTATCCTCTGGGGAGCAGGCACCCATGCCGCCCACTGTGGAGACCACCTAGCGGGTGCTGGCAGCTAGAAAATGGGATGGGTTCTCCCGGGGGCAGCGGCAGTCAGCGCTGGCAAACAGATCTCTCCCCGAGTGCCAAGCGAGACTGGCCGAGGCCACCTGGAAGGCTGCCTTTGGGATAAACCGAAGCTGTGATCTGGGCCCCTGGGAAAGAATGCCATGCTCCATTGTCTACCCCAGACAAGGGCTTGGGAGCAACACACAAGCCGGGCTCGTGTCATCCCTGCTGCTGTCAGAGCTCGGGGAGGTGGCGCATCTGGGCCAGAATACATCTGGAGGAGGAATAAACCATTACACTTATTTTCTTTAAGATGTTAATTTTTTTTAAGTTAGTTTATTTATTTTGAGAGAGTGCAAGCAGAGGAGGGGCAGATAGAAGGGGAGAGAGACAGAATCCCAACAGGATCTGCACGGTCAGCAGAGAGCCTGATATGGGGATTGAATCCACAAACCATGAGATCATGACCTGAGCTGGAATAAGAGTAGGACACTTAACCGACTGAGCCGCCCAGGAGCCCCTAAACCATTACATTTAAATAGCCCTTGACAGAGTGTATTTATTTCCATGTCTTGTTTAAACTTCAGAACAAGCCTGTGAGGTAAATCGAATATTCCTATTTTACAGAACAATATACTGAGGCTTGGTGAAATTAAGTGACTTGCAGCCACTTACATAATATGTACCTGGAAAAGAAGATTCAAACCCAACTCTCTCAATCGACTGAAGGGAAAGAGCATGGAGACTGTGCCATTTAAATGGACCTCACCTAAGCACCCACAGTCCATGACACTCCCTTCTGCCCAGTCCCCAAAGGCTGCCTGTTTCCTTTGACCCCAGATTGTTCCAGAAGACCATGCTGGCACCCGTCATCTCAGAACCCACACCAGCGCCTTGTCTGCTGGGACCACGGGGCTCAGGGAGATACACAAGGATGCTACAGGGGTGGCCCTCCAGCCCCTCCACCCTTCTCCCTCCCAGGCCTGGACTCACAAATTTTTGAGGTCTGTGGCTCCACGAAAAGCTTTTCTGGGGATGGCCTGGATGGTGTTCTCACTCAGGTCCCTGAGAGGACAAAGCCAGAGGGAGAGAAGCACGATCAGAAGAGACTTCTCCAGAGGGCCCCGATGAGTCAGGGAGGTCAGGATAGCCACAGAGTGCTCCAGCACCTGAGACAGGGCCCGCACAGGCCTGCTCTGCAGGCAAGCATTTGTTGAATGAATAAACGAATGAATGAATTAGGGAGCTGGAGAGAGGAGCCCTGCCCCAGAGGGAGTTTTATCCCCAACCAACTCCCCTCTCTGCACAGAGGGGGCTGCAGCTGGAGGGACAGGCTTGGGGTGGCCGTGACCAACTCTGCCAGATCCCAGCAGAGTCAGCTCAGCCCCCAAAATATCACCCAGGGCTGTAAGGGAGCAAGCTTAATAAGCCCACAGCCACCCCAGGGCCTGCGGTAAGTGCAGGCATGACTCAGTTTCTGTTTTACCCAGGAAGAACAGGGCTCAGGAGGAAGGCACCACTGGTAGCCCAGCCAGTATGTGGCAGGTTCAGGACACGGAATCCAGGCTGGGTCTGACTCCAGATCCTGTGCTCAAGGCCTGTGGTCAGCAGAACCACCTCGAAGAGCCTGAGCCCACACAGAGTCTGGCCCCTGCAGCCTGCTCCTTGACACGGTGCTGCCTCCCTGCTCTGCAGCTTGGATGGCAGAAGTCACCAAGGATGCCACCATTTCCCCATTATTAATGCCCTGATGTAAGGGAGGCGGAGTTACAGGGACCCTGCAGATCCCTGGCCTCTACAAGTTCCCAGAGTAGCTTCCTCCAGCTCTGCTGACAGTGGCCTGGCACCTGTCCACCAGCCTCCCCCTTCCTCTCGCAGCATCCTTACTATACTGCCTTTCCAGGGCAGTGTTTCCTCACCACAGTGGTGGCATCAACAGCCACTGTGTTCTAAGCATGTCCCCCAGGCCAGCACTGCCTAGCACATCACACACAAACCCCCCTGACCTTCACTAACCATGGGACAAATACCATTACTGTCCCCGTTTCCAAAAAATTAAAGGGAGGCTTAGAAAAATTCCAGGGAACACAGTTGGTGAGTGGTGGCTCTAGGATCTGAGCCCTGGCAGTCGAGGTCCCTCCCAGAGCCACCCCTCTCACAGCTGCCCTAGGAGCAGGCACTGGAGTTGGGAGGACGGAGGTCCTCCCCTATTTTGCAGAGGGGGGACCTGAGCTCCAAGAAGTGAAGCAATCTGCCCAAGGTTAAACCGGGATAGGGACCCAGGTGGTTTACAGGAGAGCCCCGCATCAGATGTGCCCTCAGAGTCCATAAGCTGGACAGCCAGGGGCTGACTGTCCTGACATGGGATCCAGTGCTGGACAGCTCCACAGACCCCCCCCAGCCCCTCCCGGCCAGCCCCAGGGGCTTTGACCTTGTCCCTCCTTTCAGCCATTTACCCCACAGGCCTTAGGCTTCACTGCCAGGCACCCATCCCTCGAACACAGTTCCTGGGCTATGAGGGCCACCACCCCTCCATCTGGGTTTTCCTGCTGAGACAGAGAAACGGAAGCATGATAGTAGAATGCTTGAGCCCTTCAGATCCTGGCCCCCCAGCTGTGTCTCTGCCGGTCAGCCCCTTCCTGAGCCGCAGTGTCCTTGTGTGCCGAGTGTGGATACAAGCCTGGCAAGGACTGTCCCCACCAATCCTGACCCCTCGCATAGAGTGTGAGCTCCCCCTGCTATAAACCCCACAGCCTCTCCTGTCCCCCAGACCCCTACCTGGCCCCAGGCATCTGTGGTCTTCATCATCGTCAAGCTCTCTCTCCCCTTGAAGGAAGGTGTCTCAAGCCTGTGACACAGACACTTCTCTCCTTCCAAACTACATACAAGCTCCCATCACAGCCTGTGCTCTGCTTCACTATAACTGGCTGTTCCCAGCCCTCCATGCAGCAGTTGCTTCTCCCACATCCACCTCCCGGCAGGTGGCAGTGGGTCTGGGGAGACATTTGTGCCCACCTTCCTCTCCTTCCCCAACCCCACATGCCAGTCTTCACTCTCTTCCCAGAGTCTTTGATCTCAGTTGTCTGTGTACAACTCTGGCGCCCCTGTTTAGTCTGTCTGTGTTCCTGGAGACGTTCTCTGTGCCCCCACAGTCTGAGGCTGCCCCAGAACCGCCTCTGGCCTCCTCATCCACACTCTCCGCCTTGCTTTCCCCTTCCTCAACAATTCCCACCAGCCGTTCCATCTTGAGAGGACAGGAGAGCCCTTCAGCCTTTACTCATCTGCCTCATCCTATTCTCACCCCTTCCTTGCCTAGATAGCTCTGTCCCCTGCCCAGTTCCTGTGATGCAGGTAATTGCTACATACCACAGAGGACCAGTGATACACCCTGTATTAGCCCTACCGTCCGCTTGGTCTGTGACCTTGATCTCTCCCTCTTCTTAAGTAGTTGGTGACACCAGGCAGCACAATCGGACAGGTAAACTCCAAAATTAGGAGCAAGGGCTGTGCAGGCCACACAGGTAACCAAGAGACTGCTGGCACTCAGAGGGTCACGACTTCTGTCTCGTCGCTTCCTCTGGGAGAAGCCGGCCGCCACGTCAAAGACACTCAAGAGCTCTCTGGAGAGTCCCACATGGGGAGGAACAGAGGCTTGCCAACAGCCAGCACCGGCTGCCAGCAACGTCAGTCAGTCATCAAGGAAACAGATTCTCCAGCCCCAGTCATGCTTTCCAACTCTGCAGCCTGCCATGGTCTGCACGCTGCCCCCAGAATTCAGACGCTGAAATCCCACTGCCCAATGTGATGGTGTTGGGAAGCAGGGCCTGGGGGAGTGCTCTGGCCATGAAGGTGGAGCACTGGTGAGAGCGATGAATGGCCTCATAAAGGAGGCGGCAGGGGGCTCCACCACCCCTCCTGCCTTGGGAGGGCACAGCTATGAGCCAGGAAGCCTCTGAGCCAGGCTGTGGAGCCTCACCCAACACCAATCTGCTGGCACCATGCTCCTGCACTCCCCAACATCTAGCACTGTGAGAGAGAAATGTGTTTTGTTTATAAACGACCCGATCTATGGTATTTCTGGTACAGTAGCCCGAACAGACTGAGACACAGCCCCAGCCAACATTGCGAGAGCAATCTCACTCAAGACCCTGTGCCAGGACCACCCAGCCACCTACAGAAACTGTGAGGCGAGGAAGGTGTGCTGTCCTTTTTGGCCGCTACACTTTGAGGTCATTGGCTACACATTAATCCATGATGAAAACAGGGGTGCTTCCGGGGAACGGTCCAGGAGAGGCCTAGAAGCCGCGCTAGAGAGTGTGGTCTGACTCTGAGGGCATGGGGGCCCCTGAGAGCCTGTGAGAGTCTTGCTCAGACTGGGCGTGGACGGGCTGAAATCTGTTCACAGTGAGCCTCCACCACTTGGCACTTTGGGCCTCAGTCTCCTCGTTTGTCAAAGGTGCGGGCTGGACCAGATGATCTCCTCGTCCCCCAACGGACAGAGTCCCACAACATGCTGATTGCTCCAAGACCCAGCGGCTGAGGTGCTTGGTTCCCAGGGTGTCTGAGATCCCCAGGGCAGCCCATCGCTGACGACGCGCTGACAGCAGTCTGCGAGAGGACAGACACAGTCGCCTGCCCTCGCTGTCCCACTGAGCCCCAGGGAGAACGAAGCCTGGATGGTGAGGGCAAGCCAAGAGCAGGGAGGGGCAGCGGCCTGGGGACTTGGATGGGATCAGGAAGACAGAGGGTGCCCGGGAGGTGGGGACCTCCAGGGGGCAGTCCTGTTGGCCCCAGCTGGCAGTCCATCCATCAGCCAGGCCTGGGAGGGAACTCTGGGCCGGCCACTCACATTCATTATTCCCTTTAATCCTCTCCACAACCCTGCAAGGAAGGTTTTTTATTTGTATCGATTCATTTATTGATTTAAGCCAACCTTGTTCCAGAAACGCTTTAAGGTGGCTTAGAGGGCTTTGCAGAACAACAAGAGAGCAAGGGTAAAAAGTGGGCCGAGGAGAAGAAAAATCAATGGCGGGTGCCAAGAACGCAGCACAATGTCAGCCCCACACACGTCAGGTCCAGGGCAAAGCATGGGCTCTAGGCTTTCCAAGAGCTGATGCAAACAGGGGAAACCGGCCCGTTAACAGCATCCCAAATATCTGTATACATTTAAAAGGACCAGTTTCTCAGGAGGACAGCTGTGTGGGGTACTAAGATAAGACAAGAATTCTCCAGGGATCTTTATGAAAAACGACAGTGTGGCCTAATCAATAACTCTAGATCCTTATAATAAATGGGTTTCAAGTGTCTGTTTCTTATAATAGCATGGCATCAAAATACAGTTCAGGAAATGCAATTCTGTAAGGACTCACGACAGGAGCTAAGTGGGGAAGGGAGGGGCAGAAAGAGTGTGTGCAAAGGCTGGAGCTGGACTAGAGCCTGGTGCGATCCAGGGTCAGTTAGGTTTGCCTGGAGCGGAAGGCACTGGGAAAGTATCTGCAGGAAAAAGGCTTTGCACGCCAGAGGTGACAGGTTACACGGGAGAGAGGCATCTGATCCAACAGCCTTTCAGGCATTGCTCTGGGGCCCCAAAGCTTACCAAGGAAAGATGCTGCCCCCAGGCAGGCAGGAGATTTGACATCAAGAGCCCATCCACAACGTGAGGGTCAAGGGGTGGGGGTGGAGCCACCCAGGGCCAGCCCACAGGACCGAGCAGCCCACGCTATTAAAATGAGTGAAGGAACCTGAACTTAAGACCCAGGAAGAAGCCAGCCTCTAGACCAGAGGAAAATGGGTGAACCTTGGAAGCTGGCCTTCCAAAGAAAATGCACTATGCTGGCAGCACAGGAGGGGGTGGAAAAAGCTTGAAAGGTACAAGGAGAAGGATCCAGATTCAATTCCTGCTTTTACCACTTATCACCCAGGGATCTCAGAAGTTACGGACCCAATGGCTTCACTGTCCCCGTTTGTAAAATGGAGATAAAAATACCTACCACACAGGTTTGTATAAGATGAGCTCATGTATTTAAGCTTCTGAGTCCATGAAGAAGTGAGTTAGTGTACTTAAGCTTCTGTCCTAGTACCTCCACTTGGCAACATTTAAGAAAGCTGACCTTTGTCCCTCAAACCCAGTTGGCCAGTCCCTTTCTGAAGGTTCTGGCTGTAGTTTCAAGTTTGCTCACTAGGGGGCATAAGAAGCCTTCTCCGCCACAGCACAAACCCCAAAGAAAGCTATTCTCATTTTTTTTGCCCCAGTTGACCTCCTATCTGGTCAACAATTGTCTTGCCTTTCCCAGATCTCTCTGAAGTAATGTTCCTCCTCTACATTTTCACTAGGTTGGCATGCAATCCCAGAAGGCACCACCTACATCTTCCATTTTTGCTCCATCATCCTGCGGTGACCTTGTCACAGGCCCTAAAGTGTGTGTGGCCGGGGTGTGTCAGGGCAAATCGAGATACACTGAGAGAGGTCACCCTGGAAGAGGGAGGGTGCTGGAGCTGGAAAGAAAAACCCAACCTGCCAGCAGCTGGCGGCCTGAGCCTGGCCAGGGGGTAGGGGAGGGCACAGAGCCCTGGGGCAGATGGAGGCTCAGAGTCCCAGGCAGGACAGTGAAAAGCAAATTCCCAGAGTAAGGATGCAGCAGCCAGACAAGGGACAGACTGGGGAGATAAACACAGGCCTGGGGACAAATTCTAAGGGGTGAGGATGAGATCTCGGGCTTTGACAAGCTCCCCGGGGAATATAGATGCTGGTCCAGGAAGCACACGCTGAGAGGAAAGCCCAAGCAGAGTGTCATAACAGACACGGGTTCAATAAACCCTGACTTACCTACTTAAATCACGTGGTCTTGGGCAAGTTACTTAAACTCTGTGGCCTGTTTCCTCATATGAAAACTTGGGTGTGAGAAGTGGCACCTACTTTGCAGGACCTGATATAACAGGTGCTGTATGTTCTTAGCCCTGCCTCTTACTCCACTTAAGCTGCCATTCCTTCAGTTCTTCAGAACCTCCCTGCCACAGGACCTTTGCACTTGCTGTAACTGCTGCCTAGAATATTCTTCCTCTGGTCTTTACCCAGTAAATTCCTATTTGTTCTTCACATCTCAGTCTACAGATGCTTCCCCTGACTGCTCCCTCTGCTTCAGGTTCTCAAGACCTCATGCTTTTCCTTCTTAGCACCAATCCAGGTTTATAATGAAATATTGCTATACTGAATATAATTAATACTGATTTTTGGTTAATATCCATCACTCCCTCCAGATCAGAATCTCCCTCTCTTCTCCCCTCCCCCACCCAGACCATACTCTCTTAAGAGAGTCTCTTTTAAGGGTGCCTGGGTGGCTCAATCAGTTGGGCATTTGACCCTTGATTTTACCTCAGGTCATGATCTTGCAGTTTGTGAGTTTGAGCCCTGCACTGGGCTCTGTGCTGGCAGCTCAGACCCTGCTTGGGATTCTCTATCTCCTGTCTCCCCCTCTTTCTCTCTCTTTCTCCTCACCTCTCTCTCTATCGCAAAAATAAATAAACTTAAAAAATAAATATATAAATGTTCCTGATTCTTAAAAACAAACAAACAAACAAGAGAGGACTGTCTCTTTTGCTCCCTTATGGTACCCTAGACCCAGTACATTGTGAGACTCAGTAGTTTTTAACTGAATTGAACTAATGCGGATCCACATTATTCTTTTGCTCCAATCCCTCTGCATTTCCCTGACCCAAACAAGGAGCTAGGCCGGCTGTGCAGCTGACAGGGGAAGCCAGGGGCTTGGAGCTGCACAGGCTGGCTCCACCTTGTCTTTGGGAAAGCCCCTCACTCGTGCACTGGGCATACGCCATCAGATGAGGCTCATAAGGGGAAGGGAAGCGCTGCAGAAGCCCTCTTGCCCTGGTTTTATCATCAGCCTTGCCTTCCCCTCCCCCATCCGTACAGAACCTCAGTAACTGAACACGCCCACGTGGCACTCAGGTGACACCAGCAGCATGAGCAGGGAGGTGTGGGCAGCGCTGGAGGAAGGGGACTCTCCTGGGACCCCATGAGGAAGAGAGGGAGCTGGAACCCCTAAGCTTGCCTCTGGGGAGCTCCAGTTAAGCGTCCCTGAGGCGAAGATTTTCGCGGTCTGAACCCCACCACTCAAGATCAAGGGCCCTGAGAGGCAAGCCGCTGCCAGCTGCAGCACCCCCAGGACTGGAAACACCCCCAAAGACCCCAGTCAGGCCGCTTTCCATGAAAAGAAGGGAGCAGCGAGGCCCACCCCCCTGACTTGGGCGTGATCCCAGGGCTCCTGCAGTCTCTGCCAGGGCTGGGGAAAGCAGGGCTGGGAGGCCGAGGTCAGGACCCCATGTTCTCGCTGCTAATCCCCCTTCACGCTCTAACCCGATTGGGCCCTGCTGGCAGACTGGCCTCTGAGGGCCTCAGCGTGGGGCCCAGCTGGGGACTGTTGGGCACCAGCCAAGGCAGACTCGGCTCTGGGCTCCTGCAGCCAGCTTGCCAACCCCACCTCAGGCCCCACTGGGGCCTGCTCTGTCTGCCTTGCAGGCCACACAGAGAGAGGGAGGCTCTGGGCAGTCGGGCCTGTCCCCTTGTGCTAACAGCCTGGCTGGCTATCCTGAGCCCACCCGACACGGGCCCGGTGGGAGGCAAGTAGGGCGTCCTGTTTTGGGCCCCCTCACCAGATCTTCCTTGTTGTGAGACTGTCGGATGAGGACTCAGGCCTCAAAGCTGGCCATGAACCCATCACAGAGTCCCAGCAGCCTCCCTGTCCTTGAGGTGGGAATGACCATGGGCTTGGGGGGCCGCACTGAGGCTGTGTCAGCTGCCACCACTTGCACTCTATAATGGTCCTCATGGGGCCCTGTAGGGAGGGCTGGGTGGGGGTAGGGTGGGGACAGGTGGTCAGTGCTGGGAAATCTGGGTCTGGGAATCAGGAGGCTGAGACTCGAGGCCAGCTCTGCCCCCAGCCCACCTGGTGACATGGGGTGAGATCTGCAGTTGGTTCCCAGCTCCTCAGTCTCCCTTCCAACAACACTGCCCTCCCAGAGAAGCTGAGAGGGTTCAATCAGTGAGTGGCGGCCCAGCATGGGGGTGGGGTGGCTCACACTGCTGCCATTAGGGAATCCCGCCCCCATATCCCACAGTGGGTGACTCAGCATCCGTGCCTCCAGCCCCTGGGCCAGCAACAGCGGAGCTACCTGGGAGTTTGTTATAAGTATGGGCTTTCTGGTCCCACTTGCTAAATCAGAATCTGCCTTTTAGCAAGACACCCAGTTGATTTGTACACATATTAAAATTTGAGAAGCCCCGCATCTGACAGAGGGGATTTTTAAAATGTTTCCCTGTCCCCAGCTAGGGCTAAATGGGATTTTATTCCCTGCTCCCAGCCAGCACTTCAGTGCAAGGGGCAGAGGCGCCAGCTCCTGTTCCTTCAGGGCTGGGAGTGGGGAGACTTGGACACGGACCACACCATGGGTGGAGAAAGGGAAAAGCAGGAGCCTGTCACCTGCGGCGTGCCACTGCCAACCTGCACGGAGACCGGAGGAGGCACTCACAGGATGGGGGGGGGGGTAGGAGGAAGGGGCAGCGACCTCTAGGTTTGCCCCTCTGCCCTCCTTGCTTTCTAGGTGGGTTTTAGGGGTGGGTAGGGGCATGTTGCCTGAGGGCTTTGCTGCGAACCAGGCTATGAAGGTAACCAGCAGGTGAGACTGCTAGGAGGCCAGGGGTCACTGCTCCAGGGAGACTCTGCACCCCAGGTCCCCACCTCAGGAGGCGCCCTCAGGGAAGGGGTTGGCAGTGCCTCCTGGGTGGTATCCCCAGTGCCCACCTGCTCTGAGGTGCTCCCGGGATCTGGAAGGACCATCCCTCGCTCGCCTCTGCCTGTCCTGCAATCCTGCCTCAACCTCCACCCCTCCCACCCAGGAGGGAAATTAATCCGGCAGTTACCCCTCTCCGTTTGCTCTCCCGAGCCCATGGGACAACATTCAGGTGCCCCAGATTCACCTTGCGGGCGGACTGCATGTGTGTGCCCCTGTCTCTGGGGGACCTTCAAGGGGGTTCTTTATTTTATTTTTTTAATGTTTTTATTTATTTTTGAGAGAGAGAGAGAGAGAGAGAGAGAGAGAGAGAGAGAGAGAGACAGCATGAGCAGGGGAGGGTCAGAGAGAGAGGGAAATGCAGGATCCAAAGACAGGCGCCAGACTCTGAGCTGTCAGCACAGAGCCTGACACGGGGCTCGAACCCACAAACTCTGAGATCATGACCTGAGCTGAAACCACTTAACCAATTGAGCCACCCAGGCGCCCCTCAAGGGGGTTCTTTAGAGGCATTTGGTGGCAAGGACCTGAACCATGCTGCCTCAGCTCTGACCTCACTGTGGGCACCAGGGCTTTGTCAGTTCGTAAACCTCAGACACTCCCAGGAGACAGTCCGTGTTTGTTAGGGGCTGATCCTGGTGTGGATGAACTTGTTTCATCGTCTCCAGGAGTCAAGTTGGGACAGGAGGAAAGAGGACAGTGCAGAAGTGACCCGAGTGTGATGCCAAAGGAGTGCACTGGTGGGTGGGGTGGGGAGCTAGTTTCCTCTGGCCTGGGCCAACCCCCCAGCCCCTGATGTTGTCAGAACAAAGGAAAGACCAAGGAAGCTGCCTTTGCCTTCTCCTGGTGGCCGGACTGCCAGCTCCCCTTGCTAATCCTTGTGGCCTCCGGACGCCCTCTCCTCTGCTCTCCTAATCAGCAGAATCAAGCCAGCAAATGGCAGGGCTGGCAGATAAGCCAGTATCCCCAAAGGGGGCCCCAGTGACGGTGAGGAGCTGGCCAACCAGTAGCCAGTCCGGGAGGAGAGCCAGGAGACCTGGGTTCAGAAGCAAGCCTCCTTGCACCTCAGTTTCCTCATCTGGAACATAAGCTTGTAAGAAGGGTAAATTAAAAAAGTATGTGAAAGTGTCCAGAAGAGTGTCTGGTGCACAGTCGGTAACAATCACGGTACTGCTGGTAAGCTTCGAACTTCCCCTAGTAATTATTACTGGGTGATCCAGCGTGTCCTGTCTCCCTCACCTCCTCTCCCTGTCCTAAGGTGCTTATAAGATTCATAGAATTCAAGCTCACACATGCTCTGTGAGCTCCTGAGATTTTAAAAAGTGCTGCATATACCAGGCTTTTCCCAGGGAACTCCTGATAGCCAAAGTCCTCTAGGTGGTTTTAAAGGCTGACACCACGGATGGCGGGGTTGAGCTTTGCAGGAGACAGGGGCTGGCCTGAACAGGGCATGCCAGACACTGCCCGCTGGAGAGATGCCCTCCCTCCTCTGCCAGCCACGCTGCCCTGAAGCCACACACCCTCCTGTGCCGCCCCCTTCTGCTCCAGCCCTGCAGTTAATGCTGCAGAAACCTCATTAGGAAGAGCCATTAAGCAGCCCTGGATAGTTGCACCGTAAAACCAGCCAGGGTAACATTTCCTCCTTGAACCAGGCTGTTTGTTATGCAGCTACAGAACATCACTGAAATCCATTCCCACACTAGAGATATCAGATGAGAGGCACACACCCAGCCCACAGAGCAACCTCAGAGCCCTGCCAGGGAAAAGCTGCTGAGAGGCTGGAATCCCATTCAAGAGGGAACAGCTCAGGGGTGGGGGTGGAGGGGACAAGAAACAGAACCAGCAGGCACGGGTCCCAGCTAACACGGCAAGAACACAGTGGTGGGGGATGGGGGAATAGGTGCAGAGAATGCAGGCCTCTCTTAACTTGGGGGCCAGAGCAAGGCCTTCCCTATACTCAGCCACCACACACTGGGCCCCAAGGAAGTGCCTGACATTTCTACTGATCTTGTCCTGACACCAACGTGTTGTTAGAACAACTTCAAACATTCCCAGACCTGACACACGGCGGGGGGGGGGGGGGGGGGGGGGGGGGGGGGGGGGGGGGGGGGGGGGGTGTGGAGATGGAGGTGCAGCAGGAGGAAGAATCAAGATATAGAAGAAAGAACGTGAGCTTTGGAGCCAGACAACCCTAAGTTTGACTCCAAGTTCCACCACCATTTATAGCCCGTGTGTTCCTAGGCAAGTTACTCAACCTCTCTGAGTCTAGTTGCTAGTGTGTGAAGGAGGGTTGATCACAGCTCCCTCTTGTTGAGCTGTGGTGAGGATGACAAACCATACGTGCCTTTTATACAAAGCACAAAACAGGCAAAACTAATCTTTGCTATTAGAAGTCAGGACCATGGGGGCGCCTGGGTGGCTCAGACAGTTGAGCGTCCGACTTCGGCTCAGGTCATGATCTCATGGTTCGTGGGTTTCAGCCCCACATCAAGCTCTGGGCTGACAGCCCAGAGCCTGGAGCCTGCTTCAGATGTCTCCCTCTCTCTCTCTGCTCTCCCCTGTTCACACTCTGTCTCTCTCTCTCTCTAAGATGAATAAACATTAAAAAAAAAAAAAGCCAGGATCATGGTTACCCTGGAGGGAATGGAGAGAATTGATGATGGGAAGGAGGTACAGGAAGTTTCTGGGTGCTCATGATATGTTTACGTCTTGGTCTGCTGGTCCACCATGCTGGGCACATGGGTGTGTCTGCTTTGTGAAAATTCAGTGAGTAGTATATATGAACATACATAGCACATATGCAGACAGTTACACTCTTCTGTTTGTATGTTATTCTTCAGTGAAAAGACTGCAAAATAACACGTGAAGCACTGATTCGCATGCCTGGTGCTTTGTAGACATGCAACAAATGCCAGTCCCCTGCCTCCCTGAGCCCTCACTGGAGGAAGCAAATGGGGAAGAAAATCTTCCAAAATGACAAACTCCAGAAGAATTGGGGCTCACAATTCTAAGTGGCGGGGAAATATGTGGGCTGAGGGCAAACTGCACAGAGAACAGTGTGGCAGAAAGAATACCCACCCCAAAGTGCTGAGGGACCAGAGACCAGCTTCAAACAAGTAAGGAGGTTGAAAGCAGGCACCGTGGGCACACGAGAAGTATGTGCTGGGTGAAGATACTGCATCTCCGGGGGAAGGATGGCCTCTGTCTCTAATGCAGCAATGCGTGTCTCTGTTCCATATCTTCCTGGAGACAGGCGGCTATGCCCTGCTCCAGGATGACACCCCAGGGTCAAGCGGGTGAGCTGAGATGCTGGTGCTGGGAATGGGGGGACAAGGATCTTGGGGATCCAGGGCAGGAGTGGGGGAAATGGGCCAATGAAAGAGCCTTCAGAACAGGTCTGGATTCTTTTTCTGCCTATTTCAAGAAGGGATTATTGGGGCGCCTAGGTGGCCCAGTCAGTTAAGTGTCTGGCTTCTGGCTTCAGCTCAGGTCATGATCTCATGGTTCATGGGTTCGAGCCCTGCATCAGGCTCTGTGCTGACAGCTAGCTCAGAGCCTGGAGCCTGCTTCGGATTCTGTGTGTCTCTCTCTCTCTGACCCTCCCCTGCTCGCACTGTCTCTCTCTGTCTCTCAAAAATAAATAAAAAACATTAAAGAAAAAAATAAGGGATTATTAAGGTAGTTTTAAGGACACATTATTAGATGGAGTAAGGTAAACACTAGAAGAGGAAAGAAAGAAAGAGAGAGAGAGAGAGATAAAGAAGAGAAGGGAAGGGAAGAAAAGAAAAGGAAGGGAAAGCAAAGGAAGGGAAGGGAAGAAGGAAGGAAAGAAGGAAAGGAAAGGGAAGGGAAGAGAAGGGAAGGGAGGAAGGAAGGGCTAAAGAACAAAAGAAAGAGATAGTAAAATAAAATAAGAGAAACATACTCTGCAAAAGCCTTTGCATCTGTTTACAAATGTGCCCTGGCTTCTCCCAACCTAGGGGAATGTGGAGACCAATGTGCTATACAATTTATAAGGTCCACAGATGAAAGCAAGCTTGGGAGAGGCATGGCCCTTCCTGGTTCTAAAACCAAACAAGGAAGCCTCCCACCAGCCCCCATAAAGAGGTGGCCAAAAGATAGAAAAATAAGCCTCTCATCAGCATCTGCAAAGACTGCCCAACTATGCTAGGTCACTCCCTTCTGAGTCACTTCCCCAGAAGCCAAGTCACAGATCAGCCAACTCCCCAAAGAGTCAATTGTTTCCTTTACCAATCTGGTCTTATTTGGGTGGTTCCCCATTTGTCTTCACAATGGCCTTTTAGAATCGGTTGTGTTGTCTCTGCCCCAGTTCCCTGCTCTGCAATCACAAGAAGAGATTAGAGGTGGTTTCACCATAGTTCAAACACCAGGAGTGGGGGCAGAGACAAATGGAACAGCCCTTCAACTACTCTAATAAAGACAAAATGCAAACCAGTCGACTCACACTACATAGTTAGAGGAAGTAAGTCAATGTGATGAATTGGTCATTTGACAAATTGGCCATTCAGTGAATTGACTTTTGGCAAATTGGCTTTTAGCAAAATGACATTTGGTTTAAATTGGTCTGCTTCTGCCATAGCAATGTGTTTCACAGGGCCATTACTCACACTCATGGCCGGGTACCAGAGCTCAGGAGAAGCTGTTCTGCAGATAGATCAACCCCACTTTATCTAATACATTGCTCTCCACTAGACTGGCCTAACCCAAGCTGGAATTTGGATTTTGAAGGATAGATGCATTACACAGCATGCAGGCCATCCTTCATCTGTGTTGCTTTCCTCAGTTAAGCTCTCCCAAAGTCTAAGGGGCAGACTCCTTGGGTTCTCCCTGGTAAAGACCTGGGAGTGGGATGGTAGGATTCAGTGTGGTTTGGAAAGGGAGAGAACCAAGGGTGCGGCAACAAGGCTGGGCAAGTAGAACCCAGGGTGTGCTCGGGGAGGGGGCTCCACTCAGTGCAAATGACCAAGTTGCCAGTCTGAGCTTCCCCGGGAGAAGGCAGGGGCCCTAACCCATGTGAGGGCAGCTAATGCCAGAAAAGAATTCTGATTGAAGCCTGTGACAGGAGCCATTCATCAGTCCACCAAGGAAGCCAAGAGACCATCACTGAGCCCCTGAGGCTTTACCAGTTCTCTATTTCCTGACCTCCAAGGGAAAAATGGGGCTTTTTTTAAAAAATCAAAGACAACACCTATTGTCTCCCTGTCTCCTACACTGCAGTCCAGGCACTGTAAATCTTGGTTTCTGGAGTTGCTCAGAAGAAAAGAGGAGCTTGAAGGATTGGAATGGCAAGAGAGAGGTCAGCCTCCCTGGCACATCTGCTACCCTTAATGTCCCTTCCCAAAGGGCATGAGACCCCTAACCACTTCCCAAGGAGGCAGAAAAACAGAGCCCTGCCAAGTTACAGGGCAAGAATGGTGGGCTAAAATGAAAGCTCTTCAACCTAATATCAATTTCTAATTTTCACATATGGTCAGAGTCCCCCACCCCCAACCTGTCTCTCCCAGGATGTGGCCACAGGAGGTTAGGTGTCCTCTCTATTCCAGGCCTTGCAGCTTAGCCTCATTTCCACAACTAGGTGAAGACTGGGGGTGGGAGTCCTAGTAGTCACTGGGAGATCTGGGGTGGTGGTCCTGGGCAGAGGGGCTGGATACCAGAGACTCTGAGAAGCCAGTGGCTGATGGCCTTGGATCCTCCCTCCATCCTGCCCACACCAAGACCACTTTATTCGCAGAGGCTCAGGGACACTCCTATCTGGACTGACTTGTGGCTGAAGCCTATTGCCACAGGATTCCAAAGCTCACCTCTTTGTCTTTCATACATGAGAGGATTTGGAAGAAGTGACAGTTTTTGAGATACTTGTAGGAATCCAGGTGCAAGGAGAAGTCCCTGGACAATGCTCATCCGAGTCAGGGGCTGACATTCTGTTCTTCCCACAGAATGTCAGCTCAGGGAAAATACTTGAATCTTGTGCCATTTTTTTATGAGATATGTCTAAAACTTACTATAGAATCATCTCAGTTCTAAAACAGAGGGTCCTGAGCATAATTTAACCTTTTTTTGATGACTCAGTGTCAACATTATGAATGTTCATTACCATACTCTTTTTTTTTTTTAGATTTTCACCTCCTTACCCCAAGTTCATCTATCAAATGTCACTACTGACATGTATAGCTTCTAGATGCCTCCCCACCCACCTGCCCATCACTTTGATGATTCTAATGTGCTGAGCCAGTGTAGCATAGTGGGGTAGCTGCAGTCAGAAAGCCTGGGAAAGCTGCTATGCCTCAATTACATTTTCTGGAAAATAGGTATGGTGAGAATTTTTAAACTTTTATTATTTTTTTAATGGTGAAAATTGTTTTGACTATTTTTATTTATAAAAATTTTTAAGTTTATTACTTAGAGAGAGATAGTGCAAGTGGGGGAAGGGCAGAGAAAGAGGGAGAGAGAGAGAATCACACTACTAGTGCAGAGCCTGATGTGGGTCTTGCTCCCACGAAACCATGAGATCATGACCTGAGCTGAAACCAAGGGTGGGATATTTAACCAACTGAGCCACTCTGGTGCCCCTATGTGACTTTATATTTTTAGAGAAGTTTTAGGTTAACAGAAAAATTGATGGAAAACACAGACAGTTCCCATATAGTCTCTTCCCTCTGTACATGCACAAAGTCCACCATTGCCAACATCCACACCGAGTGGTGGGACTCTTTATCATAGAAGGTTGTTTTAAGGATTAAATGGAATAATGTATATAAAACATATAAAATACCTAGCACAGTGCCAGGCACACAATAAATGTGTTTAATATATGTAGTTATCATCATCAATTATAACTGTGTATTATACAAGATTCAGTGATGATCATAAAGGTCCTAAGAATTAAAGTAAGTGACTTTGGTGGGAGGATCTGGGGGAAGGTATTTGGGGCATAGGCAGTTTTCAGCACCTCTCTGTGTTTAGGTCTGTATGCAGGCAATGGGAGGTCTGACTTACAGAGAAATACAGCAGGATCAAATTTCACTCCTATCTGGAAGTAGTTTAGTGGTGTGGATTGTGCTCAGCACACGACTCTCCTAAGAGTCCAAGAATGGGTCCTTTGCAACTCATAATGGTGCTCACCTGACCCTCTGTGTGCATGCTATGAGCTGGACTCCCTGTGGACTTTTGAGAAATAAAACTGAATAGACAAGGTCTGGATGTGTGGGTCAGATGGGTAAGGCTGAAGGTGGGTAGGATCCAAAATGTAGCTTTAGCTCTGACCGGAAGAGTTGCCAAGATGGTTCAGGACCACGGACAGCTCCTCGAGGCACAGGCTTTCCCACTGCGGCTACTTGCAGATCTCCCTCATCCAATTAGATACCATCCTGGCCCTGTAACTTGGCAGGGCTCTGTTTTTCTGCCTCCTCGGGAAGTAGTTAGGGGTCTCATGCCCTTTGGGCATCCCTGTGTAACTATGTGGAAGGGACATTAAGGGTAGCAGATGTGCCAGGGAGGCTGACCTCTCTCTTGCCATTCCAATCCTTCCCTGCTTCTTTTCATTTGCACCTCAGCCGGCTGTCCACAGTGACACTGATTTGCCTCTGGCTGCTGTGAAAAACAAGGTGCCTCCAATTCCTGATTCTACAGAAGAGATGGAAACAACTTTCCAGCTTCTGGGATGCTGGTCCCAACAGCCCTGCTCCCCCAGGGAATGGCTGGTGCTGCCTGAAACTCTGGTGTCCTGCCTCATCCCTTTAATGCTCCAGACCAGGGATCCCCCACAGAGCGCTGAGGGCCATACAGCTGTTGCAAATTCTGGCCATGCTCATGCACCCCTAACATTGTCTGTAGCCTGACTGAGATACGTAAGACCACGGGCTTCACCTCTCTGGCTTCTTTTCCATATCTAGAAAATGGGCACCGTTTAGAGTCATTATCTCAGCAAAGTGCCATGAAGACCAGATAGGTGGGTTGGCAGTTTACGGTCTAGTGAGTGGGTGCTACTGCTACTGATCGCTCCTCTTCCTGCCCCTCCCACATGGGTGTGGATGCTGTTGTGATAAATAAGAGACAGATGCAGTTAAAAGTGCTGCTGGATTCATAACAGGATATGTTTTCTCAGCTACCACATAACTCTCCCATGCTTTTTTTTTAAGTTTATTTATTTTGAGAGAGAAAGAGAGAGAGCACAAGCAGAGGAATGGCAGGGAGAGAAGGGAGAGAGAGAATCCCATGCAGGCTCTCCACTGTCAGCACAGAGCCTGACATGGAGCTCGAATTCATGAACCACGAGATCATGACCTGAGCCGAAGTTGGATGTTTAACCAACTGAGCCAGCCATGCGCCCCAGCACTTAAGTTTTAATAATTGATTAGTCATCCAATTATTTAATGTTTATCTCCTGAACAAAATTATGCATTCCATGAGGCAAAGCCCATGTCTCTTTACTGCATGCGTAACAGAGAGGTGGGATTCAATAAACATTTGATGATCATTTGGGCTACTCAAAATGTCAAACCAGCATTTGGGAGGGGGTCCACGACTTTCTGACATTAAAAAACAGGTCCCTCTCAGGGCCTGTTAGAATAAGGGTATAAGGGTCCTGCTGTGACTCCCCCTCCCCCACCTCTACCCACACAGCTGTCATTCCTCTGAGGATCCTGTTCCACAGCAAAGGAGAAAGGCCCTGAACTGGGTCCAAACTACCTTTATGTCAGTGCTGGGCGGGAAGGGCCACAGGCCCTGGGAAGAAAAGCCAAATGTTGTCTGCAGACTCCTCTCTATTAATGCCCGTTTCTGCTCCCCTCACAGCCTACCCTCTCCTCCATGTCTCACAAAATTCCCTGCTGTTTCCATCACTGCACCTGTCACATTGCATGTCTGCGAGTCTCCAGCCGCCTGACAATAATGACAACACAGCTGTTAGGAAGGATACACCTGTTCTCTGCCTACCTCCTGGAGAAAGGCATACTAATGTGAGGAGAGTGGCCCGCCTCCGGACCACATGTGGGCACAGCCACACCACCACGGAACGCCAGCCACATGAATGTTCTGTATGCCCACTCTCCCAGATCCAGCTCCAGCTTGGAGAGCCCGAGGTCTCCAGCCTAGCCTTGTGCTCCAGCTCAGATTTACCAGA
Organism: Suricata suricatta; assembly: GCF_006229205.1. Classification (NCBI taxonomy): domain Eukaryota; kingdom Metazoa; phylum Chordata; class Mammalia; order Carnivora; family Herpestidae; genus Suricata; species Suricata suricatta. The sequence continues at coordinate 156,424,504 of NC_043701.1, forward strand.
GCTCTGCACTGGAGGGCTTGTGTGGATCAGTGCAGCCAATGTTTCCTATTTTTCATCTGTCATAGTCTGAGAACAAAGCCACATTGGAGTAAAAACTACAGCCTTACTACTCAGTGTGATCAGAGATGTGCAGAATTGGCTTTGGTAGACATGCAGAATCTCAGACCCCCTCCCAGGCCTACAGAATCAGAATCTGCATTGAATAAGGTGACTTGTGTCCATTTAAGTTGTGAAGCACTAGACAGCAGCACTCCTCAAACCGGGGTGCACAGTAGAGTCTGGGGAGCTTTAAAAACAACTGGTGCTTGGGGGCACCTGGGTGGCTCAGTCGGTTGAGCATCTGACTTTGACTCAGGTCATGATCTTGCAGGTCATGAATTCAAGCCCCACATAGGGCTGGCTGCTGTCAGCACAGAACCCGCTTCAAATCCTCTGTCGGCCTCGCTATCTGCCCCCTCCCCTACATGTGCGCATGCGCTCTCTTTCTCTCTCTCACTATTGCTTTCACTCTCGCTCTCCCAGAAATAAATAAACATTAAAAAAAGCTACTGATGCTTGGACCTCACCCCAGAGATTCTGATTTCACTGGTAGAGCCTGGGCACCAAGACTTTTCAACGCCCATTTTACACATTCCAATGTGTAGCCAGGATGGAGAATCCTTATTCTTCTGTCCTCTCTGCCCCTCTGGTGCCTCGTCTTGTCCTCCGCTCAGTGTACCTCTCCTTACAGTGCTATTTGCTTCTCCAACTCTTTCTTTCTCAGTATTTCCAATCCCCCAGGATTACTGATGCTAACCAAGTGGTGAGGAAAGTAGTTCACACTAGATAGTGAACGACTGATAGCCTTGATTCCCATTAATATGTGCATTTTTAAAAAAGGAGAATTCCTGACTCAGCCTTCATCATGGTGACATTTGATTAGTCTGAAGAATGTAAAGGAAACTCTTTAAGCAGAGTAGGCCTTCCTGATCTCCCTGAATTTGCCTTTTCTATTCAGCTAAACTTACTGTACAGGAAAAGAAGTATTTATAGCATAGGTAAAAGTTTACTACTAAATTCAGATGGTCAAGCAAAGACATTTGCATGTTTAGCCATGTGCATGTGCTACTTTCTGTCTCCTACAGATGATAGGCTGTCCCAGGACATTTTTGGTGGGAGGGAGAAAGAAAGAAATGGGAGAGAGTCAGAGCGTACTTTCAGAAGTCAGGAGCAGAGGCTGGGGGCCAACACCATGGGTGGCAGGATCAGAAGTTCCCACATCTATCAGACCTTTGTGGTGACTCTGGTGCCAATGTCTCTACACAAATACACTCCCCTCAGACTCATGAGCTGCCATGGGGAGGGTCCAGAGACCAAGGGAAGGTAGAGGCCAGACCAAGTTTATTTATCAGATGAGCACCACGGACTGGAACAGAAGCCAGAATTCCAGACAATACGCTCTGAGCCCACCAGCACACCCTTGGGATGTACTGTGGAGGGAAAACCAGCAGGGAAGCCATGGGCTGAGATCCCAAGGGAGCAGCATCCAACTCCCAGATTCAGGGTATGTTAGAAAGCCACCTGGTAGAACTCAAGGAGCCCAAAGACAGAAAGAGAGATGGGGACAAGAGACCAATAAAGAAAAATGGGCAAAAGAGAATGAATAAGAGAGAAGCTAAATGAGAGGAAAAGACAAATAGAGGCAGGCAGAGGAGCCAAGACCCCCGACTGAAGATAAGGCTCTGAGGCAGGGACTGGAGGCACCTGGTTTTCCACAGCAGCCGGAGGCGAGTCAGTGTCACCATGGACAGCCAGCTGAGGTGCAAATGAAAAGAAGCAGCGTGTGAGCCTGCGGGGGCTTTCTGCTCTGGGCGCTGGGCTCTAACATCCTCTGGCCTCTCTCTTCTGCAGGCTGGGCAGCTGGGGGCTAATTTACCCATGGCTGGAGGTGTCAGGCTCTGATGATGAGTGTGAAGCCTGCAGGTGACCTGCCCTCGGGGACACATCCTGTGTGACTAATCGCCAGGCAGAGGTGGGAATGGAGTTCCGGCTACTGGGGCCTCTCCCCAGCAGAATCAAACCCTCATGTGTGTGTATGGCGTGGGGGGGGGCGGGGGGCCCTGTCCTCACTCGTGCCTGGAGAGGGAAGGCTTTTGTGTGAGGAGGGCCCTGAAGGCTAGCAGTAGGCTGGGGTACAGAGCCGGTAGGGACAGGCTCTCATCATGGAGGGGTGGGGGACACTGGCAAATGGTGGTGTGTTGGGTGCATGGTTCATTTTCTCTCTTGCACACCACAGACCCAACAAATACTTTGCATGTAAGTTAAGAATAGAGACTCTGGTGCCAGACTATCTGGGTTTGTAATCCTGGCTTTGCCGCCTCTTACTAGCTGAGTGACCCTGAGCTTATTGCATAACCTCTCTGTGCCTCACTGCCTTCCTCCATGGAATGGGAATAATAAATACTAATTGTATGTAGCTCATGGGCTGTTGTGAGGATTAATGAGTGAATATGCATAAAGTGTTCAGATCGGTTCCTGTCAGCACATGATGAATGCTGTGTGAGTTAGTTATCATCATCCTTGCTACTGTTGGTCATTCAGCCCTTGTAAGTGCTAGGCACTGGGCTGGGGGCTCTGACAGAGCAGCGACCAAGACAAAGAGGTCTGTGCTTCCACGGGTTTGGCTTTCCATTTGAGTTGGAGAGAGAAACACGAAATAGCACAACCAAAAACCTTCAAGCTGATTTCCAAGGTGGATGAGTGCCATGTAGGAACTAAAACAGAGCGCTGTGCTAAAGAGTAACTGGGAAGGAGGAGGCTTCAGTGGCCAGGGTGGTCAGGGAGGGCTGCCCCGTTTGTCCCAGGAGAAGCCAAATGGTGAGAAGGAGGGAGCCATATGGAGTCCTGGAGAAGAGCATTACAGGCAGAGGAAGCAACAGGGGAGAGACAATGAAGCAGGGGTGAAGTGTTGGGGGACAGCAAGGGGGCCCGCATGACCAGCGTGCCTTGAGGCAGGAAGGAGCCACAGCCAGGAATGGAGGCAGGGATCCGGCGACAAGGGGTTCATGGCCATGGCCAGGATATAAGGTGGACTCTACATGAGTTAGAGGGTGTTAGGTAAGAGGGACGCGGGATTTGATTGGCATTTTCAGGGAGAGCTGGCTGCTGGGAGGTGACTGCATTATGAACATAATGGGGTGCAGGGAGTAGTGAAAGCACGCACTGAGCCCTCTTAATAACCAGAGAGGGAGGACTTTTAGGATAAGGAGGCTGAAGCTCCCAGAGCTGCTGCAGAATGGAAGGAGTACAGGGCCCATGGCAGCTAGCACTCAGGAGTGCTTACGTCTCCCAAGGCTCGGTGCTCTCTCTGTCACCACCTACAGCACAGGTTCAGTTGGGAACTCAGAGTCATCCAGCTTGTCCTGGAGTCCAGTTAGGCTCCAAGTCTGGCTGGCTCCAAAGCCCTTGCCCTTACTGGCTAAGGCTGGTCATCTGCTGGTGCTGGGAGAGGGGAGAAAAGGCCTGGGGGCCCAGGGTCTGCACACAGAGCTCCTCACTGGCCTTGGCTCAGCACACCTGCCCACATCACAGATGGAAACGACTTGCTGGGCTGGGAGGAGGGCCATTCAATGTCAGAAGTGGTGCGAGGGGCAAAAAACCCTTTCTGGTGCATTTGACGTAATTTATCTACGTCTGAGAAGACACCTATTTATTTACCTGACCGAATTTTGATCCTCTCCAAAGTGCGCTCTGGTTTGGGGAGATTCTATCACCTATCCCCAGACCTCAGAATCTGTCTCTTGCAGAAGCCAAATGCTTCAAAGCATGGATTTCTTTTGATATATATTTTTTTCACTTAACATTAAATTCGCAACTGCATCACAAAAACAATCAGCGTGGGCCTGTTCAGACATGTTCCCTGCATCATTTCTGCCACACTCTCCCTGGAAAGGAGCTTCTCCTGATGTCTTTCCATGAAGCCCACCGGGACCCCCCACAAACTTTACCTTTGTTCGTCTCACTCCTGCCAGTTAGGGCCTATCTTCTGTGAAGGTACACATGAACTTGGAGATTTTTGTATGGTAGAGTAGTAAATTATCACTGCCTGGCAGCAAGGATCACAGTTGAGTTACTGCCCTGTAGGACATTAACCAGCATTGTATCTAACTTTGTACCTCTGCGTTCTCTCTCATTGCTTCCAAGAGCCTCAAACTCTCCTTGAGACAACTTTACCAACCTGCTGGGTTTCTCATTAAAACTTAAATAAGCCTTTGGCACACAATCACTTCATACTTGTGTGAGAGGCATGTTTCTAACTTTTTCCAGTTATACTTTGGAAGTCATTTATCTTCATCTTGCTGAGAGAAGCCAGCAAGCTGGCTGAAGGGCACAGAGCCAGCAGGGGTACGGGCAGGATCTGGATGCCCCTCAGCTCAGTGCCAGAACCCCTGGTCCAACTGTCCCTGAAGGTCTCACAGGTCATCTGAGTTGACACGGAGCCTCGGAATGGCCCGACCCAACTCCTTTATGTCACAGCAGCGGCCCTGAGACCAAGGGGAACGGGAAGCCCTGCACACCATCACATGCTGGGAAGGGACGAAGGGCAACCGCAACTGAAAAGTTGTTTCTCTTTTAACTACAGCCTCGTCTTCTTACATTTACTCAGGTCTCTGCTCAATCAAGGCCACTCACAAGGAGTAAAAAAGAGTGCCGGCCATAAACAGAATCTCACCTGCTCGCTGGTGGGGTGAGGCATCTCCAGCAGAGAGTTACTCCTCAGAGTGTCAAGCAGGGCTCTGATGCTCTGACCCAGGGTCCATGGAGGCCCTAGAGGATCAAAGAGGGGCCGCCCAAAGTCTGTGCCTCTCCTGGAATTGTGTGCAAATTTTGCCTTATATATACAGTGCATCAAAAGGATGTAACTCCAAAAAGATTCCATATCTTGCTTTGTCTGCAGAAGGGCCCTCGTTAGGAGCAAATGAGCTGCCCCAGAAGGAAAGCACATTAATCTCCCGAGCACTTGCAAAGGTCAGCCTGCCCAGATGGGCCCATTTGTGACTATGAGAACAAAGCAATCCAAAAGTCATTTTTTAAAAAGTGGGTCATTTCCTGGTCAAGTACCTGAAAGGCTCAGAATCTATAAAACTGCATGTCTCAGGCTCAGAGACACATATACCCACATGGATGCCCCTTCCAGTAGCATAAAAGCAGCCAAGGGCCACAGGGTCTCACCTCAAAAAAGAAGATGTCAGCTCCCTGGGGTAGGGATTCTTATCTGCTTTGTTGGCTAATTACCCCAGGACCTAGACAGCCTGGCACATCATAGATGCTCCATAAATACATGCTGATGATAGAGAATCGGCCGGGAGGAAAGAGACATGCCACTGACTGATGGTAAGAGCCAGGCCAAGGGCAAGACCCCAAAATAAGAATAAGATTAATAGCAACGAACACTTATCCAGTCTGTCCTGTGTGCCAGGCTCTATGCTAATAAGCTCTACCCTCACCCCCTCATTTACTCCTCACAGCAACCCTGCTAGGTCAATGTACTATTGCTAGCTCCATTTCATACTTGTGGAAAGCATGGTTCAAAGATGCTCGGTGTCCGGCCCAAGGTCACCCAGCTGAAGAGCCCGGTCCACAACCTGGACCAGGTCTGTCTAGTCCGTATCTTAACCACACCACACTGCCTCCCTGGATGCATGGAAGAGTGGCAGAGGCGAGACCCACAGCAGGGAGAAAGGAACCGGTAAGAGGGGTGAGGAGAGGGCACTGTGGCAGTCAGAAGACATGACCCGTGCTGCAAAGCTCTGCTGGGACAGCACTTATGAGGCGCTGGGAAGGTCATGGGAAGGAAAAGGGGAGAAGCAGCTAGATGCAGCAGATGCCAAAATTCCGTCTCCCCCTTTCCCTTCTACTGGAACTGTGATTTTATCTGGCCAGCAATGTGCTCTGATAAAAGAGTACATTTTCCACTTCCCTTGCATGTAGGCATGGCTAAGAAGAGGTAAGCAGAAGTTGTAAATGAAAAAGCTTCTAGAAAATCTGTAAAGCAGGCTCTCTCCATTGGTGGAGGTTCCCCTTTATCCTTCCTTCCCCTCTTTCCTCCTTTTCCCAACCAGGAACCCAGAGGAAATAAATGTAGCTCCATCAGCCACCTCAAGCCATGAGGTGACCTTAAGGATGGAAGACAAAGCCTAAGAATGTTGAAGCAAAAGACAGAAGGACCTTTGGACCTTGACTCAGCTGACGCTGGAGCTGCCATACTTCAATGTGAGAGACAAACTCCTATGCTTCATTTAAGCCACCTTTTAAATATTTTAAAGATTTTTTTGGTTTTCTGTTATGGAAAGCCAAACCTGATCCTCCCAACTGGCACAGAAATCAGCCGCCTTGGGGAGAAGACCAGCAGAGCCGCACAGAACCCAGCGCTGTATCTTCAGAAACACTGGACAGAGGATCTGCAGGCTTGACCACAGCAGACAAGCAGAGTCCTGACAGTGGGAGGACACAGTGGGGTGAAAATGAGAGCGAATGCCAGAGACGCTGATGACTGCAAAGATGAGGATTTTCCGAAGCTCCAAAAACATGTTAACTATGGGAAGATTGTAGGCAGCGAGTCCCAGGGCTAGTTCCAGAGCCAGAACCTCCAGGACCACTGGCAGGGCATGGGGGACCTTTGTGGGAATTGGAGAAAGGTGCCCCTTCTTCAAAACACTTTCATTTACTTGGAAACTGTTATACTAAACATACAAATCTCCACCTGTGATATGAATGGTGTCCCTTAGAAATGGTGCCATTGGACAGTGCCCAGCCTGCACAACCTTAGAGACTGACTGCATCTGTCTGGTCCCATCACACCTTCATCAACTACATGGCTCCAAAACTGGCTGAACGCTATACTCCTAAGGATGTCTCAGCCTTATTAAGTGATGATTACACAAGGCCATGTGGACCCTGCTTAAAAAGGCAGGAGATATTTCTACCCTAGAAAAAAAAAAAGATTTCGTGCCAAATTTGAGCACCTAGTTAAATGTCATTCATAAGAAAAATGCAGCTATGTGGGGCAGTTAACAGCTACACTGAGATGCCCTTGTCCATGAATTTGATAAAGACCAAGCAGGGCACCTAAGTAGAAATCACAGCCTAGTAACATTCGGTAGATGGCGACAATCTATGACAAAATAAAAGGAGACACGGGTATCTCTGAACTTTATTACACTTAATGAAAGCTTCTTTACATCATGTTATTAGTCTATTTTTTCCCTCAGAGGGAAGGAAGCACTTTACAACGTATGGAATTATTTTAAATAAATAAAAGCAGGAGCACTTGGGTGGCTCAGTTGGTTAAGCATCTGACTTTAGCCCAGGTCATGATATGAGTTTCTGAGTTTAAGCCTCGCATCAGGCTCTGTGCTGACGGCTCAGGGCCTGCAGCCTACTTCCGATTCTGTGTCTCCCTCTCTCTCTGCCCCTCCCCTGCTCTCTCTCTCTCTTTCTCAAAAATAAATAAAACATTAAAACATTTTTAATAATTAAAAGCAATGATGGATCTCAATAAATAATTTCAACCTAAATTCTCTGCCCCTGCCCCAACTACCAAAAAAGCCTCCAAAACTAAAAAACAAAACAATACAAAATCCACAAAAACCCAATTGAACTGCATCTATGCTTTCCAGCCAGGGCCCAGCTGCTGACCTCATCACCCCTTAATGCTACTCTTGCAGACCAACCACCTTTCCCAGGGAAGGGCCCTCTGCTGGGGGCTCTCCAGGCCCTCCACACCCCTGCTGCCCTTCATGCACCGACTCTGCCCTGCGAAGAGAGAAGTGAGCACGTCTCAGATGAAGGAGGAGGTGGGACTGAATCAAGGGCGAGAGACTGTTACTGAGAGGAGCTGGGGTTCACCTATCGATGCCATACCGGCCCTGACACTAGTCCCCGGGGCAGAAACAAGCCACCCCATGGCGGCAGGAAGAGAAATGACAATTGCACTTGTTGAACTTACATTTGTGCCAGGCACCGGGATGGATGTGAGGCTGGCGCGAAGCTGCTAAGGGAGACCGTTCCGGACCCCGATTCAGAGGCTTGCTTTCTCGCACTAACCGTACGACCTTGGGCAAGTCCCTCTGACCCTCTGGGCCTCGGTGTCCCCACCTACAAAATGAGGGCCCCAGCTGTTTCTAAGGCAGTGCTGCTCAAGCTGCAGGGTGCCCTCTGGGGTCTTGGCACACCCCCAGGAGGGCCTGAAAGTATGCCTTTCTGACAAGGCTGGCCCTGGGCCTCATTCTCAGGAGCCAGGCGGAGAAAGCAAGCCTCACGGAGTGAGCCTGGCAGCTGGCCCCTCTCCTGCCTCTACAGTTTCAGCCCAGCAGACAAAACAGCCAGCTGTGGGCTGAGCCCAAGGACCTAGCCAGCTGCCTTCTGCTTTTCCCTTTCCAAACAAAATTTGAGATGTCACTTTTTTTTTTAAATCCCAGAACAGCTGAGAAAAGAAAACAAGTATTTCCTCCACATCCATCTCTGCTTCCCACCCCCACCTGCCACTTGGCCAAGAAACTAGCCTTGGTGTCATCCTGTCCTCTTCTCCCAGCCCCCACAGCAACACCCTTGTCGGACAGGGTCCCCCGACTCCGCAGGCTCTCCCGCCTCCGCTCTCTGAGCTCACCTCTGGCAGAGGCTTGCCAGGCTTATTTTTAACAGCTCTGATTGAAGCTGGGATCCCGCTGACATTTACACTCCCTCATCATTATCAGCTCGAAGCTTCCAGCAGCCAAGCTAAAAAGGCTTCGCAGAGCGGGAGGGGCCAGGAGTGAAATGTCAGCAGCCCCACACTCCAGCCTCTCATGGAGCTGCCCCGGCACCTTCCCCCCCCCCCACACACACACACAGCCCACCTGCCCCCCACCAGCCCAGGCCCGAGCGGCCAGCAGGTTCTTGTTCTAGTGACCACATTGTCTCTCTCAACAATCAGGACATGGGGTGTGATTTAGAAATGCACAGATGTGAAAAGACTCATAGAGGCAGAAAAATTAAATTCCATTTAGTGGTGTATTTAATCAGAGCCACCAAGGAGCCCTTCCTGGGCAGCTTTATCCCCATTTAGACATCAGACAAATGAACACCGCCCAGCCATCGCTCTGCTGAACCTACAGCTTTCTTGCTTCTCTCTTGGATTCTGGAATATTTAAAGCTCCGTTGTCTCCTCTCTAAAGGAGAGAATCGTCCCCACCCGTCAGGTCACCTGGACAGTGAAATGAGGAGAGAGGCAGGTGCCTACAGTCAGGCTCCACCAACACTGCCCTCTACCTCGGAGGCCTCCCTCATCCTACACCTCAGACCTCAAATGCTACAACCACATCTGATTCTTCAAGCGGCTGAACTGTTGAGCCTCAGAAAGAAGAGACATGAGAGCAAGGAGTGCCTCGATGCTCCACTGTGTTTAATGTCTGCTCGGCCAGGGCAGGGTTCACAGGAATGCGTCTGACTCACCACTAAATAATTTACTCCTGGGTCATAAAGGCAATAATTTTTACAGAGAAAGCATTTCCGAATCAAGGTACTAAAATGTCAGTTCGGGAGGTGGGGGTTAAAGGTGAGAATTGGGATCTAAGCGATTCTTCTGTTGGAAGGAGAAATGAGCTGTTGAAGGCACAGAAATGACATCCACCATTTATGACGTGAGATGATGAAATGTCTACGTGATGAGACGGAGTGAGGTGAACCAGGTAGGCACCACGACGTGGCATCAGGCTGCCACCGACCTTGTGGCCGCACCTCGGGAGGATCATCTGCTTCTGGACCACAGCAGACCATGGGGAACTGACACCGCAGAGGGCAAAATAACAGATACGAATATAAAAGCAAACGGTCTAAAAATGTATGATAGTGGGTGTCTTAAAAACAAACAAACAGGGGCGCCTCGGTGGCTCAGTCAGTTGGGCATCCAACTTTGACTCAGGTCATGATCTCACGGTTCGTGGGTTTGAACCCTGCGTCGGGCTCTGTGCTGACAGCTCAGAGCCTGGAGCCTGCTTCCCATTCTGTTTCCCTCTCTCTCTGCCCCTCCCTTGCTCACACTCTGTCTCTCTCTCTTTCGAAAATAAATGAACATTTAAAAATTTTTTTAAATTAAAAAACCACCACAAAACCTGTCCATCTCAAGGAGTCCCTCCAGGAAGTCTTCCCTGATTTACCCCAGTCTGATCATTCAGATTATAAAAATTACAGTCTTATAGCACTTGACTATATGGTCTGGTCTGTAATCCACCGCACCTCAGGAAAGTATTAAATTCCTCATGGTCTCCAGCATTTGAGGCAGGCCTCCCCCAGACATACACTGTCAGCCCTGGGCCTTGCCCCTCCCTGCCACTCCCTGCGAAGAGAGGTGGCACGTTGGGTTTGGCTTGTCCAAAACACCGCCCTCCACTACCACAAGTGCATCTACAATCACCAGCATAATTCTGTTAAGTTACCGTTCTGATATCACCATCTCAAGTGAATCAGGAAGCCCAGTTTATAGTTCAATTTGCAAAATTCTGATCATATTGCCAGCTAGCAAATGTCTGGCAAAACCAATCACCTTGAACTATCACAGCTTGAACAAATAACTATATTCTCGGAGGCCTTCCCCAGAAAACACCATGGCCGGGCTGTACCAGGGGCACAAATAGCCATGCGGGCACTGGCCCGGCCCTCAAGGAGCTCGCCGAGAAAACAGCAGTGATCCTGAGAGCTGAGAGTTCTGGAACTCTCACTAAGCACCATACACCCCCACATTGCATCTTCACGAAAGCCCCACCGTTCAGGGTTGTTCCCAGCACCAGTTCAGAGCCTGGGAAGGAGGCTTAGAGAGGTGGAAACTCTGAGGAAGCCACAGCGCTGGGAAGTGCAGACGGGGTTTCTGACTCTGATATTGCTACTCCAGAACCTAAGTAGTGACCACAACACCAATTCTACCTCCTCAGACCCTGACTGACACAAGCCTCTGAGTGACAGAGAACTTGGGGGTGGGGAGGGAGAGAGGGAGGGAGAGAGAGAACTCTGAGACAGAGAGAGACAGGACCCTAACAGAGACAGGACCAAGAGAGAGATAGAGAGAGAACCCTGACAGAGAGAGAAAGGGAAAGAGAAGAGAACCCTGAGACAGAAAGACAGGACCCTGGACAGAGACAGGACCCTGAGGGAGACAAATAGGACCAAGAGAGAGATAGAGAACCCTGACAGAGAGAGGCAGAACCCTGACACAGAGAGAGGAGAGAGAGAGAACCCTGAGTGAGAGAAACAGGAACCTAAGAGAGAGACAAATAGGACCAAGAGAGAGATAGAGAACCCTGACAGAGAGAGGCAGAACCCTGACACAGAGAGAGGAGAGAGAGAGAACCCTGAGTGAGAGAAACAGGAACCTAAGAGAGAAAGAGATAGGATCTTGACAGAGACAGGACCCTGTGACACAGAAACACAGAGAGAGAGAGAGAGAGAGAGAGAGAGAGAGAGAGAGAGAGAGAGGAGTATCCTGAGACAGAGAGACAGAGAGGACCCTGTGATACAGAGAGAGAGAGAAAGAGAGAGAGACAGGACCCTGAGTGAGAGAACCCTGACAGAGAGAGAGGGAGGACCCTGGCAGAGAGAGACAGGACCCTGAACGGATGAGATAAGCATGGAACAGACACCCAGCCCATAGACAGGGCCACGCAGAGGAATGCACCATGGAGGGAAGTCACATGGAAGAAAGCCCCTGGGCTGGAGAGGCCTGGGAGGGTGTCTGGAAGTGAGGTGAACGTCCCAGGGGAAAGCAAGCATTGGGAAAGGCAGGCAGTGAAACACCTTCCTAGCTCCGGGATGGAGCTGAAACACCACTCTGCTGAGCGTCCCGGGACAGGTAAGCCTGGAAGGGTCCTGGTGCCAGGGGCCTTTGAGAGCAGTAGAGGAAGGTGAACCCGAGCCAGCGCAATGAGGACCACTGTGGCTTTGAAAGCAAGAGTGAACAGACCGGAGTGACGTCCAAGAAGGTGATGCCTGGCGCCCTGACAGGGTGGCAGGAGCCGGGAAGGCAGGGAGGGCCTGGAGGGCGTGGGGCCCCTTGGGAAACCACACTCGGCCTTCCAGCCCTACCGATGGGCTCCCGACCTGGAGGACCTGGCTTCCCTAGACGGAAACCGTACCAGGCAGCAGATCAACTCGGCTGTGAGTGCGAGCTCTGGAGCTGCGGGGCCCTGGGCAAGACACCTAGCCCCTCGCCCGTCTTTCCTGAGCAGTAAAACCAGGATGGGCCTAGCCCCTCCCGTGGGGCTGCTGAAGGACTGCGGAGGGAGGGCGCAGAGGCCGGAAGGCGGGAGGCTGCGGATTGCTCAGCCACACACGGCCACCCAGAGCAGCAGTTCAACAACAGTGGGATGGGGCCACTGCCACCTGAGAGTCTCCAAAAGCAAAAATGGCACAAAGGTCGGGAGACTCTCCAGGGGCAGAGGTCACACGTTGCTGGATCTGCTGCGCATCTGGTCATGTGTCTGTCTGCTTGTTCCCCGCTCCCAGGGGCTCATCCCCTTCCACCCGCGCCCCTGGCCAGGCCCTGGCCATGGGTCTGCACACATTCAGGCGTGAGGCACTCAGGGAGGGGGGGCTTCCAGTCTTTCCTTGAGCCTCTCCTTTTTAAGCAAATCTGGTTTGATGGTCCTTGTGCAGCTGTCCTGACCCAGAAGGTGAAAAGGTAGTCTCAGAAGGAAAAGGAAATTCTGGGAACCTCCTGCCTGGGAGAAGCAGGAGACCCCAGGCAGTGGCCCTGCAGTGGCTGGTTGCCATGAAATGGAATTTATACATGAAAATCAGGAGAGAAGCAGTGCAGGGCACCCCGAGCAGGGCTCTGACAGAGCTGACAGCTAATTAGAAAGCTCCATTTGAGCTTCACGTGGAAAAGCCATTTAATAATTAAATGTCTTATCAGTATTTAAATTCCTCTGACAATATGTACTTAGAGTGTGGCCGGAGAACAAATGTTCTCACTTCTGTCACCCTACAAGACACAATATTTGAATCCAAGCATCTCCCCCACTGACAATGAGTGACATTATGTCACACGACTTGTACCGAGAGTGTTCCAGCGTCAGGGGACTCTTCGACCCGGTTCTTGGATCGATGTGGCACAGAGGGACTCAGCCCCCGAAACGGGCTTGACATGACTATGTCCCTTCACAAGTCACCGAGCCGGGAGGCAGGGAATGGGTGAGGGGCCCGCAGCCTGGTGGGGTGTGAGGAGGGGCAGAGGGATCAGCTGGCCTGAGTGCAGCCAGAAGAGGTGCACTGTCTGCTGAGAAAGAATGAAATTCTTAAAATAATAAAATTCTTATTTTTATAATAATAATAATAATAATGAAAGTTGGTCTGATCTCCAGTAACTCCATGCACAAGTAGTCCTAAAGAATATCCTTGATAAAATACTGCTCCCCACTTAGAAGGAGGCTCCCACGGCCACCCCTCGGCATACCACCGCCTCAGCCTCACTTAGTAACCATGCCCGCAAATGGCCTGAAAGCCCCTGGCCTCCTGGGGGTGGGGGGAGGAGGCTACAGAGGAGGAGAAACCCGTTCAGAGGGAAGAAAGGACAGGTGCTCCGGGTGTGTACAGGGATGGACAGACCCAGGCTGGGTTGGGCCCCAGAGCACGCTCTGCCCACCCCGTGGAAGCAGGAAGCAATAAGGGAAGAGACTTCCGCCTGGTCCGTGGAAGCTGCACCCCATCCTGCTGGCAGCAGGGCCATAATGTCACCAGCAGCCCCAGGTGGGGTGCAAGGGCCTTGCAGAGCTGTGGGAGGGGGGTAAACACCAGAGGGACACACGGAAGCCTCTTCAGGGAGACCAGCTTCACATGGGAGGGAGTCAGGCAAGGTCCCGGCTGGGACACAGGTGGAGCACCTGGAGAAAGTAACATGGAGGGAGGCTTAGATCTTCCCTCTTGTTGGAGCTCCCCTCCTGGGACAACCCAAAACATCACCTCCCCCTTGACCCCAGGATAGTTCTCAGAAAGCATAAGGCTACACTTCTGTCCCCCCTTCTGGAACTTTCTCTTGCCATCCAAAGGAGACAGTGAGCCCCCAGCAGAGAGTGCACATTCAAAGGAATAAGACCTGGAAGGGAATTTAAGCACGCCCTAGTTCAACTGTCTCTTCTAACCAATGTAAACAACCCAGAGAGGTCAAGTGACTTCTCCAGCATCACCCAGCTGGTTAGCTAATGCTCTTTCCACGCCCCTGCCTGCCATGCTGCTGAGAAACATTATGGTATCTGAGGGGCTTTGCAGTCAGCGGGTTTGGGTCCAACTGTGTGACGTGGGATATACTGCCAGTGCTTCCTGGCCTTGGGGAGCAGCCGGGACTGGAGGCTGGACTGACCGTGAGTGGCTGAGCAGTGCCCCAGTCCCCGACAGCACAGTCCTGGCTTTGCGGGTGGATGTGACTTTGCATATCTGGGACGCCTGAGTCACAGCCAATAAGACCAAGTACCTCTCTTCAATACATGCTGTCTGATAACCATTGGAACTGGCCTGGACTGTCATTACATTCGGGAATGAAGGCTCTCAGAAAACACTAACTGTACCTGTACTGTACCAGCTGTCATCCTGGCCTAAGGTGCTCTCCATTCTATTGGGTTCAACTGCTGATTTACTGTGAGTTCAACTGCTACCTCTCAGCATGTGGTCTGCGGACCAGGAGGGGTCAATCACCTGGGAGCTGGCTGGAAAGACCCCTCCTGGACTTGCTGGGTGCAGATCTGCATCGACACAGACCCCCAGGTGACTCGGATGCATCTTCAAGCTTGGGAGGCACTGGTTTAGGGCCCTGTGGGGACATTCAAAGGTGATGGCCCTGGAGACTGGCCAGCACCCCACACACCATCAGAGACCATCACAGAACATGCGTGACATGGTGCCACTATTCCTCTGCCCTCAGACAGGAGGATGGGGGAGGCTCAGCTCGGCAAGAGCTCAGGAGGGAAGGTTCTGAGTTTCTGAGGATGGCAAACATAGCGTGCTCCTCCATGTTGTCATGACGCACCCGGCCACCCAGTTAGGAAACCTGTACACAGTGTCTGGGGAACACAGGTCCTGGGCCCCCGGCCCTGGCTCTGCATGCCCCCCTCATTATTCCCCAGCTTGGGACAGCTGCACGGCGGCTAAGGTCTCCAGGACTTGTTTCCCTATCTCCATCTGACATAGGGATACGAGGAGAGCCTAGGTGTAAAAAGCTGGCCCTGGCCTGGTCCCTGATGGGTGCTCAAGTAGTAACCACTCTGATTGTGATCTGGGGGTGGGGAGCCTGACTGCTTCTCCAACTATCTTAAGGGCGCAGACCTGGGCCAGAGAGCCATGGGTACAAGTCCCAGGATAGCGTGGGAAACCATGAGCAGTGGGCTCTCCAATAGCAAACGCCCAGGGGGCACTGGTGCAAGCATGGCACACGCTGCACCCACGCCACTCCACAGTTCAGGAGAGGGACCGCGGTGGTGGTGCGGGAGCGAGAAAAGGTGGAGGGTGACACCCTTTTGTCTCCTCATCCCTGCTCCTCCAGGTGGGGCACAGCCTCCCTCAAGATGCAAAGGCACATTTCCCATGTCCGCTCTCCGACGCGGTCGGAGCTGCGCTGGGGCGGGTGCTACGCGCCTGCGGGGAGCTCCGGGCGCTCTTTCACCAGCAGCCGCTAACAGGCACCTCACCACGCAACCAAGAACGAGGGCACCACCGGCCTGCTTCCTAACCACTTCCCGGGTCCCTCGGTTATGCTTCTAACACGCGTCCAACTCTCCCGCAAACTGCTTAATTTTTATAGCAGCCATACTCTTTATTTTTTCCTCTCCTCTAAGTGTTCATTTTGGCACAACTGAACAGAACACAGTGGAAATCCCAAACCAAGTTTGACAGCGATTTCTTCAGAGTGCAACTCCCTGGATTAATGAACCTGCCGGGAAGGAAGTTCCTTTTAACAAAGAGACTGTTAAAAACAAAGCTGGAAAAAAAAACCCCTCGTGCAGCTGCTAAGTATTTATATCATCCAGTCACAATTAAACAAGAGGAGAAAGTGTGTGGTGTGGGTCATGTGGAGAGCACGGACCATTCCTTGCTGCTGAAAGAAGGGAGAGAGCAAGACATGTGGGTATCTGCAAGAGTGTTGTGGGCAGAGGGAACAGCCAATGCTAATGTCCTGAGGCAAGAGTATGCATCGTGTTCCAGGAAAAGCAGGGATTGTCAGGAAGGCTGGATTAAGAAAGGGTGGGGGAGGTTACGGATTTTGGATATCAGACAGAAGGATGCAGGAAGCTCTCAGAGGCTTCATCAGAGGCTGACCAGACAAGCAACTTGATTCATAAGATGATACACTTAAATCACTAAGAACAGTGCCTGGCACAGAGTAAGTGCTCAATTAATATTAGCTATTGTTATACTTTACCTCCTAAATTTCCATGTACTCACCCTCACATATGCAAATACATACACCACTCAAAGCCCCTCAGTAACACCTCTCTACCTACTGAGGTATTCCAGGTCCTTCCATCTGGGATTCAAGCCCCTCTATAATAAGGCCCTGTGCACACTTCCAGCCACCAGCCCAGAACATGCCCAGCTACAGCCTCGCTTTTCCTAGACCCGCACACCTCCCTTCTGCTTTGCTTTGTACAATTTCTTTCCTCCTGAAAGGAGGTACCTTCTTAGTCCCTCCTAACATCCTACCCAAGGTCACATCCATCTCACAGGCCACCTCCTCCATGAAGGCTTCCCTCATACACCAGCAGATGGGAGTCATGTCTCCACCATTAGCTAAGCTGTGCGACTCACGGACCTTCTTATCCTTGGTGCTGGTTTCATCCTCCCACCGAAGCCCACCTCCAGCCCCTGCTGCCACCCAAGAAGCAGCTACCTACCGAGTTCCAAAGTACTGAATAAGCCATTACGACTATCCACGGAATAACACAATAAACGCACAGACTCTATTTACCCCCACCCCCTTGACAAAGACCCGGCTAAGACATGTCAGCTGAATCACAGACACCTCCGATGACCATGGTGTGACGAGGAAACAACTCACCACCGTCTGTACAGAAGACATGTTAAAGAGCTCTGAACTCCCACGTGGTTTTCTGAAGCAGGCAGACGAGATGCCAGATCAAACAGGGGTCAGAATCTTCTAGATGACAGCTTAACAAGATGCAGATAAATCACCGGATCACAGAGCAGCCTCCAGAGGGTCTGAACTAAGGAGCTCAAGGTGAAAACGGAGCCAGGACTCACAAACTCGTTACCCAGGCCTCTCGGGAAGGCTCTGGCTTCTCCCTCTCAAGCCGTCTCACCAGGGTAGCTCCTGCCCAGGGCCAAGAACACAACAGACAAAGCAACCAGCCAGAGAAGCAACCAGTACCCTGAATCTGGCCAAAAGGCCTCTGCCAAAGGACAATTGGCTGGATCCAGGGCCCCATAAATGGCACTTCTAATGAAGGACCAGTGGGTTTTGTTCTGTTTGTTTTTATCTGCAGCATCTGCACACTCTACTTCACAGTCATAACCCCAACTGTTTTTCTTTAGTGATCTATCCCTCCCCAACTCTGCTCTCATGGTCAGGTAGATAGGACTCCCTTCCCAACTCCAGGCCCCATCACCTGGCCATGGTGGCTGGTTCAAGATGGCCACAGAATTAATCAAAGTCTATGGAATGGTATGTGACTCTGGGGACAGAGGCTAAGATTCTTTCCTGTGGACTTGGAGCTAAAGGCTGGATCTTCTGCAGCCCCCTTAGAGCATGAAGGGAGAAAGTACTGAGAATGGAGCCAGCCTGGAAGACATTAGAGGAGGGACAGAGACAAAGAGACTGGATGGATGGATGGATGGATGGATGACTGAATGAATCATCACCTGATAAATAAAACACCCTGGTAACATCATCTGAGCCCTTCCAAGCCTCATCTGCTTTAAACTCAGGTCTGCCTAATTCCAAAGGAGGGAAGAAAGTTAATGGGTACGGAGTGTTTATTGCTGGATGCAGTGCAAATATTATTGCATTTAATTTTCACAATAACCCTGTAAGGTAGGCTTCCCCTCCTCCTCACCCCTCCCCCACCTTATTTATTTGTAGACAAGGAAACTAAGGTTAAAGAGGTTTTGCAACTGTCCCAGCTCAGCCGATTCACTAGAGGCAAAACCACACCTGAGCGGCACCTCCAAGGCTATGATCTTCCTGCTGTTCCACGCCTTCCCTGGGCAAACAGGCCAGAGCCCAGGCCAGAGCTCAGGAGCGCATCCTCAGAGGGCTGTGGGCCCAGGGGAGTTCACGTTTTGATTACTGAGCCAGAGGAGGGCTTCCAGGGAAACATCTTTGTGAGGGACTACTGGGCATGATGTTCTTTGGGAGGCGAACGCTCAGTCTGCTGGGCTGGGCTGCAGAAACCTGCGGCAGAGCAGCCGGCAGACGGCTCTCTGCCTTCCGTCGTAACGCAGGAGGGAGCCCCCAGAGTCCTCTGGAGTGACTGCCAAGGATACAGGCCAAAGCCAGGAAAGTCACAACGCAGTAAACACCATCAGGAAGGTGTCAGAAACAAAAGACAAAGCCTGTTACCTCTGGGAGAAAGGCCCCTGTTGCTCCTGGAGATGCGCCTACGGCACTCTCAGCTCACACTGCCACCTTGAGGGAGGATGAAATGCCACTGGCAACCTATCTCAGCGACAGAAACGCATTATAAGATGTGAAGCGGTGGCATTATTTTAACTCTATTCTTGGTTTGTGAAGACTCAGCCTCCTTTGTTAAAAGGACATGGCCATCTTTCCCCAGGAAGGGCAGGGTAGCCTGGCAAGGATGCCACCTCCTTTCCCTGGGTCTCCCTTGTCGCTGGGCACCTCACACATAACTATACCACACAAGCCCCCAGAGCTCTGCTGATTGCCCTTAACATCCAAGCCCATTTGGTGATGGGCCAGTTCCCATTCTCTAAGATGAAACTCTTCACTGCCTGAAGAGGAATAATCGAGAACCACGGGAAATCCTAAAGAAAACAAAGGGAAGAGCAAGGAAGCACACCAGCACCTTCCTCCAAGGTCTGGCTGGGCAAGCTTGGCACCCCCACTCTGCCGGCAGTCCCCCACCATAGGCTGGAAGCCCCTGCCCGTCCCCTGTGCTGCCATCCGAGCTAAGAGTGGCATGAGCTGGTGGAGGATAGGGAGCCCATTGGTGGGGCGGTGCTCCGGATAAAACAGGAGCCGTGCTGGGTGGGGAGGCCCCCACCCACTGCAGAGGGGGCCTCGGGCACCCCACCCACATTCCACCCTCTAACATCAGGGCAGAGCCAGAGGCTGCTGCTTGAAGAGAAATCAAAGGGTGGAGCGGGAGTCTGGGAAAAATGGGAATCCTAAATGAGGCACAGTTGGGCCTGGGTCTTTCCTGCTTCGGGCATTGCCCTCCTTCTCCATCTGCCCAGGAGATGCCTCCTTTGGGAAGTCCTCTGTGACTTCCCTCCTCCTCCTCTCTCCACCCAATCCCCTCCACAAACAGGAGCTTGGCCCACCCCTGGGGCTACATCAGCACCTGCTGGGTCCCTGCACGAAGCACCTTCTGGTAGACAAGAAGCAGAGTAAATAGGAGCAGGAGGGTAGGCTTCCTCTCCTGGGCTACCTGGGTTTACACTGCCGGTCTGCCGCTTTGGTCATTTTAACTAAGTCACTTGGCCTCCTTGTACCTCACTTTCATCATCTATAAAATGGCAGAGAATGGCACTGAGGAATGAATGAAATCATTCATGATTCACTGATGTTTCCCTTTAAAGTGCCCCAGAAGGAAAATGAGAGATGACTGATCAGCGCCTGGCTTGTGCAATAAACGTGAACTTTTGCAACTTTAACTTGTCCTTTTTCTCCATGGAATGGAGAGCCCCTCGGGGACGCAGGCTGGGTGACACCCCCATCCGTGTCCCCAACATATAGCCAATTCCACTTCCCCAGTAGCAGCATAGAACAGCCACTCCATGGGGCCAACAGGAAAGGTCAGAAGTGGAGTAAGGGATACAGGTCACAAGAGCCACATCCGGGACTCAACGGTCCTGTTTCCAGTGTGGGTCCAGGGTCAGGGCGTAGTGACACGAACAGGTTCCTTTACTTCTCTGAGCCTCAGTTTCCTCATCTTTGAACCCGAGTTAAAAATGACAACCTCAGGGCACCTGGGTGGCTCAGTCAGTTAAGGGTCCAACCTCAGCTCAGGTGATGATCTCCCAGTTTGTGGATTTAAGCCCTGCATCCAGCTCTGTGCTGACAGCTCAGAGCCTGGAACCTGCTTCAGATTCTGTGTCTCCCTCTCTTCTCTGCCGGCCTCCACCCACTCACATTCTCTCTTGCTCTCAAAAATGAATAAACATTAAAAAAAAAAACTTTTTAATAACAACCTCACAGAGTCACTCTAAGGACTAAATGAGAGGATGTTTCTAAGGAACGTAGCACAGTACCTGGCCCACAGTAAGTCTCAGTAAATGTAATGTGTTCTGTCACTTCTAGTAATGGTAACGTTGAATTACTATCAATAATGAGCAGCGGGTACCCTGAGGTCATCTGCAGCCACAGCTACTTTCGCAAGCGGTGCTTAAAGGAAAAAAGCAGAGCAGAAGGACTGCCTCTGAGATGCTGGGGGAGGAGAACTGCCTTCCCACTCAAGGCCCAGATCAGAAGAAGATTCTGGAAACATCCTGGCAGGGACCCTTTCCAGGGAGAAGCTGTGGGCCCCTGCCGCTCTCTGCATCTCTTCTCTTAACTCTGCCCATCTTCCCTCCTTACACTGTTAGCCTGTCACACACAGAGAGGAAGGCGTGAAAGGTTGGAGTCTAGAAATTAACATTTCAAAGTCAACATCGGGTATGTGCTGCCTCCTGTTTCCTGAGCTGCGTGTGTGTGGGAGCCCCAGCACAGAGGAGGGTTGAGGGGCGGATCTGGCAAGTGCGATCCCCACAGCTTTTGTGCCTGATCAGTCATCTCTCGTCTTCCTTCTGCAGCACATTAAAGAGAAACATCGCTGACAAACCTGCCCTAGCCAAGCGAAGCCCGTGCGCAAACGCAGCCCCGTCCTCTCTGCTAAGGAAGGGATGGAGAAAACTCCGGCCTCCTCTCCTCCTCAGACCTCTGTCACACTGGACCGGCCAGAATTTGGGAGGAAGAGAACAGTCTGCTTAGATACCCATCCAAGCAGCCATTCAGTCAGACAGCTACTGACCTCCCAGACTGGCCCAAAAAAAGCACAGAAAAGCGTCAATTACTTGTTCATTGATCCACAGTCTATTCAAAAACGGCTACAATTAGATTTCACCTGTAAAGTTTCTGTTGGCTCATTCTCTGCCCCTCTGAGAATCATGCCCAGGGAGAAGGCAGGGACAGTTCTCTGGCCCCCATACCCATGCAGAGGTGTCCTTCAGCCCCTCACTTAGCGTGTAGTCAGAACAGTCACAGGGACAGAGACTGTCCTGAGAGCCCTGAGGACGACACAGGGGGAAAGCGGACAAACTTTTACAACCATTTTGTAGAACATTTTGCAAAGAGCCAGTAAAGTTGACAGTGCTCATGGCCCGTATCCTAGCAACCCCGCTCCCTGGAATTCACCTACGAAACTCCCAAAAGTGCACCAGGAAGCACTCGTGAGGATGTTCTCAGCAGCACTGTTTGCGGCCCAAAGACCCAGAAATCAGTCAACCACACCCCATACATACATTGTGGGAATTTCTACAGTAGTGAAAACGCATGAGCCACAGCCCCTCACACTCTCATGGGTGAATTTCAGAAACATAATGCTAGGTTAAAAAAAAATCATATTGTAGAAGAATGTACATCATTTGGCTCCTTTTATAAAAAGTGAAAGAATAGGTAAAACTTAAAATCACGGTCACGTATACACATACATGTAGTAATACTACAAAGCAAATCAAGAACATCACAAACCCAAAAATCAGCATGTGGTTCCTCTGTTGCTGGGAGGCCGGGTGGGCACGGATGGAACAGGAAGGGCCAGGGACCTTCCAACGGCACCATACGCTCTGTTGCTTAAATAAGTTGGTGAATTCATGGATATTCATTTTATTATTATGCTTTGCCACGAGCATATACATTATTTATAACACATTATGAATATTCTTTTGTATTATGAAAAATTCACTTAAGTGTCATTTTTTTTAAAAGGGCTGGCAATAATACGGGTAGGGGCATCTGAAGGCAAGAAAGGACTGGAACTCCCAGGAACTGCGGAAGCCGAACCGGATGCCCGCTGACCTCCTGCCAGCTAAGTGTTCGGGTCACAATGACCGCAGACACGAATGAGCAGCAACAAAGCGGCTTTTACCGGTGCCCAGCGTGATATCAGCACAAGACCATCTCTCATACAGGGATTTTTCCAATTCCCATTTGTGGAAGATGGGTGCCAGTATTGCCATGGAAAAAATGGCTCTGAGAGGTGAAGTGACATGGCCAGGGTCATCACGCTGGTCCTGCCACTGAGTGAGAAAGCAAACGTCCCCCCATCTGTCCGCGCCCGCAAAGACAGTGTCTTTCCGCGATGCCAAGCAGCCTCTCAAATATTTATAGACATAAATGGTGAATGAACCAAAGCGCAATTCAATCCAACACATATTTATAAATATTTATAACCAAATGTTTTGCTTTGATATGGCCTATTCTCTGAAGTGCCTGGCGTCAGACAAACGGGGCTTTTTCTGTGGGAGCAGGCTGCCGCTCACCTGGGAGCATGAACTCATTTCCATGAGCGCACACTTGTGTCTGCGCCCGCCTCCTACACAGATGGCCCTCTGCCCCGTTACTCGTCATCATCAATTTAACACACCGTGAAAATAAGACTCGGGTGCTCGGGGACCTCAGGATGCTTTGTTTGTGAGGGAATTCATGCCTCTCTGCTGCCTAAAATCTGCCAGAGGCTCCCCACCGCTTTCAGAATGAAATCCAAGCCCCTCCGCAGAATGGCACGCCCTGGCTGATCTCACATCTTCCTGCTCCCAGCTCCCACCCGCACCCTGAATGGAAGGCTGGGCTCCAGTAGCAGGTTCTCGAATGCATCGTGCTCCCTCTGGCCACCTGCCTGTGCTCTGACCATTCCGTCTACCCTTCCCCTCTCCCCACTCTCCCGGCCTGGCCGATGCCCACTGCCCGCTCAGAGCCTAGCAGTGGTGCCTCCTCCAGCAGGGGGCCTTGCTAAACCTCAGGGCTGGGCTGCAACCGCTCTGGCACACACCGCCCCCTGCACACCCTCATCCCTCAGCACCAGCTCTGCTTGTCTATCCTTCCGCACAGATCCTCTTTCTGCATCCCCAGCCTCTAGGCTGGACTGATATGAATTCAGAGCTCACTGTAAATAAATGCATGCTGTTGCCTGAGCCTCCTGCCCCAGGGCCACATAAAACAACAGTGGGTCGGGACAGGTGATCCATGGGAAAGTGCATGTGCCAGCCTGGGCTGAGCTTTGACAGCCTTCTTGGACTTAATCCTCATAATTACACCACTGGGCAATACCATCCCCATTTCACCAACAAGGAAACTGAGCTCTAGAAAAGTCCAGTGTCAGGGCACCTGGGTGGCTCAGTCAGTTAAGCATCTGACTCTTTGTTTCAGCTCACGTCATGATCTCACGGCTTGTGAGTTTGAGCCCCACATCTGTCAATGCAGAGCCTGTTTGGGATTCTCTCTCTCCCTCTCTCATCTTCCTAGGCTTCTCCTCTGAGCCCTCATTGGCTGTGAGATCTTATGAAAACCATTCCAAGTCTCAGTTTCTCCTCTATAAAATGGAAATAATAACAATCCCAACCTTACAAGGCTTTTGACACTTGATCTTAGCCAGAAGGCCGAGAAGCGATCTCACAAGGCTTTTGAGAAGATTAAATAAGGCAAAGCATATAAACCCCATAGCACATAGAAGGCCCCTGATACACGGCATCTCCTACTGTTCAAAGGTCCTGCTCTCATAGGCAAGATTCTTAGCTATATGCTGCATCAGAGCAAGGACCACGTCTCTACCTTGTCACATCAAATGCCTGGTCACAGACTAGGTGTTCAGCAAACAGCAAGTGATTAAACCATTAGGCCATCAGACATCATTTGGGCTGGGAGGGGATATTTGGATCGTGGAGTGTGGGGGCTGGCCTAGCTCAGGAGCCCCTTTCTGGTAGATGGGATGCCCGCCCTGGCGTGTGTGTGAGCACGCCCAGGGTCAGAGCTCTGACTCTTAAGGGAGGCCCGCATCCACTCTCAGGCTGCTCTTCCTCCCACTTGACTTAAGGCCACCTGCCAGTGCTGATCCTGCTCCTGGAGAGGGTAGAATAAGTCAGGCCCTCCTGCACCTGTGTCATTCCTTCAGTCGCTCCCTCCCCATAGCCTGCTAGTCCTTGACTGCCATCTCCAGTTTCTGCACTGACTTCTCACAGGTCGATGCTGGGTGCCTGTGGGTGTGGAAAACTTTCCAGGCGAAAGTATGGAGCCTGGCAACACATGCTAGGGAAGGAGGTTTTCCTCGGCAGTCCTCACTACCCTGCTGGCCTCCCTGACCCCCAGTCCCAGGCCTGGAATGTCTCCTGAGTCTCTCCCATCCTTCTGGGATGTAAGAGTCTTCCATCACTCATTGTCATGTCAATGTCAATGTCGTGTCAATGATAAGGTCACTGATGAGGGGAGGGCCAATAAGTGAGACCCATCACCGGGCACCCGGTATGCTGGGTCCTTCTCCCTAGAAATCCAATCCCCACCTATGAACAGCCCCGATCTCTCTCGGCACTGCGGAAATAGTATTTCTCTGCCCTTCCTTCGAAGAAGCCAAGGCTCAGAGAGGAAGCCTGTATCAGATTCCAAGTCTTTTGAAAACATCTACTCCTCCCAGGAGGCTCACGGGGCAGTTAGGGAAAGCTGCCTTCCCGTAAAGGCAGCAGGCTCTGTCCTTGTCAGTAGAGTGTGAGAGTCACAGGTGAATGGATGTAGCACAGGCTGTGGAGTCAAAACTACATCCAAGCCTTGACTGTGTCAACTTGCTTGCTGTGTGACCTCAGGCAAGTTGCCTGACCTCTCTGAGCTTTAATGAGGAGACTCAACAAAAAGTACTTCACAGGGCTGCTGTAAGAATACAATGAAATAATGTATGAAGAATCACTAGCTGGCCTGGATTAGGGCCGGTACTGATTAAGTCTTCAACTGTGACAAGGATGAAGAACCAGAAGGAAGAGAAGAGGGAGAAATTATCTTTCAACACCACACCCTCTCCCCCACTAGAGAGGACTGCTTCCTGAACTGTTGGAACCCACTGCAAACATTCCTGGTTCCTCCTCCCTGTGAGCTGTCCTACGGCCTGGGCTTAGTACCCCTTCCCCACCTTGCAGAAGCTAGAAGAGTGGAGACCCCTGACAAGGTGCCCACCATGCACAGGCCCAGCCTGGCCCCCTGGACCCTCATCTCCAGTGTTGCTGACCAGAAGCCTGTCCTGAGTCCCTCACACATGGTGGCAATGAGGTTGTCTCCCTGGCAAGCTCATTTCTGGAGACAGTGGGGCCGGGTTCTGGGCACCCTGCCCAACTAACACGCCCAAGAATGCCAGTGGAGCAGCTAAGGGGGCAGTTGGACTCCACAGGGAGATGGGCCCAGGTGTCCCTGCAGGCTCGGGGGGGCGGGGGGATGCAGGTGCTGCCAATGAGAGAGGGAGGCAGGGTGCCTGCCCCAGGCCCAGGCCCCACTATGACATGCACACTGTGTAACAAGAGAACATGTGGCCTCTGGAAGGAGAGGACCTGGGACTCACTGCTGGCCCCTGCTTATTACAGGTCTATAAAATGACAGCACACTCTGCCCCGTGTTGTCCCAAGGTAACATTAGGGCACGTGGCTTGGAACTCGGTCCACAGTCAGTACCCAAGGACTTGCTGGTTTCCTCTCTCCCCTTCCCACCCCTATTTAGAATGGGTGGCAGAAATATGCCAGGGCCTTGCTTTGTAGGGAGAGACTATGGGCTCAGAGACACACACAAAAAAGCAACTTTACCTCTGTTTCTGAGGCACTGGCTTGAAAGAAAACCTCTCAGCATGAGGAAAAGTAAGAGAGACTCTGAAACCAAGGGACCTACCCTGGAAGGTCTGAGAATAAAACTCATGAATGGAGTGTGCCAAAAATTATGCAGGTAAAAACAAGAACCAAATACAGGGAGAAGACAGACTGGGAACAACATCGATGAAAAAATCATAGCTTCTTGCCTCTAATAACTTATTTGCTTATAAACATACTTTCCAATATTTGATTGATGTTTGCTTGCATTTTGCTACTTTAATAAAGCAGTTTATCTTTGTTTAACAACAACAACAATAATAACAAAAACAAAAACAGGATGGGACTCTGCAAGGTATAAGCCCACGGGACAGTGGATTTCCAGTATTTTAACCCTCCGGGGTCTGGAGCACAGCGCTGCCACCTCATGACGCTGTACCTAGACTGGAGGGACAGAACTGGAGACGTATATCCACCTCTTTGGTTGCTGAATCTGAAAACGCCATGAGGCTGTGTTCATGTCACCCGCTGCCGGTCACTCCTCAGTTACTAGCAACTCTTTTGAACGATCGGCGAACTGAGGTCCATTCCCAGCCCTCCCTGAAAGCAAGTCACTTCTGAGTTGCAAGCTAACCTCTTCCTTGTCTATAAGGTGAAGGAGCGGACCTAAGCAATCTCCGCTGGCTCCCACATTGGGAAGTTACATGAACGTACTTCAGAACCTCCAGAGGTGTCTGTCGAAATGCATCTTTCCGGTTGCAGCCTCAGATTCTAAATTATAACATGGGGAAAGGCTCTAAAATCCACATTTTTGACTAAGCAGGTTTTTCTCTCTTTAATGTTTGAGAACGGCTACCCCACGTCCTTGTAGGTAACATTTAAGATGCTGCTTTATTAAATCTAGAAGTTTTGAGGTGTCCGGGCACGTCGTGGCACCCTAACATTTCCTGAAGGCCTGAATATCACACAATATTCAGTGCAGCTTCACAAGGACTCCATAGTATAAGACAGGTTTAGGCCCATTTCGCTGATGGAGAAACTGAGACTCCAAGAGGCACTGTGAACACCAGCCCAAGAGCACAAGCTGAACGGGCTGAGTCTGAAACTTCATGTTTCAAATATCCATTAACTTCCCAAAGAACCCAAAGCCTTCTTGGCTCCATCCTCCATTTCTCAGTCCAGTGGGGCTGGTGTTCCCAGCAAGCAGGGGAGTTCAGGGCCCGCTCCCAGCTCTCAAGAGCTTTCTTCAGCCTTCTGGGACATACTTCAGACCCCAGCCCAAGCCAACAGAAGACTGGCATCTTGTGTCATCCTGTGTCATCCTTCAAAGCGCCCCTCTAGCTCCAAAGTGGTCCACTGTGGGTTTTGACATTCGACTGAGAAAGGCAAGGGCATAACCAAACTTGGCATTCATCTCCTCTGCCCAAGAGAGTTCCTAAGGAGGAAGGAAAGGTGGCTAGTCTTCCCTGCCGTAGCTACGTCCACTTGACAGATAGAAGTAATGTGCTCAGAGATTCAGACTCCCACTTGGCCGCACACTAGCGGTGTGACCCTGGGCAACTTGAGCTCTCTAAGCCAGAGCTTCCTCATGGGAAAAATGAGGATTAAAGTCCTACATCATAGGGTGGCTGTAAGGATGCAGGGAGATAGTATACATAAGGCGCTACCATGACGACTGGGATACAGTAAGTGCTCAGGAAATGGTAGCTTAAAAGCAATGTCTACACCCATTCCCAACATGTGGCTTAGAAAGAAATGGAAGCAAATCCCTGCTCTGACCTGTCTGCTTCACCCGGACACACAGAGTCACCAGAAGCTGGAAGGACGCACACACACAACAGAGCTTGCTGAGCAGGCCCTGTGCTAGACTCACATCTGCTCTGCCGGAGGGCCAGTTTCCCAGGCTGGGAAAAGCGTTTCTGGCTAAAGTTAACATTCGAAAGAGGGGCCTGTCCCACCTTCTTATAAACCCACAGGAAACTTCTCTGGGGAGCCTTACCTTCAACGTGAAGGTCAGGGCATCAGCTCTTCACCATCTTTATTATTACACAAGACAGCAGGCAAAGTCCCTTTCCGCAGTCCTCCAAGGGATGGGGATGGGTCTATTTACCTTTTAATTGAAACGGGAGGGGGAAAGTGAGGCGCTCCTGGCCAACCTAACTACTGCCTCTGTGTTCTTCAATTACTGGTACAAAATGATTTGATGAGAGGAACCAAGCCGACATCTGGGTTTCAGTTAGCATCTGACATGGGGCCTCGCTAATTAATCTGGAAACATGAATTGACAAAGGCTCAAATCCAAGCGCAGTCAGGGAGAAAGCCGGCTGACAGGCCGTGAACAGAAGGTGGTGTGTGGCGGGTGGGTGCAGAGGTCACTGGGAGTGTCCGGGAGGACTCTGAGATGGCGCCTGGCTTTGTCATCTGACCCCCAGAGGACAGGCAGGAGGTGGCCCAGCAGCAGCTGGGAGGGGCCGGACTGACGCCCGCCTGCTCTGTGTTGGCAGCCAGCTAGGCAGACAAAGGGACCCAGACATTTCAGTCCCATCAGCCAGATCAGTAGCTTTGTTCCCGCCTGGCCTGTCGCTGGCGCATTGTTACACCTTCCCTATTTCTCATTCTTCCTCACAAAGTCTTAAAGGTCAAAAAAAGAAAGAAAGAAAGAAAAAAGAAAAGAAATTCGTATATATACAAAAGTACTCATCTGTTTAACAATCATTTATCAGTAAGTCACTTTGATAGTCAATCCCTTACTAAGCACCAGGCACAGGGCTACGACACCTAATCCTCATAGCCAACACGATGAAGTTTTATCTCCATTTTACAGTTGAACCAAATGAGGTCCAGAGGGGTTAAGCTAGATGCACAGGATTGCACAGCTAACAAATGCAGAGCCAGATTCCAGCCCAGGACTGGGCGGAAAAGAACAGTGTACCAGGCCCTCGTTAACACAGGTAGCTCCCTCCAACTCCTCTCCCTTCAACCACTGCCATGTGACTACTAGGGGGTGGGGTGTGGGAGTCACAGGACCTCTGTCAATTAGAGCTGAGGACGCCCTAGAGATCATCAGGGACCCTTCTAGTGCATCCCACACAGCTTTGGAGGCAGGCCTGGGGCTGAGGGGCAGTGAAGGAGTGAACAGGACCCTGCTTCCCCCCCACCAGTGTCTATTCTATATCATGGGGTTCCCTGTAGATTTGAGTGAACAGGCTACTGCCTATAAATGCTGTGCCCTGCTGATTCAAATCCAAGACTCGCATTTTAGAGTGAATGATACAAAAATCCGAGAGAGTGCAACGGCTCATCTCAGAGGACAAGAGCCAAAACCCAGGTTTTGAGATCCTTCCGGCTTCACGCTGTGCCCAGGGGAAAGCTCCGAACAGAGATGCACGCCTTCCCTGGCATTGCATTTTCACGGGCTGGGCCTCCTACCAGGGATGCCGTGGTGCTGACTGGACACCACCTATGGAAGAGCTCGGCAGAGCGCTTGGCACAGAGCACGTGCTCTGGAAACAGTAACTATTATCACTGTTTTGTTTCACTGCTCCCTGGTGCTAAAATAAAGGCTCCCATCAGCCCCCGATTCTGACTTTCCCTCCCGACCTCCCAACCCCACCCAAGGGAAAAGCTGCTATCTGACATGGGACTGGTCCAGATAAAACACTCAGCAGTCCCTGACTTGCAGAAGGGCCCAGGCAAGGTTGGCTGATATTGTCATGACTATTACCATGGTACCTGCAAGACTCGTCTCCCCTCCTTCCCTCTGTGTCTACAAGACGTCAAGCTCTGTCTCACCGGACTGGAAGTACCAGCATCTCACACCTTCCTCCGGGCTGACAGTTGGCACTACTCTACATTCTCCCCTTCTGTGGACCTATTCATGGCTCCCCCGTTTCCTTTGGCTTTTGAAAATTAATTATCAGTGATTTGTTAAGTTCATTAGCTCTGCCTCTCAACAGCATGGAAGGCCTGCCATCTGGACCCATATTTTCATTTTCATGCAAGTTGTTCCATAATTACACAATAAGGGTGTCACCCGCGCAGCCACGCTGAACGCACTCAGCTCACCCCGCCTTTCTTCAGACTCACACGGTCTCTCGCTGGGACAAGCAGATTTGTCCTCCTTGCTTGCAGAGTGTCCCCCCCACCCCCCGCCATCTTGCTCTTCTTAAACATTTGCTGAGCCCACAGTAGTGCCAGAGCTGGTGCAGGCACCGCTTAGACGTTCTCTTATCTGCGCCTATAATTCTCTGAGGTTATATCATTGACCCATTTGCAGATGAGGAAACTGAGGCTCAGATGATGAAGTAATTTGTGCAAATAATGCTTAATTTTCAACTAGCAGAGTGGAGATTTTAATCCAAGCTGTAGGTCTACACTGGAAAAACCTCAGGCTGCATGTAGTATGGTCCTTCAGGGCCACCCCTATCTTTCCACTAAGTCCATGTTTCCCCCTGTCTTTCAGCACAGGACTCTTGGGCGTGCAGTCCTTACCGGGGTTCCATTTCATTCACCCATTCCTGCCCGATCAGCTAGAACCTGACTCCACTGTTTCGCAAACGTCAGATTCTCAGCAGGGCAGACGCATGTACAATAATATGGAGAATGAATTCTATTTATTGAGCACTCGCTACATGATAATTGCTAAATGCCTGGATTATCTCGTTTACCCACACAACATCTCTTATAAGGCAGGTGACCACGGGCATGATCATACCCAC
The DNA here is from genome assembly GCF_006229205.1 of Suricata suricatta. Taxonomy (NCBI): domain Eukaryota; kingdom Metazoa; phylum Chordata; class Mammalia; order Carnivora; family Herpestidae; genus Suricata; species Suricata suricatta. Next base: position 156,455,229 of record NC_043701.1, read on the forward strand.
TTTACAGAGACAGTGAGATTAAGCACTGGCCTTGGCCACCCAGTAGTAACTTATGGAACCAACCAGGTACTCTGGTTCCAGAGTCTATTAAGCCATCCTCCCCCAGAAGGAAAGAGCCAGCCATACTTCTGAGAGGCTGCGACACATATAAGGACCCTAATCAATAAGGAAGATGGGTGCCTGGGTGGCTCAGTCGATTAAGCATCCAACTCTGGCTCAGGTCATGATCTCACAGTTAGTGAGTTCAAGCCCTACATCAGGCTCTGTGCTGCTGACAGCTCAGAGCCTGGAGCCTGCTTTGGATTCTGTGTCTCCCTCTCTCTCACTGACCCTCCCCTGCTAGCAAACACTCTCTCTGTGTCAAGAATAAATAAACATTAAAAAAAAATTTAAATACAAGGAAGACATTCTAGCATGTCACAAGGGGAGTGTAGACAGACTTCCACACCTCCACTGTGAGCAAGTGAAACCCTGCTTTCAAGTGAACAATAATCGATAGGGAAGATGATTCTTAGAGCATTCATTCAACAAATATCTACCGAATAGCCATTAGGGAGCAAGAACCACACAGGATGCTGGGGACATTGGGGACAGTGGACGTGCACTCCATCAGACTCTGGACAGATAATTACAAAAATTCAAGGCCTGATGCATGTTACAAAGAGGTGAAGCAAGGGTGCTGGGGGAACACAGGGCAGAGGAACCCCACCTCGCCCACAAAGGGATGACAGGGGACTGTGCTGAGTAAGCAGTGTCTCAGCTGAGACCCAGGGGACAGCAGAGACTGTGCAGATGATGTGTGTGTGTAGAGTGCATCTCTCCGGGGAGGCACATGTCCCAGGCCAAGAGAACAGCATGAACAAGCCCAGAGACGCATAAGGATGGTACATCTGAGGCACTCAGAGAGGCTGGTACCTCCTCGGAGCAGCAGAGGGGCCCATTCATTCATTCAACAAACATTTCCAGAGTGCCAGACATACCCCCGGGACTTCCTTGTCTGACAGCTGCCTTACAGGCCGGCAAACTTGGCCTGGCTCCGGAAGTCAGTCCTGCAGCTGCCTTACCTTCTGGGTTCCTCAAACAGTCTCTGAGTCTATGTCTCGCCCACTCACAACTCTCCCTGAAGTCTATTTCATCTGTCTCTGTTTCGAGAGTCACCCTCTCCAGTGCCTCCCGAGCTTTAACTCTGGTCCTTGGTGCTACAGCCACTTAGTCCAAGGAGGGAACCGAGCGAATGTGTATTGAAGCCAGCCCTGCACTGGGGAACCCAAACAACATCCCCGTGGGGCCTGTCATCTCCATTTACAGATGAAGAAACGAGGCTCGGGGAACTGGCTAACATCTGCACCACCTCACAGAGCTTGCCGCGCTCTTCCCAGCATTCCTTGCACCCTCTTTCCCAGAGAAAGACCCTCAGAAGTCAACGTTCTGTCCTCCGTAAAGGGACTGTAGAGAAGTCACAAATGTTAAGCAGCCTCTCCCTCTACGTGCCAAGCCCAGTTCCAGGCACATTTGGAGACAGAGAAGAAACCTAGTAGACGGTCCCCTGGCAACTAAAACACCAGAAATGCGTATGCACCTTAGAGCAAAGCCCTAAAGCCTTGCTCTCAACCAGAGGTTCACCAACCTTCAGGCAGCATAGGACACATTCAAGGAGTCCTGAACCTCCCCCACCCAACGGCACTGCCTCCATAAACAGTACCCCCTCCACCTGTACGCAGACTCAGGTGGGATGAGTACAAAACAAACTCACTTGAAAGCATTTCTGCAGTGGAAGCCTCGGGGATGAGATGGCCCAGGATTTCCCTTTCTACGTGATACATTTCTGGGATCGTGAGTATGTGTGACCTTCATAAATTTTTAAACAATCCAAATAAAAATGGTATTAAACACGGTAGCTTTGTTCCTGTACTTTCTGAAATGATATATGCTCCAGGTCCACTTATGACCAGGCAGGGGGGTGGAGAGGAGGTCTACAAAGTCTCTTGACATTCAGAAGGGACCCCTGGCCTTGGGAAGGCTGGGCCCCAGAGATGGGGCATTTTCGGCCTGGTGCAGAGTCCCGCCGTCCCGGGAGCCCTGCTACTCCAAGCCTGAGGCCATTTCATGCCTTATCAATAATTCACGGGTGTGAACAATAGTGCCAGCTGGATGTTCTCTTTGGGTGGGGGAGGGGCCTCTGAGGAGGCTGGCAGGATAAACCTTTAACCAACTGGAAGCAAACAGCCGCACATGTGCCCACTCTGCCTACCAGAGAGAGACGGGACAGAGGACTTTAAGAGTCAAGGTCCAGCCCAAGAGGGCTTAACTGTGGAAACACTCTGAAAGACCCCCAAATTCATCTCAGGGCTAGAGGTATTCCTGGGAATGCCCAGCATGAGACCCATCCCCCTCCCAGGAGCACTAGGTATGGCCAGTCCAGCTCTCATACAGCAAGGCAGCCTGGGCCAAGAAGAACCACTAGAGAGAAATCAGAAGAGTGAGGTCTGGTCCCAGCTCTGCCATGTGCCTGCTGTGTGACCTAAGAGAACTGAATTAACCTCTCTGAACTTCAGTGTACCCATATATAAAATGCAGCAGGAATAGAAAAATGGGCAACGGACTCAAACAGGAAGTTTGACAAAAAAGGAACACAAACAGCCTTAAAAACTTTAAAAAGGGGTGTCCAACCACACTCATAATGAAAGAAATACAAGTTAAACAGATATTTTGTTAGTCCATCAAACTGGCAAAAATAAAAAACATTAATAACTCCCAAAGGGTATGGAAAAACAAAAATCTTCATATACTGTCGAGATGGGACAGCCGCTCTAGACAGCAATCTGACAACAGCCACCATAAAAAAAAAAAACAAACGCATTTTGACTCAGCCCTTCCTAGCTAAGCCCTAGCCCTTAGCTAGGAAGGTGTCCTGTCCTTATAAGGGCAACAGACAAGATATTTCATTTCATGTTGTTTCCAAGAACAAAGAAGACTAAAAACGATTTAGGGACCCTTGATGAACACACAATGAGTGTTCACAGTGCCAGGGAAGAACAGCAGCTCTAAATGTGCTGATACACGGCAACCCCCGAGCTCTCTTGGAATGAAAAGAACAGGTCACGCTCCCATATCTGGGGCGGGGGGGGGGGGACAGGAGTGGGAGAGAAGTACATCTGTTTTTACATGCACAGAATATTTCTGGAAGTCTCCTCAGGAAGCTGTTTCAGGAGCTGTATCTGGAAAGGGGACCAGGAGATCTGGAGTGAGACTGATTTCTTTTCATTTTATATGCTTTCGTCCTAACCAGCGTTTTAAACCAGGTGTTAAATTTTCAGGAACTTTAAGACACGAGGGGTGTGTTTTGCTTTGAAGGGGAGCATGCTGCCTGTGTGAAAATTAAGTGCAGTCGATGCAAGAGTGTAAAGGACCATGCACGTCCAAAGTGCTATTAGTTTGCACACACATATAAATTCCCACGTGCAATGTGGGCGTTTCTTAGGGAAGAAAACCACTTGAATCTCTGGGTGAACAGTGAATTAGGATGGAGCGGCTCCCTGCTTCCTAACGTTTACCCCTCATTTGTCCGCAGAGGTGTTTCAGGAGCCATTGAAAAGGACAGGTTCTGAACTGGCCTTGACCTAAGAGGTTCGAGTGGGGATGCAGAAGCGCCCACTTTAAGGCCCGAGGCTGGCTCTCAAAGAGCAGGGCTAAGGGATGCCTGAGGGCTTTGTCTTGCCAACTGACAAATGCCAAGGTCCCCGGGCTCTCCGTGCATGCCACCTCAGGGCTGGAGCAGGTACTGTCCCCGAGTCCCCCTAACACTCAGCTCAGTGCCGGGCACAGGGACCCTCCCAGACAACATCGGCGGAATGGATGAATGACTGGCTGTGAATGGGCAACATCCCCAGGAGCTCACACACAGTTGGATCTGGAAGGACTTTCTAGAAGCCCCTGAGCAACTGTGTACAAATGTGACTTGCTCAAGGCCCGTGGCAAGACGGGACAGAGGCAAGACGGAAACCCAAGATCCGTGGCCCTCCCCAAAGCTTTCTGCCCTGCTTATTCCCCAGTGTCCACAGAGGTCACATGGTTCCAGATCCCACGTGCTGCCAAGCGCCCCATCCATCTACACTGTCCTCAGGCTTTAGAGGTTTTTAAGCTGGTCTCCAGTCTGAGATTTTATAAAGCATCCAGACCCACCAGAGCCTCAACCCAGCCTTGTAGTTTAAAAAAGCAAAGGAGGGGCACCTGGTGGGCTCCATCGGTTAAGTATCTGACTCTTGATCTGGTTCAGGTCATGATCTCATGGTTTGTGGGTTCAAGCCCCACATCAGGCTCTGCACTGACAATGTGGAGCCTTCTTAGGATTCTCTCTCCCTCTCTCTCTCTGCCCCTACCCACTTGGGCTCTCTTTCTCTCACTCTCTCTCAAAATAAATAAATAAACTTAAAAAAAAATTTTTTTACAGCAAAGGAAAGAAAAATCCTATCGCTGCCATGTGCAGTACATCCATGAGGCCATGTCTTTCCAGTCCCTGCAAGATACCAGGAGTGTGTAGCTCATAGTCTCCTTAAGAGATAGATTCAAGGTCTCTCCCCAGTGGGGTCAGGTCACTCCAAATATGCAGAAACAATCCTGCAAGGGCCTCATCGGAAACTGTGTCCTCTGGGTACAAAGATGAGCCCGATGGGCTCTACTGGCTGACTTTCATGTGTGCCAGCCACACTTGACAAAGAACCATGCACCAAGGTGGACATCTGAGTCTGGGGGACAGCTCCCAGCTCTGCTCCACCCAGCTCGGAGACTCTGGGTAACTCATGCCACCTCTCCGGGCCTAAGTCAGGATGTGGATTAGAACCTCTCTTGGCTTCTTTCCAGTCCAGTTCCAGTTCTTATATATAAGACTAAAGCAACAATTCCTCAAGGATGAGAGAGGGAAACCGCAAAGGCAAAGATTGGCAATGAACCGACAAGCATAGCCTTGGACGGACCCCGCTCCACCCCGGGCTCCTAGACAATCCAAACAAAGACGCCGCTGGGAACTACCACAGGGTGTCAGGAAGAGCAGGGCGTTGTCCTCCCGCACCAGATCAGACCTCGTGCCCCACCACCTCCCATGAGCGAAGCCAGCCTCAGCCCTGGCCCTGGTTCCCTCTGTCCACACTGTCCTCTCTCAGCAGACCTCTATGGTCCCAGGGCCCCGGCCCTCCCCCTTCCATGGAAAGCCTGAGCCAGAGTCCCAGCGGGCTCTTCACTGCATTTAAGAAACAAGCCTTTTGAACAGACATGTGTAATTGTAAAAATGGGCCCAGCAGGAGAACAGGAGTGTTTGCCTCTCACCTGGCACAATGCCTGCCTCAGGCAGCCCAGGCTGCTCTGGCTCAGCACGCACAATACACACACACACACACACACACACGCACGCACGCACGCTTGCACACACACACACACACTGCCCCAATCCTGCTCCTCCTCAGCAAAAAGCTGGGAGTGAGTGCCCAGCAGCTCACTTCCCCCAAAGCTCTTCCTCCTCTCTTCCCAGCAGGCCCCCCTTCTCCCCTCTCTGATGCCGAGAGGGAGCCCACAACCTGCATTGTGTGTGTAGGATGCACAGAAAGTATTACAGCAAAGAAAGGCACGCCTGGAGCCAGAGCCCAAAGCCTAGGGCTGATGGCGGTTGCTAAGAGACAGAGGATGCCCAGCTGGAATCGTGACTGGGGTTGCTTGTTTGTGCAAGAGCAAGATGAAGAGGAAAGGAGAGGACGTGTTTGCTGTGATAAATTTCAGCCTCCACCAGATCTTGCCAGAGGAAGAAAAGATCTCACTTGGAATTATACCCGACGATGTTCAGTCTTTCTGGCAGCAGAGAAAGCTATAAACCCCATTCTTTCCCTATTCCTTAAATATATGTCTTGAAAAACGAAACCTCCCCCCTTCCAAAAAAAATCCTAGGAAAGGATAAAAGCTAGCCATTCTATTTGGATATGTGCGGTGCTGTAGAGAAGGAGCTTCGAGTCCAGGTCTATGGACTATTCAATCCTAGCTTCTCTGCTTACCACTGTGTGTCTTTGGGGGAAATTGCTTAACCCATCTGTGTCTCAGTCTTCACATATGTAAAGTGGAACTAACAAGTATTATGAGGATTAAGTCCAGTGACCCATGTGAAGTACTTAGCACAGTCCCTGGTTCTCAGTTAAGACCCACAGATGTTTGCATTTACTGAACATGGAGCATCGGAGCTGGATCTTCAGGGCTCCTTATTCTGAGCTGAGGAATCTGAGCTGCAGAATGGTCCAAAACACGAGTCCTGTAACTGATTCAAACTGGACTAGGGGAGAGGGGGCTGCCTCCATGCCACCCCACAGTCCCTGCTCTCACTTCCCTGGGAGGGGCAGTGGCCCATCACCCCAGCCGCCCACCAAGATAACCCTGAGCCCCTCTGCCACGGGGGCCCGCTCTGCTCTCATTGTTTCCTCATCTCTGCCCGGCTGGCACTCAGGCCCTGGGTGTGGCATGAGATGACGTGGCCCAGCCCTGCTCCCCCCACCCCCAAGCTTACCAGTGATGAAGCCTGCACATGTCCCTTCATGGCCAGATGCAGCCCTGGCCACCACCAGTCCCCCAACCAGACCCTTGACAAGGACTGAGACCCCCTCTCCCCTCACCCTGTGGCCAAACGCATACCTGCCTGGCCCTGGCATGGCCCCTAGATCCCAAAAGCAGTGAAGGCAACAGGAATAGGGAAATCAGTAGGAAACACGCTCTGGGCAGGGCAGTCTCTCAGCCACCAGGGCAAGGATGCACATCCAGGAGAAAGGGACACTGGGGAAAAGGGACAGATTTTGGACAGCACCCAAGGGGGCCAGATGAGCGAAGTCTCTAAATCCTAAATCAGGCACGTGCTATGATGCATGGTTTATTTGTGTAAAAAATCTGGGCATCTGGCAGTTCCTCAAAGCTAAACATAGAATTACAATTTGACCCAGCAGTTCCATTTCTGGGTATCTACACAGAAGAACCAAAAGCGGGGACCCACACAGATTTGTATGCCCATGTTCCCAGGAGCATGATTCCCGGCAGCGAGCTAGAAGCAAGCCCAGGACGCTCATCGATGAGTGGAGAAGCACAAGGTGGCGCGGACATACAATGGGATATGTTCAACCTGAAAAGGGAAGGAGATCCTGTCACAGGCTGCCTCGGAGGAACCTTGAGGACATTATAAGTGACTTAAGCCAGTCACAAAAATACAACTATGCACCATGGGAGTCCCCTGCCGGGAGGTACCTAGAGATGTCAGATTCATGGAGACAGAAAGTAGAATGGCGGGAGAGGTGGGTGAGGAGTTAGTGTTTAATGGAGACACAGAGTCAACCGGGGAAGGTGAAAAAAGTCCTGGAGGTGGATGGTGGTGATGGTTACGCCAGTGTGAATATACTTCACGTCACTGGGCTGTGTGCTTAACACAGTGAAGATGGTAAACTTTATGTGGTAAATATTTTACCGTACACACAAAACCAGGCTGACAAACGTCCCCAACAAAGTCACATTTAGCTGCACATTTTACACAGTACCCTTCTTGAAAAGACTGAAATAATAGGCCATTTAGGAATAGCACAGAAAATACAAAAGGGAGAGTTATCACCTGTGAAATAGAAACTTCCAGAAAACATCCCTTGACTAAAGCTCACAGAGAACCCACCTCCCAAGTCCCACATCCTCCAGAGTAGCTGGAACCAGGAAGCCTCCTTGGCCACTGCTGGTGTGACAAGGGAAGAAGGGGGAGAGGACAGACTGCTCGCAGAGCAAGTGGCAGGGGCCCAGGGGTCTGGGGGCCATCAGGGGGCCCAGTGGCCCACAGGGCTCTGGTCTGCAGAAAGAGCCGTGCTAGGGCCTGAATCCCGTCCATCTGGGAAACCTCTAGTCCAGCTCCTCCGTAGGCTTACAGTTCTCATTAGAAAAACCAGGGGAAATGACTCCAACTCTAGAGAAGCATTAAGAAGATTAAAAAAATAATGAGAGAGGGGCACCTGGGTGCTTCAGTTGGTTACGCATCTGATTCTTGGTTTCAGCTCAGGTCATGATCTGCCAGTTTGTGAGTTCAAGCCCTGAGTCAGGCTCCACGCAGACCGTGCAGAGCCTGCTTGGGATTCTTTTCCTCCCTTCCTTTCTCTCTCTCTCTCTCTCTCTCTCTCTCTCTCTCTGTCTCTGCCCCTCCCCTGCTCATGCTCTCCCTCTCTCTCAAAATAAAATCAAATAATCAATTAATCAATTAATGAGAGAAAACATAAAGTAGCGGTAAAAAGCATGAACCCTGAGGCCACACTGCTTGTGTTCACATCCTGGCTCTTCTACTTTCCAGCTGTCTGACCTTGGGCAAGTTACTTAATGGCTCTGTGCCTCAGTTTCCCCATCTGTAAAACAAGGATGACTGCACTTACTTTGGAGGGTGATCAGGAGGATTAAAGGAGTTGATGTATGTCAAGCATTTAGAACAATGTGGAGCACATGCCACTCCACATCAGTGCTGTTATTATGAAAGGTGGTGACAATGGTGTCCTTCTACCCAGAGACTGCATGTCTAAGGACATTTCTGTCTTCCTTCTCTCACACCTGGATTTGCTCAGAGAACCTGCCCTGTGGTGCTGACCCCCAAGGAACCCACGTTCCCTGAGTGAGCCGGCCCTCGGCCGCGAGGACAAATTCCGTCTTGGCCATCAAACTGTGGGTGGGTGGCCAGGACACTGAATGGAGTCTGGGGAGCCCAAGCAGACCATGACAGGTGGGATCGAAGCATGAAACAGGCTAAGTGAGGGCATCATGGACGATCGTGACCTTCCCTGTCAGTCAGCACCACAGCAGGGCATTTTCTTCTGCCCTAATGGGTCACTGAGCCAGAAAGAGCCTTTCACTTTCTGTGCAGCTGTCCATCCAGGGCCCATGGGGCACCTCGTAATGTCCCTGTCAAATTCTGCCGTCGTCTCTCACCACACACACTCTCCGCCAAGCGGGCGCACTCAGGCAGCTAATCCACACAAATTCCGCCTGGGTGCTGGCCGCCTCTGGTGGCCGGGAAAACGCAGGCAAGGGCTCACTTCCGGCCTAGAAGGGGCAGCACTGGGCGTGGAGGCCCAGGTCTCTGCAGACACAGGCCAATGACGCACTCATCACATGCAGCAAGCATTTCTTAAGAGGCTCCACTCTGCAGTGGCACTGGAGAGCCCTGAAGACAAGGGCTGCGAGGCCTGCCCTCCAGAGCTGGTGGTATTTCTCCAACAGCTCCACCAAAATACCCGAAAGAAAGGCCAAGGACAGCTGCCCCAGGCACAGAATTTCTTGGAGGCCTTTTGTTTATCTTAAACATTCTAGTTTATTTTGCATTCTCCTTAACGTCTCAGGTTTGGTTTTACCAATAGTCATGGTAATAACAGCCACCAACCTCTCTCGAGAACTTGCCTTGTCTCAGGTGCTGTTCTGACCTCTTTACATGCATCACTCCATTTGCTCTGACGAGCCTATGAGGTAGGCACTGTTAGCACCGCCATGTTACAGACAAGGACACCGAGGCAAAGAGAGGTGACGGGTCATGCCCAGGGTCACGCATCTTGCAAATGGCAGAGCAGGACTGGGGAACCCAGCCTGGTCCCTAAGGGGGCTCCTTTCACCACTATTTAATGTAATGTTTTTAATCACCTAAATGCCCATTCCCCCCACACATCCAAATTTTTAAGTAAAACTGAAGCCCCAGGATGATTGCCCCATTTAGGCCTGCGGCCACACGCCCACACTGGCTCGCAGGCCTGGCCCCTAGGGCATCCAAACTCTTCAAAGTTCTAGGCACTTGTGTGAACAGACGTTCTGGCTTCCCCGCCTTCTGCAGACTCCAGGCCGGCCCGTCTGCAGGCTCAGGTAACCCTGGTTCCCAGACAGCCAGCTTGGGGTGCCCCTGCAGTCTCGGTCCCTCCCCTCTCCACCATGGTGAAAGAATTTAGAAGTGTAGAGTGTCTTCCTTGGTTGCTCTCTTGGGTAAAAGGTGACCCCTTCATTTCGCAGGACACCCCGTCTCAGCCTAGACCCTCAGCTTCAGGTCATCTCCAGAGCTGCTGCCATTTATAACAGGTTCCTGTGCCCACAGTCTCATGGCCGAGACCTTGTACCAGAATTGTCCATGTGTGCCCCACCTTGCCTCTGACCCAGGCTACCAGTCCAGTAACCAGCCCATCCCCCTCTCCCCTGTCCCTATCTTTCAACTCCTAACTACATATCATTGGACAAAACCCTAAAATACCAAATGTCCCCTCGCTGTATTTCCAAGGGAAACACACCCCAACTGTTCCTTGTGTATTCCCCTAGCCAAAGGGGGCTCAGTTACCACACCTGAAAAACAAATAATCCAGTGAAGAAATGGGCAGAAGACACAAACAGACACTTCTCCAAAGAGGACATCCAGATGGCCAACAGGCACATGAGATGATACTCAGTGTCACTCACCATCAGGGAAATACAAATCAAAACCACACTGAGATACTACCTTATGCCATTCAGAATGGCTAAAATGTACAAATCAAGAGACTATAGATGCTGGCGAGGATGTGGAGAAGCAGGCACCCTCCTACACTGTTGGTGGGAATGTAAACTGGTGCAGCCGCTCTGGAAAACAGTGTGGAGGTTCCTCAAAAAACTATTCATAGAACTCCCCTATCACCCAGCAATAGCACTGCTAGGGATTTACCCAAGGGATACAGAAGTGCTGATGCATAGGGGCACATGTACCCCAATGTTCATAGTGGCACTTTCTACAATAGCCAAATCATGGAAAGAGCCTAAACATCCATCAACTGACGAATGAATCAAAAAGATGTGGCTTATCTATACAATGGAATACTACATGGCAATGAGAAAGAATGAAATCTGGCCATTCGTGGCATCATGGATGGACCTCAAGGGTATCATGCTAAGTGAAAATAAGTCAGGGGGAGAAGGACAGATACCATATGTTTTCACTCATAAGTGGAACAGGAGAAACTTAACAGAGGACCATGGGGGAAAGAAAAGGGGAAAAATAGTTAGGGAGGGAGGCAAACCATAAAAGACTCTTGAATACTGAGAACAAACTGAGGGCTGATGGGGGAGAGAGAGGAGAAGGGGGGTGATGGGCATGGAGGAGGGCACATATGGGAAAGAGCACTGGGTGTTATATGGAAACCAACTTGACAATAAACTATAAAAGAAAAGAAATTGGGTGAATGGAAATAAATAAATAAATAAATAATAAAGGGGGCTCAGTTATTACCAGGCTCACCAGTACCTGCCAGACACGCTGGGGAGTCCTGCACCTGGGAAGCTGTGCCTTGTCCATGTGCCAACACCCCTAGCATGGGCTGGGCCAGCACACGGACTCCCAGCCCCTCGCCTTCCCTGCCTCCGTTAAGACCTTCACAAGACAGAAAAGTTGGCGAGCAGAACGAAACAATCAAAGATGAGTGTCTTTGGTAGGCATGAAAGGAATCACAGACAGTCCCACTTTTGGGAAGCCTTGAGTGTCTAGGGCAGCAAAAGCAGTCACCTGCTCATGTCCCTAGGTCATAAAGGAAGTCAGAGTAAGCCTCAAAATCAGGTTGAGGCAAGTTCATAGCAGTATTATTCGCGATAGCCAAAAGACGGAAGCAACCCGTCAACAGATGAATGGATAATTACACTGCATTATATACATATACAATGGGATATTTTTCCACCTTTCTTAAGGTGGAAATTCTGACACAGGCAACAACACAGGTGAACCTTAAGGACACTCTGCTAACTGAACTAGGCCAGTCACAAAAAGACATGCTGTATGACTCCCCTTCTAGGAGGTACCTAGAGTAGTCAAATTCACAGCAACAGAAGGGGGGGTGGGAGCGGGCAGCCAAAATGGGGAGTTGTCATTTAACGCGTACAGAATGTCAGTCTGCAAGATGAAAAAATTTTGAAGACTGGGTGCACATCAGTGCGAATGTACTGAACCCTACCAAACTGTATGCTCAAAAATGGCTAAGATGGTAAGTTTTATGTTATATGTATTTGACACAATTAAAAATCTAAAGAAATACAATAAAATCAACTTGGGGAGAGGGCTATTTTGCAAGCCAATTACACATAACCTATTTCTTCTCTGTGGGCTCTACATCGCATTTATGAGAAGCTGTGTGTAAGGATTTGGGAAGAGAAGGATCTGACGCTCCCGTTCTACCCCCAGGTTCCTATGGCCCCTGCCCACTGCTGGGTCTCTGATTTGCTACTATTTTTGGACAGCCTTGTGTCCTCGATATTAGCTTTGGACAGCCTCTTGCCCTAACCATGGCCTTGCACTATCTGGCCTGGGAGAGAGGTCCAATTCAGTTGTTGAGCATTTCTGAGAGCATCATCAGGACTGAGGTCTGGCGAGCCCCCAGCTCGCAGCAGGCAGTCCTGGACCTTCGTCAGACCCTTCACAGGCCTTCTGAAGTGCCTGAGAGGCTGGGGCGGCCTCACTTCCTCTCCTCAAAGGGGTGTGTTTGCTCTGCTCTGGGGGGGATCATTAGCCTGTCCCATCTCCTGCCTCTCACCCCATCCAGCCCCCACCCACCTCCTCCCCCAAAACCCCCGTGTCTCCACTGTCATTGGGAACCGCAATTGCGTGACAAATGATTGAGGAGGTCCTGGGGACGCCATTTCATTCTGCAGGCGTTATTGTGCCTGACCTAAACCCAAATACCCAGGCCCCAGTCTCCCGGGTGACACCTGAAGGCCCCAGTTTCCTGGCAACTGGGAACAATGGCCCCTGGGAAAAGCACACACAGTTTGGGAAAGGGCAGCCTTTTTTCTCGGTGCCCCTGGGTAGGACAGGGAACTCCCCACTTCTGCAGGCAGAGTCTGAAGGGAAAGTCAAGCCAGGAGGGTATTTGGGCCTCCCGTCCCCACCTCCCCAACCTAACCCTGAGCTGCAGGAAGTCTCTCAGGCAAGTGGGGGCTCACCCACCTGGGGCTGCCTCTTGATGGGACAAAAGCCTCTTTGAGCAGGCTCTCTGCCCCCCTCTCCCCAGGGCAGCCCTCTTTGCAAGTCCTCAGTTGTACTTAGTTCCTGGAGCTGACTCGAGGCATTCAGACCTCTGTTCTGGTGACCCCCAGTGTCACCTTTTGCCTGCAGAAGTGACATTCTCTTTCCCCTTTGAATAACCTCAAAGAGTTCTGGGAGGATTAACAACAGCTCAGGTGCACTGCAGGTGCTCATTACACAGCAGCTGCTGTCAAGACTATTCTCTGGTTCTAGGGGCACCTGCATGGCTGTCAGTTAAACACCTGACTCTTGATCTCGGCTCAGGTCACGATCTCACGGTTTGTGAGTTCGAGCCCCATATCAAGCTCTGTGCTGACAGAACATAGCTTACTTGGGAATCTCTATCTGCCTCTCTCTCTCTGACCCTCATCCTCTCTTGCTCTCTCACTCTTAAAAACAAACAAACATTAAGAAAAAAAAGACCACTTTCTGGGCTCTGGAGCAGCACCTCTTTCCCAGTTGAAACAAAGAACTGAGTGAACTGAAAGAGACTGAGGAGGTCCCCGAGCTGACCTGTGCCCTTCACCCCCCCAACTGCAGGCATTCAGGTGGGGCTGAACTTCTGGGAGCCGAATCACAGCCCACAGACTCCCCACAAATGCAAGGGACTCTGGGCAGAGTCTCAGAAATCTCCTATCAAAACCAGGAACTTTCGAGGCACCTGGGTGGCTCAGTTGGTCAGGTGTCCGACTTTGGCTCAGGTCATGATCTCACAGTTCGTGAGTTTAAGCCCCGCATCAGGCTCTGTGCTGACAGCTCAGAGTCTGGAGCCTGCTTCGGATTCTGTGTCTCCCTCTCTCTCTGCCCCTCTCCTGCTCATTCTCTGTCTGTCTCTCACAAAAAATAAATAAACATTAAAAAATTTTTAAAAAACCAAGGAATTTTCTTGTGAATTTTAATGTGTTATAAAGGCTATTTGTGAAATAACTCTTGCCTACATGCTAGGAAAAGATCACTTTTTTAACTCCACTGAAGGCCTACTCATCTAAAACCTTCTTTCTGACTGAAACCCACAAGGCAATTTCTGAAACATCAACTAACTGACCTTTGAGTAATGTCTTTTCTTTCCAGAATTTTTGTCTCAGCTTTTGGGACGCCGTGTTGCTGCCCATCCCTAAGACGGAAGGAAGGGAGGAAGGGCGTGGCTCCTCTCTTACACGCAGGATGATGGAGTGCAGGACCCTCAAGGCCAGCGGTGTCTCAGCCAGGTAATGTCACAGCTGAGACCAGGCAGCAGCCACACACACAGGGCCCAGCCATCCCATTGGCAGAGAGTGCCAGGAGCAGGGACAGGAATCCAGAGCACAGGTGAGAGGGGAGGACAGAGACACCGGGGCCAGAGCAGCAAGCCTAACTCCAAATCACAGACACAGGGGAAAGATGGGAGGCAGCAAAAGCCCTATAGTCAGAAGATGCCAAGGCCAAGTACGTAGTAAAGCAGGAGGGCCTGGGCTACCCCCGGTGCTAGTGAAGGTGTGACAAGATCCCAGGTGTCACAGATCTGACCTCCCCCAGCTGGACGAGAGGCAGAGTCAGATAGAGCAGCTGGAGTGAGCAGGACGCAGAGGGCTGGACTCAAGCATCCCCCCCCCCGCCCCCACCTGCAGCTCCATCCCTGGCTTTAGCTCCCAGAGACCGGCAGGCCTTGGCTCCCTCCCACTCGCTGCCACATCATTATTGATTAGGGTGCTAGACTAATGGCTGTCTCTCCCATTCAGCAACTCAAGTCTTGAATAAAACTCTTTTTCTCTAGCTCATGTTGACTCCCATCCCTGACAGGACCTATCAGCTCTGGAGAGCAGAGACCACATCCTTTTTCTTCCTCACTGCTCTACTCCCCAGAGACCGGAAGGAGGCAGGCAGAGAAATATTTGCTCAGTGTTACAAATGAGAGATTAAAGATCAGCCCCAAGAAAAGCCAGCACGAGTCAGGGCCCCCAGTGCGCAGACTCACAGGCATGGACCTCATGAATGGCACCTGCTATGGATGGTGAGGCATCCCGGGAGCATGGTGTCCAAATAACTTGCTCTGAATTTGTTCCCTTCCCCACCCTTTATGCGTGCGCCTATGTCTTCACTTAAGGATAACAAGTCAGCCAGTTAGCATGTTGTTCCGACATACTGAGTGAGGCCCGACGGCCACGCACTGTTACAACCCCATCAGCTGCCCCCTGGGAGAGTATAGAAGGGACCAACAAATTCCACCCTCCTCCCTAAAAGACGGCAGCGCACCTGAAAGGCCAGGGCAACAGAACAGCCACTGCTCGTCCTAGAGCTGTCATCGACAGAGACCCAGGCACTGCTCCCCAATCCTCACTTCACCCCACAGTGGAGGTCTCTTATGATCCCCACCTCACAGATGAGGAAATGGGCTGAGACATTACACTGCTGGTTCACAGCCACATGGCTAGAAGTGGCAGCCAGGGAACTTGACTCCAAAGCCCTCCCTGGTACCCCCCACGCCTTGGGCCTAAACATAGAATCCCCTTAGGAGACACATGGTGAGAAGTGGAGATCCCAGGAATAACTGGAATCAGCAAGCAGCGGGGGGGGGGGGGGGGGGGGGGGGGGGTTGGGGGTGAGTTTGATGCCTTGGGAACTAGAGCAACAGTGAAGATGCCCAGGTGGGCAGCGGCTTCCTGCTGGGCAGCACTGAGGTCCTGGGTGGCAAAGGGCCCAGACTAGAAACAGGAGCAGAGGCAAACCCAGGAGTGATGCAGGAGGTATCCTAGCTGAGAAGCGCCTTCAGCCTCTCCCCAGCTCTCACCGGACCCTGTGCTCCAGAGCGCATCTAAACACCACCGAGGCGTCCTGCCTCCTGTTTTCAGAAGTGGCCATGACTAGGACCGGTTGCGGGTGGGTCTTCTTCTAAAAATGTTTCCTTTAGTCAGTCCTACTTTGCCTGCCCTTAAGAAAAGCATCTCATACCACCTCACACCAGTCAGAGTGGCTAAAATGAACAAATCAAGAGACTATAGGTACTGGCGAGGGTGTGGAGAGATGGGCACCCTCCTACACTGTTGGTGGCAATGTAAACTGGTGCAGCCGCTCTGGAAAACAGTGTGGAGGTTCCTCAAAAAACTATCCATAGAACTCCCCTACGACCCAGCAATAGCATTGCTAAGGATTTACCCAAGAGATAGAGAAATGCTGATGCATAGGAGCACATGTACCCCAGTGTTCATAGCAGCACTGTCAACAATAGCCAAAACATGGAAAAAGCCTAAATGTCCATCACCTGATGAGTGGATCAAGA
>NC_043701.1:156471638-156554048 GCF_006229205.1 Suricata suricatta
TTAGTATAGAGGTGGAATTTAAGGAAAGGTATTAAGCAGGCTGTGTTGTAGCCTATGAACAAGTAATATATTGTATCATTTATCTTGAATGTATCATAGATAAGCTGCTATATAACGATTGCCACTTCAGATAGCTGTGAAATTAGGTGATTAACTAGTTGTTACTTAACCTTCTAATTTCCGTATAAGTCTAATTACATGAAACAGAAGTTGGTGTTTTGATTTTTTTACTTTGCTTTTCTGTTTTGAGTGTCATTGCAACTACTGTATTGTAAAGGATGGAAAATAACTGCATATGTTAAAAAAATATGAAACTTTATAAAGTAAAAAATAAAAATAAAAATAAAAAAAAGTAAAAAAGTAAAAAAAAAAGAAAAGCATCTCATGAATGGACACAGCATGCCTGAGTTCAAGAAAGGACAGTGGCTGGACAGGCACTCCAGACCTCTGAGCAGGCTCCTGAATTTCTGGGGTCCCTGCGATGACCGTGGAACTTCATGTTGGATAGGGTTCTAGGGCTCACTAGCCTTGAGGCTTCAGCATCTGCATTGGGCATTGGTGATAAGGAATGCGGACACACTAATAAAACCACCATCTCCTTCTACATAAAAATCAAAACAAACCAGCTCTGCTGGGCTTTTTATAAAGGGCTGACAGATGTGATCTGTTCCCCCTCAAGGGCTGCCGAGGCCACCAAATGAACAGAAAGGAATGATGTTCCCATGTTAACAGATGCCCTAATTTCAAGGTTTGGAGGCACATTCTTGGTGTGTAAGAGGCAACACTGCATCCTCAGGGCACAATGTGACATGCCTCAGGGCACACAGGAGACATGTCACCCCAGTCCCTCCTGGGTGTGAGCTGATGTTCATGACGGGGACTGAGATTGGAACAGCTGGAACAGGACCGAGTCCTCCCTGTTAGAGTCAAAACAGATTAAGTGTCAAGGCCTATACCTCCACCAAGCCCCGCTCTCTGGGTTAAATGAGCTATAAAGATCAGCATCCTTTAACCTGGGCCACGTGGATGCCCAGAGAAGGCACATAGGAGAAAAAGGAATCTTTTTG
Source organism: Suricata suricatta (assembly GCF_006229205.1). Lineage (NCBI taxonomy): Eukaryota > Metazoa > Chordata > Mammalia > Carnivora > Herpestidae > Suricata > Suricata suricatta. Next base: position 156,472,706 of record NC_043701.1, read on the forward strand.
CTGGTTAAACTCCAGTTCCTATGGCCAGCATAAAAAACTACCACATTTTTATTTTATTTCTTTAAAAATAATGTTTTGGGTCACCTGGGTGGCTCAGTCAGTTAGGCATCTGACTTTGGCTCAGGTCATGATCGCGAGGTTCATGAGTTCGGACCCCCCCCCCCCCCCCCGGTCAGGCTCTGTGCTGACAGCTCGGAGCCTGGAATCTGCTTCAGATTCTCTCTCTCTCTCTCTCTCTCTCTCTCTCTCTCTGCCCCTACCCTCCTTGTACTCTGTCTCTCTCTCTCACTCTCAAAAATAAATAAACATTTAAAAGAATTTTTTTTTAAGTAATGATGTTTTTCTACTAAATCATAAGGGAATTCTTTACAGCACCTCTCAGTCAGGAAACATTAGGTACTAACAGAAGCACTTTGGAGAAAGGCATTGTTTTTATGGCTCAATTCCCTCTTGCTTGAAAGAACTCCAACATGTTTACTACCTAGAATGAATTTCCAGAATGTCAGCCACCTTTGATGGCCCAATTATCTTTGTTTGGGGAAAAAAAATCAAATTACAAATCATCAAAATACCACTTTTGGAAAATTTTGCTCTGACAAATTCTAAATATAGAATGATAATAAGATGTGATTACTGGGTAACGGAAATGTAACTGTTTTCTTTTGCTTCCTGCATCTCCTACTGTTAGAGGAATAACGGCTTAACCATGAAAGAAAATACAAGCACCACGTTTCTTGATGGTTCACCACACACAGAATGTGGGGCAGATTCCCAGGCCCAAAACTGGCATCATCTTATTTAACTCCTGCTCAGCAATTTGAGGTAAGTCTTTATTATGCCCTCTTCCCAGATGAGAAAACTGAGTTGGTGCAAGATGAAGCACTCTGCCCAGTACAGGTAGGCAGTAACGGCAGGACTGTTGGATTCCACGGTCCAAACTCTTAACTTCCATGTTATGCCTAGTCCCCAGCTCTGATGATGTCAGCAGCATTGGCACCTAGAAGCCCAAAGAGAAGTTGCACAAGGGCTTCTCCATGCAAGGACCTCTGGGTCACCTGTGCCTTCTGAAAGGCACTCCTGACGCCTGCACACACCCTTGCCATCAACAGATGGCACTCTCCAGCAAGGGCTGCGCTCCTACAGGGAGCCCAGGGGACAGGGCCATTTGCAGTCTGTGGTCAATGTTCGAATGACCACAGCTTGCCCCCAGGGACATTGGAGGTCTCATACCATGTCCAGCTGGCTGTGAAAGATGCTATTAAAAATCACTGATAAATGAGTTCCAGCCTTTGCTTACACAGTTGACTGTAAGGACCTATGACACTGATTTCTTATCCTTTGTTTCCTGTCAGTGGAGTGGATGACTGTAGGAAACGAGGTTGTTTTTTCCAGCTGCCTTTAGAGAAAGGAGATGTTCAAATGCCCACGTGTGGTCACATTTCAGTATATCTGAGACAGGAGATGAAGTGTGGGGAAGTTTGTTTGAATAGCAGTATAACTGATATATAGGCGTTTGTTCTCAGGAACAAACTTCTATTAGTTTTCTTTCGCATTCCTTTTCTTTTCCTTTTTTTTCTTTTCTTTCCTTTTTCCTTTTTTTTCTTCACTTCATGGGCACTGAGAGAGAAGAAGCCAGAATACAAACCAACCATCAAATTCTCACAGCTTCAGCCCACTCCCCTCTTGAGGGATGAGTCATCACCAAACAGCCAGTTCAGGCTTCTGCCAAGCCCCAGACCATTTCCAATTCCTCCTGATATTCCTCGAGCCTGACAAATCGCTGCACGCAGCAGGCCTGTGATAAGTTTCCTGGGTGAATGAATCCGTCCATCCATCAGGAGACGCTGGGCCCAGAGTCCCCACTGCCATGCTGGGGAGAGTGACTGGCCGACGGAGGGCTGCCTCTCAGCCAGGCAGCAAGGCTAGGGGACATGTCCAGAGCTCACATCACCAGGAGGGACCCCCACCATGGGATCCTGCACGTACTCAGGAACCTGAGAGCAGCCATGGCTTTGTAAACACCACCCAAGAATCACAGGAAGGATTCCCACCCACAGCAGAGTGCAAGGTGGCTCCCAATGTGATGGCCCTTTAATAAGGCTCTAGACCCACACGTAGGGCATATGCCCGCCCTCCTTTTCTTTTTTTCCTAAACATTAGGAAGAGCAGAGCTGGTCACACACATAAATAAGTAGATTTAAAAAACTGTTTTGCTGTTTTGTTTCCTAATAAAAGAATATTAACATGACCAAAAAATGGTTGCTCTGTGAAGGACACAGAATTTAAACCTCCATTGATGAGCCACCAGTCTCGACTTGGGGATGCCCCTGGCTGTTTGGGGAACACCATAAAAGTCCAAATACTGGCTGTTAAAGGGCTACCTCCAAAAGCCTCCAGGTAATAACTACCGTCCCCTTAAAGCTGACATGTCCAAATGATGATGGGCAGAGGTAAGGGGGCAGTGACCATGAGCCCTGAGGTCTGTCTCCTGTACAGCAGGGGTGGGCCCAGGACCTGGGCCTTTGGCTCCCCAGGCAGCTGGGGTCTCCTGAGGGTCGGCCTGGGTGCAAAGCCTCGGGAGTAGGGTCCCTACCCCTCTACCAGGCACGGAGAGGTCGCTCTTCCTTGGCACTCAGCCTGGGGCTCTGGCTTCTGTAGAGAACGTTCTCCCTTTCCTGGATCATCCTTCCCTGTGCCCCTGCGGGCCATGAAACCCCCAGCCGGCTTTTCCCCTTGCCGCCATCCCTCACCCTGGCCTCATCCCTGGGAGCGGGAACGTCTCTGGTGTTGGCACTGGGGAGGGTGAAAGAGTGGCCCCTGTCTCCCTGCCAAGGGGAATGTCACGCCACCAGAATTTATGTGCCAGCTTTCCTTGTACCAGCTTTTCCCAGGTTACCTCCCCACCCATTACTACCCCATTAGTTGCCATGTGCTTCCCCCTCACCCTCACCAGCCCACACTGCCTCTTTGTTAGCCCTGGGCTCTCAGGCCGGCCCCTCCCCAGCCAGGGGCCAGCTCACACTCCCACTGTGAAATATTTCCTCCCTCCTCCCAGCCCCTCCCCCGCCTCCTCCGCCCCACCGCCTTTAGTAAAACAAACCCACTAAGGGGCATCCTTGCTCTGTTTGCACAGCACGAGTGGGCCCCCGAGTTGCCTGGCACCCCTCATTTTCCATGAACACACTTCCCCTCCTTATTGGTATTCAGTCAATACCTTCCTTTCCTGACCCTTCCCCGCTTGGCCCCTGAGATCTGCTGACAGAAGGGCCTTTGTTGGAGGAGCAGAGGGTGCAAACACCAGGGCTGCAAGACAACACATGGACTTCAAAGGGGGAAATGAGTCACTGCTCATGAGGCTGGGTGGGGGGCCGGGGAGGGCGGCGCTCCCCGGAGCACCTCCAGGGCCAGGCTCTTCTTGAGGACAAGCCTTCCGTGTCTTCTCACAGCCCAACACCACTTCCAGAGCTATTTGTTGGTTTTTATTGTTCCAAGTCTGACTACAAAATGTGGGCCAGAACCCAAGGTCCGGTAAATACTTTGTGACACAGTCCACTGGAAGCACTTCGCCGTAAAGGATGGCTTGCAGCACAGAGGCTCGGGCAAGGAGGCCTTCCAGGTAGGTTCCCACCGTCCGCCAGTTTCATGTGTCTGCGCGCCTGTTACCCTCCCAAAGAGCACTCAGAGCAGGTCTCTCCCCTGCCTGCTGTGGTTAGACAGCTCTGTCCAGAAAAGCACCCGAGGCCGTCAAACCCAGGCTCCTGGCATCTCGGGCTCAGAGTCCCCGCAGATGACGGTTCAGCGCCCCTTGAACTCTTCTGTGGATGAGGCCAAAAGCCGGGCAGCACACCCCCTGCAGCGGCCCTCGTCCAGAACAAAATCCACTTCCCACCTTTCACCCGCCGTACCCAGTTCTGCTTCTGGAACAAATCATCTCCCTTGTTCTCATGACAACCCTTCACATGGATTTGAAAATTGCTCTGAGTTCTTCTACATTTGTTCTCATCACACCAAATGGCCCCAGGCCCCTTAACAATATCTCACATGAAATGTTTTCCGGATGCTCTCAATGTTAGCCACCCTCCTCCAGAGCACATTCAGTGTTCTCACCACGGCTACTCACAACAAAACACAGATTCAGATACTAAACACTGTTCTCTGTATGTGCTCACATCAGCACAGACGGGAACAGGCCTGTCCCCTCCCCTGGACAGCACACCTTGCCTCCATTAATTCAGCCTATGACTACCTTCCTCTGTCGGCCACCTTACCACCCTTGATTCATCCTCAGTTTGAAATCACAGGCCCTTTTCCTAACAAGTGGTCCCAGACCAGGTCTCCCCCAGTCAGTGCTTCCAAAGTCACCTCTGTACTTATCAATATTTAATTTCACCTCATTGATTCCAGTCTAGTTCATGAAATTCTTTTCCAATCTTCCGTCACCGTGGGTACGACAGCCATCCCTTAGCAGCTTTGTGCCAGCTGCCCAGCATCCCTTCTATATGCTCATCCATTTCATTAATAAACATAATGAACATAGCAGGGTCCAGAGATGCTAATGACTCGTCTGCCCAAGGTGTCACAGCTAGATGGGTTGTGCCACAGCAGGGTCAGATCTGGAACACAAGTGTCCTGGTGCTCAGTCCAGTGCTGGTGTCTATCACACTCTGCCAAAAAGGCCCAGGACCCCCTCAGACTGCCCTCTCCCCAGCCCTCTACCACCCTGAGCTCCTTACTGGTCCATCCCAGGAGACCCTGACTATAGACAGGAAGGTCTGGTAAGGACTGTCTTCGTGGGAGGAAAATGGGGAAAGTGCCCCCTACCTAAAGGAGCCTGGTTTGCTAAATTAGATCAGCTTCCTGCAGCTGTGGTTCTATGCTCCTCAAGAGGGCCTCTAAGTAGCCCACCCAGCAGAGCAGTAGAAACAGGACTGGGAAGACAGGGAGGTCCTGGGATAAGAGATGCCTGAGATAAATGGGTTAGAATAAGTAGAAGCCTACAAAGATTCTGAGGCTAACCCTGAACGTTAGAAAGAACCTATATAATAGACAGTCACTTAAAGATGGCTGCAGCCCTACAGCCTCTTACAAACCAGTCTCACATGGTCCCTTGAAGATAATGATGAGTAAAAGGACTGACCTGGACATACGTTCTTGCTCTGGGTATAATTCTAGAGAGTAATACCAAGATTGCTGGGTGAACATGCCAGGAAAACAGGTCAAGGTTAGCATCAGAATTCCTAATGATCAGGGGTGCCTGGGTGGCTCAGCTGGTTAGGTGTCCGGCTTTGGCTCAGGTCAGATCTCACAGTTCGTGGGTTCGAGCCCCACGTCGGGCTCTGTGCTGACAGCTAGCTCAGAACCTGGAGCCTGTTTCGGATTCTGTGTCTCCCTCTCTCTCTGACCCTCCCCTGCTCGCACTGTCTCTCTCTGTCTCTCAAAAATAAATAAAAAGCATTAAAAAAAAGGTTTTTTTTAAAGAATTCCTAATGATCAGAGCTGCTCACCACAAGTCCAGCTGTCTTGTGAGCTCCCCATCACCAAAGTGTTTAAGTAGAGGCTGGAGCAAATGACTTTTGTCCTATTTCAATCCAAAGATCTAAGTTTCTGTAGCCACTTTCCTGCTGTGATGGATCCCTTGTGCTACCAAGTAAAAAGCCATTGGTGGATACCAAATAGCCAAAATAATTTTGAAAAAGAACAAAGTTGAAGGACTCATAATTCTTGATTTCAAAACATATTATAAAGCCACAGTAATCAGAACGGTGTGATATTAGCATTAAGACAGGCACACAGACCAAAGGAATAGAATGGAGAGACCAGAAATAACCCCCCAGCTGTATGGTCAAATAATCTTCAACAAGGGGGCCAAGACCACCCAACGGGGAAAGGACAATCCCTTCAACAAATGATACTCAGAAAACCAGACAGCCACACGCAAAAGAGGGAAGTCAGACACTTGTCTTTCCCCACATATAAAAATTAACTCAAAACGGATCAAAGACTTAAATGTAAGACCTAAAACTATGAAAGTCCTGGAGGGGGCCGGGCTGGGGGGGGGAATAGGGAAAACCTTTCTGAGATTAGATGTGGAAATGATTTCTTCAATTTGATACCAAAAGCACAGACAAAAATAGACAAATGGGACTACATCAAACTTAAGAACTTCTGTGTATGTAAGGACACAAACAACTGTGAGAAAAAGCAACCTAAGGGATGGGAGAAAAGATCTGCAAATCACATATCTGATAAAAGGTGAAATACCCAGAATACAGAAAGATGTTTCTCCAGCAGTCATACACAAATGGCCTGGAGGCATATGGAAAGGTAATCAACATCATTAGTCATCAGTGAAATGCAAATCAAACCCACACTGATATATCATCTCACACCCGTTAGAATGGCAACTATCCAAAAAAACAAAACAAAAAACTCAGAAAATAACAAGTGTTGGCAAACTGGTACAGCCACCATGGAAAACAGTATGGCAGTTCCTCAAAAAAGTGAAAATAGAACTACCCTGTGATCCAGCAACCCCACTTCTGGGATATACTCAAAAGAATTGAAAGCAGGGTCTCAAAGATATATTTGTGCACCCGTGTCCATAGGTGCACTATTACCAACAGCTAAGGGTAGAAGCAATCCCAGTGCCTCTCAGCACACGAGTGGATAAACAAGATGTGACATATACACGCGATGGAATATTATTCAGCCTTAGAAATTTAGGAAATCCATCACATGCTGCCACATGGATGAACCTCGAGGACATTATGCCAAGTGAAATAAGCCAGTCACAGAAACACAAATACATATTGTAGGATTCCACTTCCATGACGTCCCAAGGGGAGTCAAGTTCATAAACACAGAACATCGAGTAGCAGTTACCAGGGGCTGGGGGAGGGAGCGATGAGGAGTTGTTGAACGGGTATAGAGTTTCAGATTTGCAAGATGAAAAAGTTCTGAAGCTCTGTTTCATAACAAGATAAACATACTTAACACTGCGGAACCGTACACGTGAAAAAGATGATAAACTTTATGTTAGGTGTTTTCAGTCACAGTCTGACAAGAGGCAGGACAGTGTGGAGCTGGGAAGGGCAAACGGAGCCTGGAATTCGATGAAGCAGAACCGAGCTACAAATACATCAGTGAAAGCTGAGGAACCTTTCAGAATATTGATACCAATCCTCTACTCACATGTGACAACCTCTACCTCTCCGTGGACTTCTGGTGCCAAGATGCCCTCAAGTCCCAAAGTAATAAAACCATGCATGTGTTCTAGGAAACCTTCTGATGCCAAGAGGCTCAATGTTATTAAAGTTAAGATCAGATTAAGCAGAGATCGATACGGGGCAAGAATTAACAAAAAAGGTAATGCACAGTGTCCAGTTGTTTATTTCCTTAAATCCTGTCCTATTATAGGTCACAAATTTAAATATAATGAGTTATAATTCATGTTAATAGTCACGCCAAATTAAACTACTAAAGAGCTCTACATTATAGTCATCTCCCAGGGAATGCATTCAGAGAAAGTGGCTATAGAAATTCTTCTTCCATTTGTATGAAGTCACTATCTCATTTTCAGTCTATAAAACCAAGAAAAGAGGCTGCGTGAGTAAAACTCTCAGGCAACAGGCTAAGCTGCCTGCCAAATGCAGGGTGCGCTGCGGCAAGAGGCAGCGGGAGGTGAGAAGCTCTGGCCACACAGAGAAGACAGGCAGCCACTCTGCGAGGAGGCCCTCAGGACCCTCACACTGGGCCCAGCCTGGAACCTCCTGCCGGAACTGTGAGCAAAGGGGAGCCAGAGATGCCCACAAGCCTGGGGCAACCCATGAAGACTTCTAGAATGGCAGCTTGTCCTCTACGTCCAAGTAATACGGCTGGACGGAGCATGCCGGCCCACCTTCCCACTGCTTTCGGGGCGATGGTTTGGGGGATGATAATATTCACAGCACTTGAACTGGGTGCTCTGTACAAATCACCCCTAATTCTCACAACATTCCCGCCCCCCCCATTTTACAGATGATGAAACAGACTCAGAGAGGTTAAGTAACTCGCCCAGGATCCTACAGCTAATCACTACCAATGATTATGGGAGGAAAAGCGAGGACTCAATGCCCATGAGCCTCACTACAGCCTGGAAGAGCCAGGCACACTGCCTGGACGTGCGCTTCTGGATGGTGTGTGCCCATGGTCCCCCAGCTCGGGCAGGGAGGACCCGGGCCACACTTCTGGTCTCTGAGGGTTACTGTCCTCCAAAGAGAAGACATAATGCAGTACACAGAACAATGTCCCCCAAAGATGCCCTTGTCCTAATCCCCTGGGACCTGTGAATGTTACATGTTACATGTTAGAAAAGGGTTTGACACATGTAATTACAAGTATTGACATGGGGAGGCTCTTCTGGATTATCCAGGTGGAATCCCAAGGGTCCTTATGAGGGAAAGGAGGAGGCGGGAGAGAGAGAGGAGGAGATGTGGCAGCTCAAATAAAAATTGGAGAGGGGCAGCTGGGTGACTCCTGGTTTTGGCTCAGGTCATGACCTCATGATTCATAAATTCGAGCTCCTCATTGGGCTCCACACTGACAGTGTAGAGCCTGCTTGAGACTCTCTCTCTCTCTCTCTGCCCCTCCCCTTCTTACGCGCGCTCTCTCTCTCTCTCTCTCTCTCTCAAAAAATAGATAAACTTAAAAAAAGAAGAAGAAGGGGATGCCTGGGTGGCTCAGTCAGTTAAGCGTCTGGCTTCAGCTCAGGTCATGATCTCACCACTCATGGGTTCGAGCCCCGCATCGGGCTCTGTGCTGACAGCCTGGAGCCTGCTTCCGATTCTGTCTCCCTCTCTCTCTGCCCCTCCCCCACTCGCACTCTATCTCTCTCAAAAATGAATAAATGTTAAAAAATTTTTTAAAGAAATTTAAAAAAAGAAGAAGAGGTTGGAGAGAATGATGTAGCCACAGGTCAAGAAATGTGACAGACCTCTAAAAACAGGGGAAAAAAAGTAACAGATTCTCCCCTGAGCCCCCAGAAGAAACACAAGTCGGCCAACACTTGGATTTTTGCCTGGTGAAACCCCTTCCAGACTTCTGACCTCCAGAGCTGCATGACAACACATCTGTGTTGTGGTTTTTTTGTTTTTTTTTTAAGTTTTATTTATTTTTGATACAGAGAGAGACAGAACATGAGAGGGGGAGGGGCAGAGAGAGAAGGAGACACAGAACCGGAAGCAGGCTACAAGCTCTGAGCTAGCTGTCAGCACAGAGCCTGACGCAGGGCTTGAACCCACGAACGTGAGATCTGACCTGAGCCGAAGCCGGAGGCTTAACCGACTGAGCCACCCAGGCACCCCAACATCTGTGTTGTTTTAAGCCACTGCATTTGTGATCATTTTCCCCAGCAGCAGTAGGAAGCAGATACAGACAGTAAGGCTAGAGCTGCCAGCAACTGTGCCCACATCCCCACACGGGGTCCTGGACAGATGAGGAAGATCTGTCCAGTCAGTGTCCTGAAAGGCAAAAATGGTTCCAGGTCCATTAAACTGACAGGCAGGGGCACCTGGGTGCCTCAGTCAGTTAAGCATCTGGCTCTTGATTTTGGCTCAGGTCTGATTTCATGGTTCATGGGACTGAGCCTCACATCTGGCTCAGCTCTGACAGCACAGAGCCTGCTTGAGATTGTCTGTCTCCTTCTCTCTCTGCCCCTTCTCTCACTTGCTCTCTCTTTCTCTCTCTGTCTCTCTCAAAATAAACAAACATAATTTAAAAACTTTAAAAAAACCTGACTAGGCAGAACGGGGAGATGGGTACATGTTCTTTACCAGCTCAGTGAGTCAGCAAACTTTAACCAATCTCAAGTTGCCTCCTTAAGATGTGAAAAAATATACCATATACCATCTTCAAGAGTTTTTCTAAGAAGTTTTTTTGCAAAGTGTTAAGTGGTCTAAGAATATACAGTGTTAAATGTATGGTGTCTATTTTTCATAAAAGACAAGCTTTGTTTTCAGGTTAGCACCCCCCTTTACCAGGACTGGTCAGGAACTATTCTGATCTGAGAAATCCAACCCCTCCCTCTCTAGCCAGAGTCCACTCTCTTCCCCAAGGTCCACATGAGGGTTAGCTCATGCCAGGTCACTTGTCAGTGCCAACAGCTGGCCAGGTAGAGACCTGCATCTCTTTAGCAAAGGTCTGGATCCCACAGAATTATGGGAAAAAAGAGCCAGATTTGGGAAAGACTTGGGATGGACTTATCAGCTCCCTACCACTTCTTTACCACTCCACTCCAAGGCTCCGGACAAGAGGAAGAGACCAGAGCTGTCCTGAGACAAAAACTGAGCTCCTGCCAAGAAGCTCCATCCATATTAATCCTGGGTTCAAGGCCAGACTGACCATGGAGAAGAACAGCCAGGAGTTCCTTGCCCTACAGCACAGGGTGGGAGGTCAGGTACAGGAAGGGGTCCAAACATATAAGGCAATGGTTCCCGACCATTCCACCAAAAGGATGACCTTTGATACCTCCACATCATCACACCCCCCAAATATTTTAAAAGTATGGGCCATTAAAGTATCTCTATTAATAATATATCTTTCCATATTTTTTTAAATTTTATTTGAGAGAGAGTACAAGTGGGAGAGAGAGACAGGGGGAGAGAGAGGAGAATCCCAAGCAGGCTTCACGCTCAACGTAAGCTAGACCCAGGGCTCAATCTCATGACCCTGAGATCATGACTTGAGCTGAAATCAAGAGTCTGACACTCAACCGACTAAGCCACCCAGGCGCCCTATCTTCCCACATTTTTATTGTTACTCAAGAGCCAATTATTCAACTGCCAGTCAGGGCTTCTCTTTAGCAGAAGATGGCCAGTGTTACACCAAATTGATATATGATTCCAGCCAAAAATCAAAGCAAATACATTTGAGGTAGCTCATTTGACCTGACTGCCCACACTGCAAAGAGCTTAAAGAACCCCATGGTTTCTTCTTTGAGCTTCTGAAGCCCTGTGGACACATGGCCAGAATCCCAAGTAGGAAAGAGAACCACTTGAGCCACAGAATTAAGTATAGGGGAGGGTCTCATCAGGAGATGCAGGGTCGTGGCCCATCCTAATAAAAAAAGGGAGTCAGTCAAACCCTGCCATGTATCACCTGGGTTCAGCCTCTTGCCCACTCATGCCTGTCTCCACCAGCTACATGTTTCCTCCCTGATTCCCTCCTTTCACAAGTTTTCATGGCCTCCTAGGCATGAGAGGCAGGAGGGGCTCCCTAGAACTACCTTCCACACCCCATTTCAAGCGAGGGGTACCCTGCCTGCTTCTCTGGAGACTCCATCTAGCCCACCCTCATTTGATTTCACTTCTCCACACCAACCGCCCCTGAACAACTAGCTTCATGTTCCTGGGCCACAGTCAAAGTCAGCCACAGGTTAAGTAGAACAGGGGTCCGTTGGCAAGTGCTGAGTCCATCAAATCCATGAAGCTGGGACCCAACACACTAGCTCAAAGCCCCCAGCCCAGAAACCACAGGAGGAAGGGAGGAAGTCCTGGGCTCCTCGCAAAGAGCAGAAGCTGTTCACTGTCCTCCCACGGCCTTCGGGACACCTGAGAGACACGCTTGCCGGCCGTGCTGGACCCACTCGTGCTGGGGATATGAGGGCGGGCAGCCCGCATCGCGGCCTTATCTGGCAGGGGAAGCAGGAAAAGGAGTCATGCGGAATGTCGGGGACTCGGACAGACGTGCAGGCAACTAAACTTGATGGAAACAAAATGCAGTATAGCCCCACACGGATATACGACTCAGTCGTAAGAAAGAACGAGACTTGGACGGACCTTGAAAACACCATGCTAGGGGCACCTGGGTGGCTCAGTCAGTTAAGCATCTGACTTCAGGTCAGGTCATGATCTCACATTTGTGGGTTCGAGCCCTGCATCGGGCTCTGTGCTGACAGCTCGGAGCCTGGAGCCTGCTTTTGATTCTGTGTCTCCTTCTCTCTCTGCCCCTCTCCCTCCCATGCTGTGCCTCTCTCTGTATCAAAAATAAATAAGACATTAAAAAATAAAAAAAAGAAAGAATTAGGAAACACCATGCTAAGTGAAGTAAGCCAGGCCCAGAGGCCAAATATTGTATGACTCCATGCGTATGACTCACTGAGGATTGGCGAATTCCTAGGGACGGAAAGTAAAAGTGAGGACACCAGGGCTGGGAGAGAGGCAGGAATGGGGGGTTACTGTTTAAGGGGTGCAGAGCTTCTGCTGGGCATGAGGAAGAGTTTGGGGCACTGACAAAGGTGACGGCTGCCCGCTGTGGAGTGCAGTTAATGCCACCGAACTGCACACTTACAAGCGGTTAAAGTGCTAAGTATTGGGTTGTGTTTATTTTATCACACAAACACACACACGCACACACGCACGCATGCACGGTTATAAAGGAAAACAAAAAGAAAGCACTGAAGAGGCAACGGTCAGTGCTGCCTGGGGAGGGAGGAATCGAGAAACTGTGAGCAGGAGGTGGCATTTCAGGCCAGCCAAGGGACAGATGTACACCCATCCGTCCCTCCCATCTCAGGGACAGAGACCTGGAGGAGGCGGGGGGCCCTCGTTGAGGGAGTGGGGTGCTGAGGAAAGATGGCTTTTACCCTCTGCTCAGTCACTCTGCTCGTCAGTACCCTCGGGGGCTCCTCTGCCCCTCATCCATTCCAGACTCCTCATTCTAGGAAACAGAGACCGTCTACACCTTCTTCTGGGCTGATACTCACACAACACTCTAGAATCCTGGGGCCTCTGCTCATAGGGCACCTGTATCCTCTCCATCCACCCGTGTCTCCCACATCCTTCAACACCTGACTCAAAACTCCTCCCCTTCCCAGAAGACTCCTGAGCAATCTCCCTCCCCTTCCTGTTTCTCTATTTTCTACCATGAAAGGTGGTACAGCAGGGAGGGTTAGAGCCCACCCTGGGTTCAAAGCCTGGATCAGTCAACAAATACCTATGTGACCTATGGCTTCACCCCTCCATGCCTCAGTCCTCCCCACTGTAAAGCAGGATACTGACTGCATAGAAGTGTAACAATTAAAATGAGAATATCCACATAAAGTGTTTAGGACATAGGTACTTAACACATGGTAATTACAATGATTCTAACAATTACATATAGCTTTACTATTAAGCTCCATTTAAAAAATATTTGAATGACAGCTCAAGCATTTTTAAATGCCTTATTTAATTAAAAAAATTAACAACCTTATCTCTTACCTTTCTTTATTGGCAGCACAAAATTATTTATATAATTTCTGAAATGGCTTTAAAAATAATCCTCACTCCCTTAAAAGCTATTCACCCCAGCTCCCCTCCTATGTGCACTCCTCTCTGTTCAGAATCTTCTCGATGCTTAGGAATTCAGTTTGTTCCATGCTGATTTTTGTAATGCTGTAGGAGAGGACTTTTCACTCCTTTGAGCCCCTGTAAAACGTCCCCAGCAGAGCACTCCGCCTTTGCTGGGTTTTCTCCTAGGGGGTGACCCATCCACTGCTCCCCGCTCCAGCCCTCCCCTGGCGCTGGCCAGCTGCATTTGGGGAAGGCCCGTGTGGTTCTGAGGCAGCGAGGTCAGAGCTGGGGCCGGCGCTGTGTTTAAGACATTAAACCATGCTGGGCGCATCAGCCCTCTCTGGCACTCAGCATGTCAATCTCGGGCTGGCTGCCCTCTGCCGCGGACGCTCCCGGCCAGCCCAGTGGGACGCTTGCCTTTTTCACTGGAGGAGCCTTGACAGCAGGCACAGATTTAATGATTGGAAAGCACTTTGAGAATTCAGAGTGCTCTGTAATTGCTAACTCATAATCCCCAAATTGTTCTCCGTGTGGCTGCAGGAGGTAAAGTGTCTGCCCTTGGGAGGGTCTCTGTTAGCATGGCTCCCACACCAGAACCAGGCCGGGCAGAGGCAAAGGGGGGCTCCTGCTAAGCCTCATCGAAGTGTGCTGAGAGCAGTCCTCAAAGGGTGAACCAGATGAAGAGCTTGCTAATAATGCAGATTCTTGGGCCCTTGCACATCAAGATCCTGGGAGCTCTGATGATAATCTGCATTTTAATAAACTCTCCTAGACAACGCTCATTCACACTACTTAGAATATTAATGGTTTAGAGGTAGTACTAGTGGTTTAGAGATAGAGCACTGACGATTTAGATTAGAAAGACCTGGGTTTGAGTCAGTCATGATCCCTACTGCCAGAGTTCAGCAAGTTACCTGACGCTAGACCCACAAGATCCAGGTATTCCCAAAAAGAAGAAGAAAAAAAAAGGTTCTGAAGAGTTTCAAGGTCAAATCAGTTTGGCCAATGCAACACCCTACATGTCCCCAGGGGCTTTATAATCTCCACAGAAGCAGATGAAAGGGGCTGACCCAGTACTTCCCAAGCTGTCTAACCAAGGAAGCTTCTTTGCATCATTACTGCCAGAAACATCTCATAGACTTAATGTCTCATGAGAAAAAGCTCATGAAGGTCCTTCCTGGGAAAAGTGAAGTGCTAGGGGGTAAGGGACAGGATCTTAAGGCACGGTCTGGCAGGAAGGAGCCCTTGCCGGCGAGGGGAGGCCACAGGAGCCCCATTCCTCAGGCGCCAGGGTCCTTGGCAGCACAGCTGGTTCAGCCCCGCAGATCTGCTGCCCGGAGTGGATGTGTCACAATAGCGAGGTCACCTTCCTGCTTCGGGTAATTTCCCTCGGAGGAAAGACAGATCCATTTTTAACAGCTCTTCATTTCAGCAGAGAATGCCCTCCCGCCTCTGATGGGGGCTGGGGACCAGGACTGGAAGGGAGGCTTTGTTCTTCTGACCAGTGCTGACAGTTTAATTAAACCCAGCTCCAGACGGGGTCGGCAGGGTCAGGCATTCTTCAACAGGGCTCCTGCGGAAGATCCCATCCACGCCTCTCCAGCCACCAAGGCTCTGTTAATGAGCTATCCTGGTCCTTACAGCAGGGATATAAATAAGGGGAAATAAATGCCCTGGGCCACCCTTAATCACCCACCCCCACCCCTTCCACGTCCGGCAGAGACACAAAAGGTTGATCTTGTCCGGAGACATATTGGTTGCAAGGCTAAAAAGAAGCCCAGAGCAACTGTGTTTCCAGAAGTGGCTTCTGGATGAAGAAGGCAAAGCAAGGAGCGAGAGGGGGTGTTGTAAGCAGCAGAGCAGACCCCTTCCCAAATCTGGGAGGACAGAGGCACAGAGGCAGACGCCTACTGTGCCCCATATCCAAACATGAATGGAGATTGGGTTTTGCTGATGTAAGAGGATCTGTCAGGTTCAAACATGTCCGACCCCTGTGTGCATCCATGAAACATCTCCACATCCTTCAGGGATTGATGTCAGGTGAGGAAGCCTATCCCAGATCCAGGTAAGCGGCCACCAGGGTGCAACCACCGTGGCAGGAGACAGGGCTCCCGCTAGGGAAGCATCTGCCTCTACCCACGCCATCCTGCTGTGGTCAGAGGCTGGCAGATGGCTCTCAAAAAGCAGTGATGGTGAACCTGCCCCTCCTGGAGAGACAGTGCCTACCCGTCAGTCTTAGACAGCCCGCTGTGAGTGTTCTCAGCGCTGAGAACAGCACTTGGCCCACAGGAGGCCCTGGGTAACCGCTGGATAAATGGGTGGGCAGGTGGATGGGCAGGTCTCTGGATGGACTGGTAGGTGGGGAAGTAGAAGGTGAATGAGTGGGGGGCTGGATGGGGAGGATTGATGGGTAAATGAGTGGAAGAGTGGATGGGCAGGCAGATGGATTAGGTGGGCGGCAGTGTGCTTGGTGGGAGGAGATGGGAGGATGGAGTAATGGTACAGGGTACAGAGACAGATGGCAGATGGGTAAGTTGACTGGTGAGTTGGTAGATAGGCAAGCAGGAGTGCATTAAGTCAGAGGTGAATGGGGCTGGGAATATGACATGTCAATGGGGCTGGGGGGCTAGGTAGGTGGTGGGAAGATGAGTAGGGAGATAGATGTGGGAGGTGAATGGGTGGTAAGTAGGAGGTGGATGGATGATACAGAAGGATGAGCTGTAGCATCAGAGAGACCAGGGCTCAGCCCCTTGGGCAGGTCACAAGCCCTCTGAGCTTGCATTCCTGCATCTGGAAAATGGGGGCAAGGCTGGCATCAGAGATGATCTGATGATGAAATCAGATAATGTTTGTAGGTTGCCCCCCTGAGCCTGGCCCAGAATAACCTTGCAATTGTTCTAACCATTGCTGTAATGACTGCAGTCCCCCAATCCATGCATTCTTTAGAGTGATTTCTTTCATGATTATATTGTCAGCACAATTTTGCATCCTGGCTTTTGATAACACAAACATTTATCTGCATTACTTTACATCTTCCATAAAGACCACTTTCGATGATGGTATAAATATCTCATCAAGTAGCTTTCCAGAATTTACTTAAATGTCCCCTCAACATTGGACACTTAGGTCATTTCTATACTCAATATTCTACATTTCAATAAAGGAATATTCTATCTTTCAAAATTCTAATTAATGCTGCAGTGAACATGTTTGTGCCCATTACTTCCTTGGGCTCCATCCCCAAATGTGAGATTTAGGACATTCAAAGGTCTGATGTCCAATTCCAACTCTATCACTGCTCTGTGGTCCAAGGAAAGTCACCTCTCTGGGCCTTAGGACCCATGTATGGAACAAGATGGACAGACCAACCCAACTTAGGGGGAAATATTACTGAAGAATAGCCAGGAACAGGATGTTAACAACTGGCAGCCACACAAAGTCAACACAAATGTGGATTGCATCATCAAAGTGTGCCAGACACTTTGTGACCACACTTTACCAACACACTCGGTCTCTCTCAAAGCTGTTTTCATGCCGAATTAGCATAATGGCCTCTGCCAAAAGTCCATGATTTGCTCCAGGTGGAAAGGATTAGCAACGGATCCCTTCAAGCAGAGGGTAGGCCAACAAGTGAGAGACCAGAAACACCAGCCCCTGCCTCCCCTCTCACCCTGCCTCTTAAGGGAATGTGGTCCCCCTCCAGGTCCTGAAGGAGGAGGGGACTCCGTGGTAAGACCGCACCAGGTGATCCCACAAACTCCCAGCACAGCTCCGTGGCCTGGGAATGACCTCATGACCAAAGATGAGACAATCAGATTCTCTGCCCAGAAATCTGGAGTTAGGACCTAAGACCTGGGGATTAAGTCCAAAGTCAGAGGAAGCAGGAGGGGAGTCGCACTGGGGCTAACCAAAGTTGTGGTGGGACTGAGACGGCGTCCATGAGCCCATAATAAGCAGATATTCCCAAAGAGCTGGAAACACCCTTCACATCTCAGTCCTGGTCCCAGCTCTACTCTACTTCCTGTCCTGGGGAAACTAAGTCTGCGGGTTGTGCCTTCCAGTACCCACCACACCCTTACCGTCACCAGCCTGTGGGAGTTTCTGTTCCTGGAGCCAAGCGTGCCCACGTGCTGCTTGGACAGACCAAGTGGACTGGGAGAGTTAACAGGTGTTTGCAATGAGAGATGTTCAAGTCAACAGATTGAGGGGGGAGATGCGACAAAGAATATTAGCAACTAAATCTTTAAGCACTTGGTCCTCACTGTTCCCTAGAACAACAAAGGCAAAAAACTCAGTGAGGCCACACATCACAGACAAACAACCAGATCAATAAAAGGGTGTGTTTAACCATTTCCCCCAGAATGTGCACTTTTGAGATGGCCTGAATTGGAGGGGTGCCATGCTGCACTAAACCAACTTGGGCCCAGTCATGAACTCAAGTCCTGCGTTGACCTAAGTGGGGACACCACACGGGAGTCCTTCTCAAGGTCCTACTGGCCAGCACACCTGTGCTTAGAGATGAGTTTAAGAAATATTCAGAGGAGGGGTGCCTGGGTGGCTCAGTCAGTTAAGCGTCCGGCTTTGGCTCAGGTCATGATCTCACAGTTCACGGGTTCGAGCCCCACATCGGGCTCTGTGTGACAGCTCAGAGCCAGGAGCCTGCTTCGGATTCTGTATCTCCCTCTCTCTCTGACCCTCCCCAGCTCACACTGCCTCTGTCTCTCAAAAATAAATAAAAACATTAAACAAATTTAAAAAAAATATTCAGAGGGGAGTGCCTGGGTGGCTCAGTTGGTTGAGTGTCCAGCTTCAGCTCAGGTCATGATCTCACGGTTCATGGGTTTGAGCCCCGTGTTGGGCTCTGTGCTGACAGCTAGCTCAGAGCCTGGAGCCTGCTTCAGATTCTGTGTCTCCCTCTCTTTCTGACCCTCTCCTGCTTGCACTGTCCCTCTCTGTCTCTCAAAAATAAATTAAAAGCATTAAAAAAATTTTTTAAAAAGAAAGAAATATTCAGAGGAGAGCTAGAGAAAGCAATCTCCCTCCACTCCAGTATGGCTATGCTCCTGGATAAGAAACATCTCCTCCCAAGAGTTAGGAACCCATTGCCTAAGAAGAAAAAAAGGTAGGCAGTGGGGAAAGCTTCTGGCACTAGAGCCTGGAAATATTCCCCAAAGAGCCACCAAGCCCTGGATCAGGAGGGCCCTACTACTGAAAGTTCTTCTATTCATTGCTGACTGGCTCCCTCCCCAAGACAACCAGCCCCAGGCCACTGGGGTAAGAACATGCAGTGCCTCCAGCTCCCAGCCCTATAGGGCACCAAGAACTCCTGTTCTGTCTGACTCCTGTCCCCTTCGATGGCTTTTCCACTCCTTAAATGGAGTTCCTTGTGCCAGCCTTTGGATATAAAATCCAGTTATTTAATACTTTTAAAGCATAGAAGTACTTTTCTCTAGCAAAATACGAAGCCATGAAGACACTGGGTGGAGAGTCCAAAGGGGTTTCAGTAGTGACCCTGAGGAGTCACTTTACCTCTCGAACCCTGACTTTCGTTCTGACTTTTGACAGTAATAAGACCATAAGACACTGTTCACCTCACAGGGTCACAGGTGTCAGACGAGAAAGGTACAGAGGAGCCCCAGCTTCTGCAGGGCCATCCGCTCACCAACGTTGTCCAGAGCACAGTGGCCATCCACTGCAGGCCTGGATGCTTTATGTGGACGATCTCAGCTCAGCCTTGTGATAGCCCAACAGCATACAGGTAGGAAAAGCAGGCCCCAGGAAGTTAGACCACCCTGACTTATACCTTGAGAAACCCAGGACAACCTGACCCTCGATTTTCTACTCCTCCATGCTACCTTCCCATTCCACCAGGGGTCCAAGCTCTCCAGACACAGGCCAAGAAGGGTGCCACATGGACCACACTGTGTCACCACTGTCAGGAGGGGAGCCCATGGCCATGCAGGGCACCAATAACCTAGGTAAAAAGTAGACTCAAGAGCTGGAGAAGGGTCCCTGTGGAGGGGTCCCCTTCCCTTCAGCCCTAAGAGCGGGTGAAAGGCTATGGCCAAAGCTGTCAGCCTCTCAAAATATGAACAGGGTTAGAAATCATCTCAAGCAAAAGGCTGGAAGTTTGTGATTCACATGAGGGGGTCTTGGATATTTTAAAATAAATGAGAGATGGAAATAACCTCTAAGTGTCCATCAACAGATGAATGGATAAATATGTGAGACACATATATACATATATGTATAATACATAATGAATATATAAAGGAATAGTATTCAACCATGAAAAAGAAGAAAATCCTGCTATTTTATAACATACAAATGGACCTTGAGGGATTCTGTTAAGTGAGATAAACCAGAGAGAGAAAGACAAGTACTCCATGGTACCACCTATATGTTGAATCTATTAAAAAAAAAAGTCAAATTCATAGAAACAGAAAATAGCAAAGTGGTTACTGGGGGTAGGAGTGGAGGGACTAGGAAGAAGTAGATAACAGGGTACAAACTTTCAGCTATAAGATGAATAAGGTCTTGGGCACCTGGGTGGCTCAGTTGGTTAAGTGTCCAACTCTTGATTTCAGCTCAGGTCATGATCTCACAGTTCATGAGTTTGAGCCCCACATCGGGCTCTGTGCTAACAGTGTAGAGCCTGCTTGGGATTCTCTCTCTTTCTCTCTCTACCCCTCAGCCCATCCCTCCCCTCAAAAGTAAATAAACATGGGCACCTAGCTGCCTCAGTCAGTTAAGCATCCGACTTCGGCTCAGGTCATGATCTTGTGTTCGTGAATTCGAGCCCCCCATCAGGCTCTGTGCTGACAGTTTGGAGCCTGGAGCCTGCTTCAGATTCTGTGTCTTCTCCTCTCTCTGCCCCTCCCCTGCTCACACTCTGTTTCTCTCTCTCTTTCTCTCTCAAAAATAAATAAACAGGGGCGCGTGGGTGGCTCAGTTGGTTAAGCAGCCAGCTTCGACTCAGGTCATGATCTTGCAGTTCATGAGTTTGAGCCCCATGTCGGCCTCTGTGCTGACAGCTCAGAGCCTGGAGCCTGCTTCAGATTCTATGTCTCCTTCTTTCTCTGCCCTTCCCGTGCTCACACTCTGTTGCTCTGTCTCTCAAAAATAAGTAAGCATTTAAAAAATAATAATAAATAAATATTTTTAAAAATTATAAACAAACATTTAAAAATTGGTAAGATTTAAAATATATATACATATAACGAATAAGGTCTAAGGATCTAGCGTATAACATGATGGCTCCAGTTAACAACACCGTCTTGTATAACTGAAATCTGCTGAGAGAGTAGAATTTACATGTTCTCACCAAAAATAAACAGAAAGAAAGAAAGAAAAAGATAAATATGTGAACTGATGGACGGGTTAATTAACTAACCTGGGGACCCTTTTGCCATGTGTATGTGTAGCAAATCATTACAGTGTGCATATTAAGTATCCTTCAACTTTAGGTGTCAGTTCTCCCTCAGTAAAGCTGAAATTTCAAAATAAATTTTTTAAAATGTTTCATGACACATCTGGGTGGCTCAGTGGGTGGAGTCCTGACCCTTGATTTCAGTTCAGGTCATGATTTCACCATTGGTGGGTTTGAGCCCCACATCGGGTTCTGTGCTGGCAGTGAGGAGCCTGCTTGGGATTCTCTCTCTCCCCCTCACTCTGCCCTCCCCCCTCGCTCTCTAAGTAAGAAAGAAAATGTTTCATAACATAAATGAGAGAGGGTCAAGGCAGGTTCCCCAAGCCTAATGGTAAGCATGCACTACACACATACTCTACATCCTGGACGGTGGAAGACGGAGGATCGGGATGGCCTGGAGGAAGGGAAGCCGAGCAGACAGAAGATGCTGGGAGCGTGAGAGCGGAACTTTGACAGGCGAAGAGCGCTTGGGGAAAGGAAAAAGAAAAGCACAGGAGACACCAAAGGAAAAGATGTTCAGGACGAATTTTTGAGGAGGCGGAACTGTGAGACGGCCTACGAGAGCCAGCTTCCAGAAAGGCCAGCATGGAGGAAACAGGAGCTGCTGCAGCCAGGGCAGGGCAAGGCCAGTGTCAGCACGTGACCGGTAATGGCACAGACCTCAGGTTAAAGCACAGGGTAAGGAGATGCTAGGGCAGGTGTACCCGCTGGGAAGGACCTTGTGCCTTCAGCAGCTCAGTAAAGTGCCCATCGTGTACAGGCCGGGAATGAAAGCACCAACCCACCAAGTGACGAGGGACTGAGAAGTCCCGGCTCAAGCCCAGGGGTGGTGAAGACTGGCAGAAGGGTCATCACTGAGGGTCACTATGGATATCCCCCAGGCCAGATGGAGGAAGAAATAAGAAATGACCATAGACATCATTTGGACAGCTTAAGGAAAAAGACTTGAAGGCAGGTTCAATGACCCAGGGGCTGCTCGGAGACCACTAGGCTAATCAAGAGCTCTGGAAATCGTGACAGATGTGGAAAGAACTGGCTGTGCTTCCTCTAAACTCCAGAAGCCCAGTCACGCACCTCCCCCCACCCCACCCCCCGCACTGGGGCAGCCCTGGGCTGCTGTCTCCCACCCAGCCCCTGCCCCTCAGCCTTGTCTAAATCACTTGCCTCTTCCTCCACCTCGGTGCTGCCTACAAGCTTCTCCAGGGAGAGCAGCAGCCTCGCTTCCCCACAGGGGTCCTGCTGGCCACACAGAGGGCCCCAACCAGGTTAATGGCAACAACTGAAGGAACTCACAAACCTCCCAACTTAAAATTCAAAATCCTGACAGCCCTTCCAAAATTTAACAAGAGGGGCGCCTGGGTGGCTCAGTCAGTTGAGGGTTCGGCTCTTGGTTTTGGCTCAGGTCATGATCCCACTGGTTCATGAGTTTGAGTCCTGAGTCGGGCTCTACGCTGACAGCACAGAGCCTGCTTGGGATTCTCTCTCTGCCCTTCCCCTGCCCACATGCGCTCTCTCTCTCTCATTCCCTTTCCCTCAAAAAATAAGTAAACATTTTTAAAAATCTAACAAGAGTACACAGTTGTTCTAGATACTTACAGAAAGCAAAGCAAAGGAAAACATAAATTGTTGAAAAACAGATTTGGGGCTCAAAGTTACTAATGTTACTAATATGCAGATCCGTCCAATAAAGCAATTGACTTGGGGAGGTGAACTCCCCATGATTAGAGGTAGCCAAAGACTGAAGGACCACAGGCTAAGGAGCTGCAGAAGAGATTCCTTAGATAATCTCTGAAGTCCTCTCCAACCCAAGATCCCACAAAATGAAACAATCGCTGCAACAATTACAGACACATTTAGCATGTCACACAGTAGCAGAATTAGCCACTACCCTTTAAACTTGGAAGAAGTACGTTTACAGCAAATAAAAGTTCGACTCTATGCCATGGTTAATAAGCTTCCAGACCTCATTACTCTGACCTGAAAATAGAAATAGGTCCAAGAAGGGCTTCGTTGAATGAATAAATGTTCGACCCAAGGCAGGTTACTAAAGGCTGAGACAGACGTACAAAGACAGTGCTCTGTGTAAGGCCCGGCATCACAGCTGATGAGAATGCCCGCTCCCAGAACATTCTCAGCCCCCCACTGGTGGTGGATTCTGGCAAGCACTTGCCGGAGAGAGATGCCCCCACCAGCACCCACCTCCAGAAAGGGCCTGGCTTTTGATGCCCTGCACAACTCCTGACAGATGAGGAGCAGGGGGTCACCGTCACGGGAAATTCTGGGCCCCCATGACCAGACACTGTCCCTCCCACTGGGCGACGGACCAGACCACAGACAGAGCTTTGGCCACAGTGTCACTCACAGTCGTGACAGAGCCTGGTTATTCTGGAACAGCAGTTCTGGCAAACTGTGCAGCTGGTTCCGGTTCAGTCGTCTGCAAGAGAGAAGAAAGGACGAGTTGGAAGGTGCCTAGGTGTTTCAGGAAGTCCAAAGACTCTTCAGAAAGCACTGGATTCAGAGTGAGAGGGCACAGGGCCCTGATTCTAACAGGGTCACGGTGGAACCCCAGGGAAGTGACCTTCTCTGGGCCTCAGTTTCTTCATCTATAAAGTAAGGAGTTCTCCATCTGACACTTGGTGAGAAGCACAGAGCACCTGTGAAACCTCCCTACCATGGACCCGAAGTACAGCGGGCAGTCCAACCCTCCCATGATTTCCTCCCTTGCTCATCATCATCACTGTTACATTTGCAAGGCCGTTGGTGATTTAGAAGGCACTGATTCAAATATTACTTTGATTTCTGAGCTAAATGTGAGCTATACCCTAATGAGGTAGGACTAGCCACGAGGTCCTGATTTGTTATTGCTTTTACTTTCATCCACATCTGACTCCGTGGCAACTTAACTTTTCTTTGTTGCTGTTTGCTTTAGGTCTTTTTTCAAAATGAGCACAGCTTTATTGATTTTTTTTAAATTATTTATGAACACACATGCTTAATTCTTTAAAAACTTCAAGTAATAAAAGAAAAAGTATTTAGCCCCCTGCATTTTCCTCACTCAACAATTTGTGGATGTCTTTCCATACCAAACAATACAGAGTGACCCCTTTATTTTTAATGACTAGTATGCCCATCATTTCTAGTTGCTCTACTGGTGGACAGAAAACTTTCCAGTTTTGTAAACACAGGCAGGATGGAGAACTCTGGTCCTGGAATGTGCCTGGACAAGAAGACAATGCAGAAAGGACCCGAACCCGTCCTAGGAAGGCAGCGACCCCTAACCAGATGCATCTTGCCACCTTCAGCACCAAGTTCTGACACCAGAGCACCGGACACCAGCCCACCAGGACTGTGGCACCTGCAAATGCAGAACCTTGGTACTCACACAGCCCACCTGCAGGGGCTTCACCTGGGAGCTGGTAAGAGCCGCAATATCCCAGGCTCCACCCCAGACCTGCTGACTCAGAGTCTGCATGTTAACAAGATCCTTAAGTGACCTGCGTGCACACCAAGGCTGGAGCACAGGTGTGCAAGGGGGCCCCGCCCTCCCGACTACAGCACCGTGTGGGCCTCGCACAACCATCTCCTTCAACAGTGCTGGTCGATGAGAAACCAGCTCGGCAAGCGCTTTCTTTCACTGTGATGGAAGAAGAAATGTATTTCTCTGTGGCCAATAGTAACTGGCCCGTGGTAACCTCCTAGGAGGTGGCCCTTTGTCTGATATGTAAGAAAGGCATCATTTTCTAGCACACTGCAGACAATGAGACCAGCTGGAAGAGGTTTACTCAAAAGGGAGGGCTCCTGGGGAAACACATCATTGCCTTGGGAAAAAAAAAGGGGGGACCACTAGTATAATCCTTAAAGCAGCAGGAGTAGACATCAGAGCACCTCAAGTTCCTTCATCTTGTCCAGTAAATTAATCCTGTATTTACACTGTCTGGTGATCGTTGGTTTGGTTTTGTTTTGTTTTCCCCCAGGAGTTTCTCATCTTTCTGGCTTAAATTTCTGAAAACACTTAAGAGGGAAAAAAAATTCAATAGCCAGTTTAAAGTAAAAATCAGGGGCACCTGGGTGAGTCAGTTGGTTGAGCATACGGCTTCAGCTCAGAGCATGATCTCGTGGTTCGTGGGTTCGAGCCCTGTGTCGGGCTCTGTGCTGACAGCTAGCTCAGAGCCTGGAGCCTGTTTTGCATTCTGTGTCTCCCTCTCTCTCTGACCCTCCCCTGCTTACGTGCTCTCACTCGGGTTCTCTCTCTCTCTTTCTCAAAAATAAATAAAACATTATAAAAATATTTTTTTAATAAAATAAAGTAGAAAATCAAAGGACACCAAAGGAGGGACCCAGCATGGTGAGGGACCTGCAGGGAGCTGAGAATAGTAACACAAGTAGTGGTCACCAGTCCTCGTTGGCCCTTGCTGCATGTGGAGCACCAAACTAAATGTTTTGGAAGCACTACCCCACCATGGAGAGAAAGCAGAACTCACAGTTGGGTTTCTTCCTTTTGAGCATGACCATAGGACTTACACTGATCACGGACCCTCCTATCTCCTCCTTGCAACAACCCCGAGGGAAGGGGTTTTGGGGTTTTAATGTTTTTTTATTTATTTTTGAGAGACAGAGAGAGACAGCGTGAGCAGGGTAGGGTCAGAGAGAGAGGGAGACGCAGAATCCGAAGCAGGCACCAGGCTCCGAGCTGTCAGCACAGAGCCCGACACAGGGCTTGAACCCACAAACCATGAGATCATGACCGAAGCTGGAAACCAGACGTTCAACCGACTGAGCCACCCAGGCAACCTCCGAGGGAAGGTTTTACCGCCTGCCACACGGCTTGGCTCTTACTAGGTGCTCAGGATGTTTCCTGACTGTTGCGCTGTCTCTGTGCCAGTCGAAGGAACTGGGATGCCCAGAGGTGAGTGACTTACCCAAGTAACCGCCAAGTGGGAGAGCTGGGTTCTGAAGAGTGCCTTTCCCCACATTACACACGGACCCCCACTCAGCCAGCCCAGGGGGACCGAGCGCCCTCCGCGCCCATGGCACGCCGGTCCCCATGGCCAGCAGGACGGCACACTTCCGCTTCTGCCCTCGGGTCTGGAGTAACTGCTTACAAGAACCAGTTATGTCTGCCCCCAAACCTATCTATGCCAGGGGTATTTATAATTATAAAAGGTAATTAGCTATCATACAAGTGAACAAAATACTAGTGTGAAAAGAAAGAGTCATCTCTCTGCAAACAAAATTGGATGGTTTGGAAGAAGTCAATAAACTCAAAGCTGCTAATTAAAGGGCTATTGAATTAAGTAAAAGACTAGGCCAGGGGGCAAGAGGGTCACGAAAGAAACTCCGAACTCTTCACCCAGATGGTTGCTAAGGGCCTTTTAAACATCTCACTCCACCTTAAAGAAACCAAAACCAAAAATCATAAGCGAATAATTTGTGTGGAGTAAAGATGAGGAAAACAATACAGAATTCCAACCTCATACTAAGAAGAAAAGCCTTGGCAAAAAAAAAAAGGGGGGGGTCAGTAAATGCACGCTTACACATTTTAGCTTAAAATGGAATGTTTCAAGCGTGTGTGGTGTTTGGATGTGGCCCACTCTAACCAACTCTTACGATAAACGATCTACCACTGGCTCCAACAAGTCAAAATAGTGGGTTCCAGCCGTCCACAGGGAGCACCAGGCACCCCAGGAACGCAGCAGCCACACCCCCCCAAGAATAACCAGCTGCTGTGAAGTTGCTGGTGACCCCCCCCCCACCTCCCTGGAAGAAAGGAGTTAAGAAAGGACAGAAGGGACAAAGTCTGCAATGACAAGTCATGACTCAAACAAGTGGGCCCTGCCCCATCCTGGTATCGACAAGCATGACTGGGGCCTGCCGCCACCCGTGGGTAGACCCCCACCCACCTCCTCTCCTCCCACAGGGCAGGGCAGCCCCCCCCCACCTCGGCTGGAGCTAACCAGGCCCTCCCAGCCAGGTCACAGGACGCATTTCATTCCGAGCGTTTTCAAGAAAACAAACAGACTAATTGTCTGTCCTAGCTGCAGGCTCCTTATCGCTCAGGTTTATGCCTGGATGAGGAACACGGACGAAAGATCACCTTGAATGTCTTCCAGGAGGCAGGATGGCAAGGAGACAGCCATATTCTTCTCCCTTTATTTAATACCTCACTTTCTTTGAAGTGAAACAGAAGAGTGAGGTATGAGGTCATAGTCATTAAGATCTCAGGCTTTGGAGGCAAAATGATCCGGGTTCTAATCCCTTCTTCTGCACTTAATCACTGAATAATCACTTAATAACACAAGTGCTTTAATTGCAGCACATCTTCGTTTCTCATCTGTAAAATACCACTGACCACTGTGTTGTTTTAAGGATTACGTGAGATATTGTAGGGCAAAGAGCTCATCTTGGTGCCTGGCACAAAGTAAAGCAATCAACAGTAGCTAGAATTATAATTATAAACTCATTGTAAGAAAATTCATAAAAAGATGAGCACAAAGAATAAAACTATCCCACCACTCCATGTAATTAGCGTTAATATTCCCAATAATTTTCCTCTTCCTGTATTCTATGTACATACAAGCTGATTAAATTACATGAATGTCACTTCCTGCCTTTTTCATTCACTATTATGTTGTGAGCACGTTCCAATGGTCTTAACTGTTCTTGAAAAATGTGATCTAATGGGGCGCTTGGGTGGTGCAGTTGGTTGAGCATCTGACTTTGGCTCAGGTCATGATCTCGCTGTTCATGGGTTCAAGCCCCACATCGGGCTCTGTGCTGACAGCTAGCTCAGAGCCTAGGGCCTGTCTTTAGATTCTGTGTCTCCCTCTCTCTCTAACCCTCCCCTGCTCCCAATGTCTGTCTGTCTGTCTCTCTCTCTCAAAAATAAATAAAACATTAAGGAAAAAAAAAGAAAAACATAATCTGATACCTTATGTCCTCACCAGAATGGTTTGCCATTTTTTTCCTGCTTTGTATTTAAATAATGTGCCATGAATATCCCCTTGATATGCAAATGTTTAGCCATGTCTCTGATTATTTCCTTAAAATAAAATAGGACTCTCTGGTTCAAAGAACATGAACTTCAGGACTGTGCACCTCTTGACAGACAAACCAAAGCGAAAAAAAGAGACCAGTGACGGCCATGAACTTGAGAGTCCATCCCCTACCTTGCTCATACCACATTGCCTTTTCTTTTCATTATTGCCAACCTAAAATGCAAACATCAATCAAGACCCATTTTCAAGTGCAAAAGCCCCATATGGAGCAAACCATGTAAATCAGAAACACTTCCACCTTCCAGTTTCTGTGCTGTGGCCCTGAACCTCCAAGACACAAATCCTCAGGTGGCCGGCCGCTGTACCTTCCCCGACAGTCCCCTTGCACAGCATTTCTTCCTTACGGCATCGGTGGGTCTGAGATGGTAGGAAGCGATCTCACTTCCTCTGCACTGCGCAGATTTTCTCCATAATGTATTCTCAGGGAAAACTAACAAAGATGGTTGCACTTAGGATGTGGGGTGTGGACACCCTCCAGCTTTGTCCCTGCTCTCATCTCATGACGACACTGTGACAGCATCCATGGCTGCGGCTGCCTCTGGCTCCCATCAGCAGGTGGGAGGCAGTGCAGTCCTCTCCCTACACACCGCCCTCGCTGCCAGGCTCAGCCGTCGTGTGCCCTCAGCGCCACCCCGCCGCCCCGAGCCTGCACCCAAGATACTTACAGCCGCTCCAGCTCCTTCATGTCGTCGAAAGCCCCCCGTTCCACCACTCCAATCTGGTTCTCCATCAGCTGCCTGGGGAGGCAAAGAGACAGGACAGCTGCAGGATGTTGGACAGGGACTCAGCAACAGATGGCACAAGGAGTGAAACAGGAGCAGGGCCCAAGATACATGCAGACCCGTGTCCCGGCCCGAGCTGAAAAAACTGCCTCAAAGCCTCGCAGACTCCTGACCATTGGCTCATCGGCACACTCAGCCCTGACAGCAAAATGCACTTCCAGCCCCCGAGCCCATGCCGATCCCTCTGAAACAGCCGCCAGGCCACAGGACATCAGAGCACCAGGCCACGGCTCTACAGACATCCTTGTCTTGGGTAGCTGGGCCCCAGGCAGCAGGGGTCAATGCCAGACTGCTGGCACACGTGCCCTCCTTCAGCCCAGAGGGCACATGTCCAAGGGGCAGAGCAGGGGGATGGGCCAGTAGCAGGGGGTGGGGAGCCTGTGCCAACAGGGCAAAGCCCGCACGTGCAGCAAACACACTACTGTTGGCAGACAGCACCTCGGCCCACACTCCCATGCCACCTGGCCCCATCTGCTGCCCACTCAACAACCTGGCTCTGTGAGGTGGCACCTCCTCACCACCAACATGCCTGCAGCCTGGAGCATCCGGCTGGCAGGTGGTTTGCTTGTTGCATGGTAATTTTGGACACAGTCAAGTATGTTTTTCCTCCCTGTGGTTTTCCCCTGTCCACACTCAAGCAGGTGGCTTGAGGTCCTACATGGATCTCAGAGGAGGTTTGAGGGTAGGACAGGGGCAGAAGCTGCCACCACACACTTCTCTTCCACCTTGTTTCCAAGGAGCTCATGCTGGAGGCCTGGAGCAGTTGGGGTGATGCCAGGAGGGAGGGAGAGTTTTCCCACACTCAGCAAAGATTCCTAGAACCTGCGAAGGAGTCAAAGATCAGCGGGTTCTGGAACAGCGGAGACCCCTGCCCAGCAACGGACAGCTATGACCCCAAGGAAGATGGAGACCACAAGGTCCCCAGCCCACCAAAGACCCTCAGAGCTGCAAAGTAGTTCTGAGAGAACTGAGGCCCCAGGACCCTTGCACTACCCTGAGAGCAGGGGTGAGGACCCTATGATTGTCTGATGTTGAATGTGTCAGAATGCATGCATGTGTCTGAGAGGAACAGAGCAGGAAGAGATGAAGGGATCCACCCCTTCCCCTCCTCACTCCTCACTCCTCACCCCTGCCCAACCCAGCAAGGGAAATGCTGCAGATGGCTCCTTTGCTGGCCGGTGGTCAACGCCAATGGAGCCACACCCAGCACCTCCAGTATCTGCCACTGTCAGGTCACGTCTATCCTCAACTTCCCCCACTCACCTACCCTCTCAAGTCAGGGGAGCTGTAGCCTTGCTGGGAAGTCTTTCTGAGGCACAGAGTCAAAAGAACTATGGAGAATGTTATAGACTGAAATGCATCCCCCAAAATTCATACATTAAAGTCCTAATCCCCACTGTGATTTGGAGATGGAGCCTTTAGGGAGGTAATTAAGGTTAAATGAGGTCATCAGGTTAGGGCCCTGATCTGATAGGACTGGTGTCCTTATAGGAAGAGAAAGAGACACCGGAGACCTCTCTCTGTGCACACACAGAGGAAAGGCCGTGTGAGGACACAGCAAGAAGGTGGCCAAGAAGAGAGTTTTCACTACAAACAACCTTGATGGGACCTCGATCATAGACTTCCAGCCTCAAGGACCGGGAGAAAGTAAATTCCTGTTGTTTAAGCTGCCCCATCGGTGTGGGGGACGGGTGAGGGCGTTGTTATGGCAGCCCCAGCAGGCTAAGCCAGAAGCCTAAAGATTCCTCGTGGTTACCTGGTCTCCCTTCGTTCCAGGAAACAACCAATAGACAAGATGCCCCGTCTGTTGGGCCCAGACCCTGCCAGGCAGCGACCACTGGTGCCTATGCCATGCCCAAGTGCTCAGCCGTGTGCAAGGCGGTGGCTGCTCCTAGGTGGCAGGACTCCCCCGAACTTCCTTCCCACCCCCCTCAGGGCATCTGAAGACTGACTCTACAGGGATAGGCCGTGCTGGCCTATGCCCTTACAGCCCACAGCCAGGACTCTGCCCGGGAGCCACAGAGCCATTGCCAAGGGTAGGGGCAGGAGGGAGGTTACTCACAGCACCCGCAGCTGCTTGAGCCCCACAAAGTCGTTTTTATGGATCCGAGTGATGTTGTTGCCGTTGAGTTCCCTGGTGGAGGCAAGGAGAGAACAAAATGGTGAGATGCCCAGGGTGGCCCCCCAGGCCAGGGCTCAGCTCCGTGCTCCCTCTCCACTGCCTCCAGCCTGTCATCTCATCAATGGGGCTGGGTGCTACCCAGCCAAGCCTCGGGACCAAGTCTATGCTGAGGCCCAATGAGCTAAGGCCCATCTTTGCAGCCGATGTGCAGCCAGGGAAATGCACAGGGTATAGGCTCGCTGCTGGGAGAGATGTGAAAGCCAAACTCATGGCTTTTGCCCAGAAAGAGCTCAGGCTATTTGGAGAGATAAGACATTCATGCAGGGGAGAATTTGGAAACTAGACAACTGGAGGCCATTCAGGTGGAATCCTCACCGAGCCTCAGTTTTCTCATCTATGAAGTGGGGATAATAACCGTGACTATCTCATAAGTTAGAATGGGGCATAAACAAGTAAAGAGTGAGGCCTGTGCTTGAAAAGGGCCCCTGCAGACACCACCGCTATTATCTGGTGGCTCTGGCTCTGCCAAGCTGTCCATATTGTGAGCAGGAGAGAGCAGGGTGGGCCATGCATTTTAAGGAGATTGAGGACATGGGCCCCAAGGCCTAAAAGACAAGGCAGGTGTGCAGAGTGAGAGGGACAGAGTGGACAGTCCAGGAAAAAAGAGCAGCCCAAAATATCAGAGGGCTGAGGGAGGTGACAGGCTGGGAGTTGGGAGCTGTGGGAAACAGAGTTGGGGGGATAGGAGTCCAGATCACAGAGGGCCTGAGAAAGCAAGCCGAGGAAGACAGGGAGCCAGGGAGGCCCACACGCAGGAGCCGGCCACAAGGTCAGTCTTGCATTGAGGGGAAAGAGGGCAGGGCCGAGGAGGGCAGGGGGCCCACTGTCTGGATCTTGGGGCCAGGCCTGAACTCCAGTGGCTCCTCTCCCCACACCACCCCAGCCTCTGGCCCTTCCTTCCCTTTCAAGGCTACATGTGTTCCTCCTCAGCCCTCCCCAACCATGACCGGGCACCTTGGCCATGAACCCCACCTTAGAAGCCATCTGGTCCCTGCTGAGCCTCCCAGGGAAACTCACTGGCCTCTGCCAGGCCACTTCTCTTCACAGGGAGCTAGCACAGCCCCAGAAAAGCAGGTCCTTCCAGGAGGCAGCAACCACACTCCCCAGAAAGTTCTTCCACTGAGCCACACACGGCAGAATCTCAGTCAGGCCTAGCCTCAAATCACCTCCACCTCTGGTCTGTCTCCCTGTGGCAGCTCTGTGTCCATATCCACGCCACCTCCTGCTCTTTCTCACCACGTCACAGTCACTCACGGGCTTGGCAACAAGCTGACTACCCCCGTCCCAAGCACTCACCATGCTCCCTTGCAGCCCAGCCTCCTCGCCTACCAAGACAGGTCAGCCCCAAACCAGGCTACTTTGCAAATCAGCAAGTTCCCTCTCCTCTAAGCGTTTAGGAAGTGTGTTTGGCCTAGATGATATTCTGGAGTTGCATCCACTAAGAACAACGTATGTTATCAGCTTCCGCACACTCTAGAAACAGAGCTCTGTGCACGTCTCCTGCAGGGCTGGCAGTAGTTACGGTGCCTATCTTACAGACAAGGAGATCGAATTGCGGCTCAAAGAGGTCAGGTGTCCCCCGGAGGTCACCAGCTGGTACATGACAGAGCAGAGATCTGGACACGGCCGTCGGATTCAGGGCCAGGCTTCTTCCACCAGGCCAGGCCTGCGCCCAGCTGATACCTCACTCAGCCCACCACTCTCTCCACCCTTCCCCGAGCCTGGCTCCTGAGCCTGAGGAGCAGCTGGAAAGACTCATCCTCTGCTCTTCTCTCTTCTAACAGGATCTCTCCAAGGGGCTTGAGGCCTCTCCAAGGTAACAGGGCCACTGATGAGAGCCCCAGACCGAGCCACTTTCCGGCCTAGATGCTGCGAGGGGGCTCGCTCCACATGAGATGGGCTCTTTGCATTGTGAGGGTCTTTTTTACTGAACTAAGTATCCTCCCTGGCACCTCGGAGCCTCCCCTGTGCGCCCCAGCCCCCAACCTGCTCCTTTTGTGCACAATCACGCTTCAAGCGTCAAGAACCTCATCAACAAGCCCTGAAAACTGCTTTCCTCCACAAGGGCGGCTGGTTTCCTTTGGTCCGTCCTGCTGGAACCTTCAACCCAAACCCCAAGCCACAAGCAAATCTTAATTGTTTTAATTTTTGTATTATAAAGATCTGTCAGTACTGATTACAAGAGCAAAAATGTTTTTAAAAAATGGACATAAAGCAACATTTAAATTTTTTTTCGTTTATTTATTTTTGAGAGAGAGAAAAAGAGCATGAGCAGGGGAGGCTCACAGAGAGAGGGAGTCATAGAATCCGAAGCATGCTCCAGGCTGTCAGCAAAGAGCCCGACGCCTGCTTTGGATTTTGTGTCTCCCTCTCTCTCCTGCCACTCGCTCGCTCGCTCTCTTTGTCTCTCTCTCTCTAATATAAACATTAAAAATATTTTTTAATCACACATAAATTCCTCATCCAGAATCAACCTCTGTTAACATTCTAGAATAGTTTCTCCCAAGCTTGTTTTCTTTGGATACAATTTTCATATCGTTGAAATAATTCAACATATTTATTGAAGATGTACTGTTTGCAGTTTACAAGGTTCTGAAGATGTGGGGACGAGGGAGTGCTCTGTACTCCCTTTCTACCATGTTACCCCCTGTTCACTTCCCACTGATGGTTTCTGAGTGGCCATCACTTACCCCTGCCTCCGAATATATCAAGTTACTGGGGCACCCCCTGATCCCCGGTTATGGGTATTGTTCAATTAGAAACAGCACCGACGAAAGCTGGGTGGGCATTTGGGAGGGATACCTTCCTAGAGACGATATCACTCAGTCAAAAGTCATGAAAAAGCTGATGAACGTTATGACTGGCTCATTCTTTCTCGTGGCAACCATGGCTTGTGAGGCAATTGACTTCAACAAATTGCTCATTTCACAGACAGCAAAGCTGAGGCAAAGGAAAATGTTAAGGCTTGTCTGAACAAGGCCCAACATGGAAGTCAGGAACCCCTGAGGATGGAATTCCCACAAGGTGGGCCCTGGGCGGGGGTGGGCACAGAGATCTCACTGGGGACTTCGGTGGCGGTGACGTATCATACTCACCTGCCTCTCTTCTCAGCATCTTGCACCAGCCCCTGCGCACACCCCGGACCCATTCCTTAGCCACCATCAGGTGGCTCCACCCTCTCCTCCTCACTTCCTGCTCCCTGCTCCACCCCCATGCAAGAAAAGACCTGGGCCAGGCAGGCCAGAGAAACAACAGCGCAGATACAGTCTCTCTCTCAGGAGGCCCTGCTGGCAGCTTCCCGACAAGAATGGCCATAACGCTCAAGCCCACCCAGCCCCCTGCCTCCCTCTCCAGCTCTCTGACCCGGGAGCTAAGTGCCTCCTCTCAGGGGAGAGCCCTCTACAGGCAGACTGGGCGGCAGAGGCAGCTCTCAGCAGGCAGCCGGGTCTGAAGGCTGCTGCTTAAAGAGGCATTATCTCCACTTAGGCCATTTAGGCCGAGAGAATGAGAATGACCTCCACGGGGTAGCTCAGGGCAGCCGGGATTTAGTTTCCAATGTGGGCCATCAGCTTGCCCTCAAACCCTCGGCAGAGGCTGCTGGAATGAGGCATGGAGGTCGTTTTTCTCCAGTGCCTGACTCCTCCAACAGGTGGTCCCTCTGTGTTGCCATGGAGACTCCCCAGTAAGCCCCCTGGGAAAGGGAAGCTGAGAGAGGCTGCTGTGACCTTAAGACCTCTGCAGCCAGAGCAGCCAGATCCGGAGAGCCTCCAGGGCGGTTCCCAGTCTGGTTTCCAGAAGAACCCAGATCCAGAGCTACCTGGGCTCCCTAAGGTTCTTGCCGCCACAGCCCACGCCCACCCCTCCTCCCTGCTGGGCCCCCACTGAGTGCGAGCTCTGAGCCTAACTCCTAGCACGCTTCATCTCACTCACTCTCCCCCTCACAGTGAGATAAGGTGTGTTCTCTCTCCCTTGCTGATGAGGAAACGGAGGCACAGACTGCTGAAGCAATTGCCCAGTGCCACACAGCTAATTAGGGGTGGGCATCAAACCCAGGCCGGAGTGATTCCCTCCTCTTTCTCTGCACCACGATGCCTCTGGCCCACAGACGCTACCAAGCCTGTCCCTCACCCCAAGTGCTCATGAAAGACAACCTGGAGGCTTTGCAGAGGAAACACTGCGGCCCGGTAATAAGACTGTGCACTCTGCCTAAGGAGCTGTGTCAGGGCTCCCCGGCCAGTTGAGCCATGAGTGTTCTTAGTGGCCAAGAGCTTGGTCTTTGGAGACAAACTATCTGGCTTCGAATTCCTGTTCCACCATCACTAGCTGTGAAACCTGGACATGTAGCTTGAATTCCCTGTGCCTCGGTTTCCCCATTTGTACAATCAAGATAATGATAAGACCCCCGTCCTAGAGGTGTGGTGAGGTGTACAGACAATATTTCTCAAACACCGAGAGCAGTGCCTGGCACACAGCAGTGTCCTCTGCGTCGCTATTACCTGCTTATTTTACTATTCCTACAATCACTGTCATGCCCCTCAAGGAGCGTGGCTCCCCCAGGAGGGCGGTGCCCAAGGCTCGGCTCAGGCTGGGGCTGGACTGGCAGGGCCCCACTGAGCAGGGAAGGGCCAGCAGACACCCAGCCCTGCATGCTGCAGTACTTTAAAGCCCAGGGAGGATGCCCTAAGACCCTTCTCTCTTTTCCAAAAGTGAGGAGTGCGCATCCGCCCTTCTCCCCCAGGAGGAAATGCACTCTGGAGGCAAGATTGATTTCTATCAGCTCCTGTGTGGTCCTCACCTGAAAGAAAAACCTCAGTGGTAAACAATTTTGAAGAAAATCCTCTGAAGCAAAGTTACCAAGGTAAAAACAAAAACACACAAGGATTTCTTGAATCCTCTCAGGAAGCAAAACTCTGATCCCCAGCACCTGGGTGTTTGGTGACAAACTGAAAGAACCCCCGGGATTTCCTAGAGCTGCAGGAACAGGCAGCCTGGGTCCCTCCCGGAGTGTTCTGGGGGTCCCACATGCCTCTCAATCATGTCTTGTCCTAAAGCTCCACCACGCCTAGTGCTAGCTCCCTAGAGACCAGAACAGCCTCATGGGGAGGCTCAGGCCACCCTCCAAATCCCTTCCTGCAGGATCTCCAAAAAAAATAAACCTGCAGCTCTGACAGTAGCTGAGACAGGCCTCTGGGCGGGGCGGGACTGTCCCTCTACTCTGTCCTTTGAAACCTTACCCTGGCCAAATCCATGGCCTGGAGAGCCAGACGGGAGAATTGAGGGAAGAACTTCCCTACGCAGCCAGGGCCCACAGATGACAGGCTGAACACACCCATGTCACTGCGCCCGCCCGAGTGCCTGGGCGCTCCACATTCCCCCTGGCTCCCCTCCAATCTGTTCGCCTAGCCACAGCCAGAGGGAGCCTTTCAAGATGCACATCTGATTGTGTCACTCCCCACTTAA
This sequence comes from Suricata suricatta, assembly GCF_006229205.1. NCBI lineage: Eukaryota > Metazoa > Chordata > Mammalia > Carnivora > Herpestidae > Suricata > Suricata suricatta. The sequence continues at coordinate 156,508,921 of NC_043701.1, forward strand.
GCCCTTCAGGGAATCCCCATTGCTCTTGGAATGGAGACAAAAATCTCTACTGAGAACTACAAGGCCCACGCATCCTGCCCGAACTCCCCATTCTGATTCACTCCCTCCTGTGGCAGGGCCTTGGAACTGCCCTCTTTCTGCCTGGAATACTCCTTCCTCTTTGCCTGATTCCAACTTTGCCTTTCATCAGGTCAAACTCGCTATCACAGGCCTGCAGAACACCCCAAACTCCTTTTCTGGAGCACAAACCAGATGGATTTGGGGCTTCCTTGATTGATACCTCAGCTCCTACCTGAGTTTATAAGCTCCCTGAGGACATGAACTGTGTCCCGTTTTTCTCGCCATTGTATCCTCAGGGTGCAACACAGTACATGTTATAGATGTACTTATGGATGCTGTACCTTATAGATGTTGCACCTTATAGATGCTGCAGTAAGTTATTTCTTGAATGCATGAATAGATTTGCATTAAAATGGACATATTTCAAACAGCTATGGGTTGAGTGGATTTTCCAATGTTTCCCTGCTTCCCCCACCAAAGGTGAAAAAAAACTATACTAATTAAGAATTGCTCTCCAGGGGTGTCTGGGCAGCTCAGTCAGTTGAGCGTCCAACTCTTGATTTGGGTTCAGGTCATGATCCCAGGGTTGTGGGATTGAGCCCCAGTCTGGCTCTGCACTGAGCATGGATCTGAAAGACACAAGTCTGAACCAAACTGACTCCATGACAGGCTTCAAGTTTCCCCTCTGAACTTAAAGGCCTAAGCTTTGGTTTCCCAGAATCATTAGACAATAACAGGAAAAGGGCACATATTGCTCAACAAGTGACCACCCTAGTGACACCCAATCAGAAGCGGCCAGCTAATACACTTAACATTCCTAAGGACAGGCCTGGAGATGGAAACTATAGATAGTTACCTGTTGCTTAATGCTAGATTAACCAGTTACTCACCCCACGTGGGGGTCCTTGGCCCACCCTGTAATTGGTTATTTTCAAAGAAATACTAAAGGTCATGATTGGGTCCTGCCAAAAGCAAGGAACACTCTGGACAATGTATAAGGTTAGAATTGTTGCTAAGGCTGTTATACAATAATGATTAGATTACTGTACCTATGTCATAATTTTCTGTAACCCCCCCCCTTTTTCCAAACCTCATAAAAACCCTACTCAGCCTTTGTTTGGGGCTCTCAGCACGGATCCACTGCATTGGTGAGGTCTGAGAGATGGAGCTTAAGCCCAAATAAACGCCCTTTGCTTTTGCATAGGTGTCTCAGACTCCCTGGTGGTCTTGGGCGTAACAGATCCTGCTTGGAATTCTCTCTCTCTCTCTCTCTCTCTCTCTCTCTCTCTCTCTCTCACTCTCTCTCTCCCTCTGCACCCCACCAGGCTTGCACTCTCTTTCTCTCTCTCTAAAAAAAGACAAGAAATGCTCTCCCTATCCAATCATTACGTTGTAAACCTGAAACTAATCTAACAGTGTGTCTGATATACTTCAATTTAAAAATAAATTTGGGGGCACTTTTTGGCTCAGTTGGTTAAGTGTCCGACTTCAGCTTAGGTCATGATCTCAGGGTCCGTGACTCGGAGTCCCGCGTTGGGCTCTGTGCTGACAGCTCAGAGCCTGGAGCCAGCTTCAAATTCTGTCTCCCTCTCTCTGCCCCTCCCCTGTTCACACTCTGTCTCTCTCTGTCTCTCAGAAAATGAATAAATGTTTTAAAATTTTTTAATAAATAAATAAATTAGCCAAATTTTTAAAATTAAAAAAAAATTTAAGCTTAAAAAGAAATGCCCTCCCCAAATGGACAAGAGCCAAGAAAAGCTCCACACATTGAGGACACTGCTGTGTTACCAACAACTTCCCAGAGCCCAGGGGTTAAAAGACTGATTTTTACTCAGTGGCTAGTAGGAAAATTCCAGCCCCCAGGGCTTCCTCAGCTCTGCTCCTTGACTTCCTTCAAAGCACCAGCACTTCTGCCTCAGGGCCTTTGCGTGTGCTGCTCTCAGCCCAGAACTGCCCAGAACAGTCCTTTCCTCCTCACTTGCCCACCAACACACACACCTGACTGACTCCTAACATCCTTCGGGGCTTCAACTGAAACATCTGCGCTAGACTGGCTTCCTTTATGTGTTCACTCAGCTCCTCCTCCGGAGCTGGGACTGGAATTTGGAGTTGTGGGCAGTATGAGGTCCTTTGTTAAAAGCCATGTCTCCTGCCAGGCTAGAAGCAGAGGCCACACCTGGTTTGCTCCCTGCTGTGTGCCCAGCACCCTCCACACAGTAGGTGTCCACTGAATAGAGTGAAAATAGGCTGATAAGCAATCTGGCCCACCAAGCCCCGAGGCTGCTGGCATAACTCAGCCAAAGCGCAGCACACGGTCCTGCCAGCTGGCTGAGCCTTGCCCACAGTCCTCAGGCATCAGTGGGTCATAATCAGGAGGCTCCCCCAACACCTCCCACCCCAGCAGAGCCCACAGGCCTGGTACCGATGCTGGGACTGCCCTCCAGGATGCAAGGAGTCAGGAAATCCCAGGGATGAGTAGTTAGGGACCCCATGCCAGGGCAACGTGGCTACTGGTCCCACTCTGCCCCAGGCTCCTGGGGACCCATCTTGCTTTCCTGGTTAGAATACAAGCAACATCTATATATTGCAACCAAGCCAAGTCATTTAAGCCTCATGAGAGCACCTGGCTCAAAGGTTTATTATCTGTTCTGACTCACATTATGAGGAGACTGAGGCATAAAGCATTTAAGCAACGTGTTCAGGATCAGCTAGCTGGTAAGTAGGGTGAGGAGGTAAGCCCCAGCATGTCTGACTCCAGAGCCCAGCTCTTTCTTTCTTTTTAATTGCAATACAATACACAAAACAAAATTTACTGCTTTAACCATTTTAAATGCACAGTTCAGTAGTATTAAGTGTATTCACATTGTTGTGCAACAGATCTCTAGAGATTTTTACCTTGGAAAACTGAAACTCTGTTCACCTTATACAATAACTCTTCATTCCCCCAACGCCCTTGACCTTGGCAATCACCATCCTGCTTCTGTCTCTATGAACTTCACTATTTCAGGTACCTCAGACGAGTGGAATGATAACAGTATTTGTCTTTTTGTGACTGGCTTATTTCACTTAGCATTGATGTCCTCCGAGTTCATGCATGTTGCAACATGGGTCAGAATTCCTTTCCTTTTTTAAGACTGAATTATATGCCAGTGTATGTGTGTGCCACATTATGTGCCCATTCGTCTGTAGGTGGATCCTGGGCTGCCTCCGCCCCTTGGCCAGCGTGAACAATGCTGCTATGAACACGTGTGTACAACTATCTTCGAGACTCTGCTTTCAATCTTTTGGCCATATCCCCAGTGCGCTTGCTGGATCATATGGTAATTCTGCTTAATGTTTTGAGGGATCATCAGAATGTTTTCCAAAGGGGCTACACCACTTTACGTTCCCAGCAATAGCACACCAGGGTTCCGATGTCTCCAAACCCCCACCACCAACTGGTGTTTGCTGTGTTTTGATAGCAGCCATCCTAGTGGGTGTGAGGTGGTCAGGGCACAGCTGTTAACTCCAATCCCATGGTGTGTTCTGTTCTGAGGTGCAAACTGCACCCAGTCTTTTCATTACCGAGGCCTGTCTTTGCTCTTGCTAATCCCCTTCCCAGGTCTGGGGCCTCCCCCTAAACCACAGCCCTGTGGCCAGGGCCCCACTGCCTGCCACCAGGCCTCTGTCTCCACTGCTGGCCAGCCCTCTCTCTACTCACTGCCCACCTCAGGCCCCGGAGAAGCTATCCGCCAGCTAACTCCCTGACACTGAGTCCACCTGCACCACCACCTCCCTGCATCCCCCCCACCCCGACTCTGCTCACTGAACCCCCACCCTGAGGCTGGACACCCCTCCCTATGCCGGCCTGCACTTGGGTCCACCCTGTAAACATGTGCAGGCAGAACTCTGTCGTGACCAGTTTGCCTCTTTGCTCCAGTGCTGAGCCCTGACGGGGGTCTTTTTTTTATAGGTGCTGAATGAATATCTGATGAGTGAATGAATGAAAGGAAGGAAGGAAGGAAGGAAGGAAGAAAGAAAGAAAGAAAGAAAGAAAGAAAGAAAGAAAGAAAGAAAGAAAGAAGCCAGGCCTTAGTAAGATACGTGGTGTGGTAGTCAGATTTTAAAGACTAAACACAAACACAACTCAGAGCCTCAGGGCTCAGGGACCCTGGGCACCCCACTTACCAGTAGTCTGTGCTCCCAGGCACATGGTACTCCTCTCCAACCTACTCTTCAGCAGAGCAGTGATACTACCTTCCCCTAGGGACAGTTGTGAGTGGAAAAGAGCAGAGGAGGGCTGAGTAGAGCTCTGAGCCTGGCCTGGGCTGGGGACTCTCCATGGTGACCGCTGACCCCATCACAATTCCCTGCTGCTGCTCTCCTTCTCTGACCTATCTCCCCATCCCTAAGGGTCTGGCTCCTCATTTCCAAATTGCCCCCCACCCCTCCATGCTCTAGTCCATCTGCCCCTACACTGCCAACTGCTGGCTACCAAGCCCGCTCCCCCCCAGCCTGGTCCCCCTTGGTGCTCCTGTGTGCTCTCCCCTCCCGCAGACTTCCTCACCACAGACTCACTCCCAACCATCTGCCTTTGCCTCCCACTTGTCCCAGGAAACCAGCTGCCCAGCTTGGCCAGCAACCTGCACCACAGGTCCAGAAGCGGTCCTCAGACAGCCTGTCCGCTCTTCCCAGGGGAAGCCCCCTCCCATCTCCAAACTCCTTCTCTGGTGTGGCAACAACTACTCGGCCAGGTCCAGATCCACAACCAGCCAGGAGCCCTCCTCACTCTCTACCTCCTCCTCCCCTGTTGCCTTCCCTAACTCCTGTCCTTCCCCCATTTTATTTTTGCAAGTTTATTTATTTTGAGAGAGAGAGAGAGAGAGAGTGGGGTTTGGGGAGATAGAAAGAGAGAGAATCCTAAGCAGGCTCTGCGCTGTGAGCTCAGAGCCTGATGTAGGGATCAATCCCATAACCATGAGACCATGACCTGAGCCAAAATCAAGAGTCGGACCCTCAGCCGACAGAGCCCCCCAGGGGCCCCTGGAATACAGTATGAATAACTGCAGCCACCATACTGAACATGACATCCAGGACTTCCTGATTTTATAACTGGAAGTCAGAACCTTAGACCGCCTTCATCCATTTCACCTCCTGCCGTCTTAATGTGGGCAGAAGCTAAAGGCAAGCCTCACAAGTCTTCAAAGGAGGTACTTTCCTTACCAGGAAACCCCAGCACCACATAGCCGTTTCTCTCAGATTGTGTTCTGGGCCCCTCCTGCATCTGAATTGCCAGAATCACCTTTGTCAAAAACCTGCTGGAACAGCATCTCTGGGATGGGTCTCAGAATCTGCATTTTACACCAGCTTCACAGGAAATTCCTTTTTTTTTTTTAAGATTTTTTTTTTTTAAGGAATCTCTACTCAATGTGGGGCTCAAACTCCCAGCCCCGAGATCAAGAGAGTTGCACACTCTACCAACTGAGCAGCCAGGCCCAACCACCCTCCAACCCAGGAAATTCTTATTCCTGCTGAAGATTCCGTTCCAACTCTTCCCCAGGAGGCCGTCCCAAGTGTCCCTCCAGTCCACATACTCTAGAGTCACTGTCCCCTATCCCTACCCTTAAGGTCACCTTTTTCGTGTAGCTGATTATTGGCAAGTCAAACAAAAGAAGTAGAAGTCAGGTTCTCTTCTCCGGGATCAGCCGCACTCCCCAAAGTTCACCCCATTCACAATATCATTCCCCCAGCCTGGAGGCTTAGGGCCCCACGACCCTCTCATTGGCTCTCTCTGTACTTTCTGCCTTGGTCCAGACCTGCTCCTGGAGGCGCCTTTTAGCTTGTGGCCCCTCCTCCCACCCCTCCCACCTCTTGCTTCCATTGTTATCTCTCCTCCTGAAGCTGTCCCTCCAGCCGCTCTCTTACAGGGGCCCTGTGATGAGATCCGGGCCACCCTGATAACCCAGGATCATCTCTCATCTCAAGATCCTTAACTGTATCTGCAAACCACCTGTGTGTAAAGCAACATATTCATGGGCTCCAGGGATTGGAACAGGGACATCTTTGGGGACCATTATTCAGCCCACCATGATGCCTGTATTTTCTAAAGCAAAGATCAGAACCATAAAATGTCTTGCCGAATTATTTTATTTTGTTCAATTTTTTTTGTTTTATTAGTTTAAGTAATCTGTTAACACCCAACATGGGGCTCGAACTCACAACCCCTCAATCAAGAGTCACATGCTCTTCTGATTGAGCCAGCCAGGCACCCCAAGTCTTGCTAAATGCTCTAAAAAAACAAAACTAAACAAAACAAAAAACACCTCATTGAACACACCTTTTTTGAGCACCTACCATGCACCAGACAATGGGGGGAAGATACATGAGACACAGCCCTGCCCTCAGGAAACTCAAAACCCAAGGTGCCCATCAAACAAACCAGCTTCTTAAAAAGCAATAAAGTGCTCTTCCTTCCAGAAGAATTCCAATTAATAAGTGTAGAAGGAATGAGGGAAATAGAAAATCAAAATTGGATAATAATGGTTGCAGGCAAGATCCATTAATGGATGCTAAAATTAGTAGGTGAGAATTTGAGGACAAAAAGCCTACGGCAGTCCCCACGTATCTCCCCCAAATATTTATTAACTGCGAGTGCGAATTCAGTAATGTCACAGGGAAGAAAACTGCAGACACCATCCTGGCAGAGATTAAGGTTAAAATCACCAGGAAATAGACCTCTCAGCGTCACCACCGCGGATAGGCTACTCTGGGGAGGGCACATTCCTGCCACAAATCCACCACCTCGGTCCAATCAGGGAGAAACATCAGACAAAGCCAAATTGAAGAGTCTTCTACAAAAGAACTGACCAGTACTTTTCGAAAGTGTCCACGACCTGAAAAGCAAGAAAAGACTAAGAAATTCTCACAGGCTAAAGGAGACTGTGGGGAAAAGACAACTAAATGCCATGTGGAATCCCAGACTGGATCCTGGAATAGAAGAGGGACACTTGGGGCACATGGCGGGATCAGGCGGTTAAATGTCTTCCTCTTGATTTCGGCTCAGGTCACCATCTCATGGTTCTTGGGATCGAGACCCACATTAGGCTCTGTCCTGACAGCACAGAGCCTGCTCAGGATTCTCTCTGCCCCTCCCTGCTTGTTCTTTGTCTGTCTGTCTGTCTGTCTGTCTCTCTCTCCTCCCCCAAAATAAATAAACATGGGAAAAAAATTTTTTTAGTTAAAAGGACACTAGAGAAGAAGCTGGTGAAATCCAAATAAAGTGTGTAGCCTTGTACCAACATTAATTTCTTAATTTTGATCATTGCACTATGGGCAAGAAAGATGTTAACATTAGGGGAAGAGGGGGTGGCTGACTGACTCAATACAGCATGCGACTCTTGACTGGGGTTATGAGTTCGAGCCACACATTGGGTGTAGAGATTACTTAAAAATAAAATCTGAGGCACCTGGGTGGCTCAGTCAGTTGAGTGTCTGAATCTTGATTTCGGCTTAGGTCACGATCTCAGGGTCTCTGCACAGAGCGTGGAGCCTGTTTGAAATTCTCTCTCCCTCTCTCTCTCTCTGCTCCTCTCCCCTGTTTGCATGCACTCTCTCTCAAATAAAAAATAAATCAATAAATAATAAAATAAATAAAATCTTTAAAAAAGAAAAAAATATTAGGGGAAGCTGTGTGTAGGGTATTTGTACTATTTTTGCAACTTTCCTGCAAGTCTAAAATTATTTTAAGATATAAGTTGTTACATATTTTTTTAAAGAATAAAATCACAGCAAGGGCACTGAAACTACTGTCACAGAAAAGCCAGAAACCACAGTGGCCGTAACCAAGCGGCTGCCCTGCTGGCAGCTGGTCTTCTCCACAACAGAGCCAGGAAACAACAGGATGTCGTAAAACACTACTTTACACTTGTCACCCTCCACCTAAACCCCTGGGGGTAAATGCTCAAAGGGTCTTTGCAAAAGGACACAGGGACAGCCTGAAGGGGCTCCCAAGAGCCAAAACGTGGGACGTTCTGAACATCAAAATAAGTAATGATAGTAACAACCTAAGGAATAAAATAATAATCCATGCATCCACCCTGTTATAAAGACAAACGGATGGAGGAGAAGGGAAATTTCTTCTTACGGTAAAACGCCAACGAGTAGAGAAGAAATGAGGACATTAGAAGTGTCTCCACGACGGGTGCCAAAACCAGCGGAGGTCCGGTGAAGCACAGGCTACCACGTGGCCTCAAAGTACCTCCCCACAAATTACTTATTGATAATGAAGGGGAAATTAGTAACATTTCAGCAGAGAAGCCTGGAAGACCCTAACTTACTGAGTGATCAAAGTGAAAATCACCAATACTGGGACAAACAGATGTCCCACCATGACCCACAGAGAAGGACGCAGTGTCACTTACTTAGCATAACCGGGCAGAAGTGCATAACCTGAACATAATGTGGGTGGAGCAGATGAAGCCAGACGGAGGGACATTCCACAGAATAACTGGCCTGTATTCTTCAAAAATGTAAAGGTCAAGAAAAAAAAAAAAAACCCGACTAACTAGTCCAAATTAAAGGGGACTAAAGAGCTGTAACAAGTGAATGTCACGTGTAATCCTACACACCCCTTCGGAGTCACAGATGACATTGTTGAGGCAACAGAAGACGTGCAGCCATAACAGCGGAGGAGATATCACAACGAAGCAAGGTTCAGTTTTCTGATCTTGAGAGCCTTATTCTCAGAAAGTACACACCAAACTATTTAGACAGAAAAACGTACATCTTCAACATAATCTTTTTTTAAATATGTTTTTTTTAAGTAGGGTCCATGTCCAACATGGGTTTGAACTCCCCACTCCGTGACCAAGAGCCACATGCTCCACCGACCAAGCCAGCCAGGCGCTCCCCCACCAACCTAATCTTAAATAGTTCCTAAAAAAACAAAACTGCGCCTGTGAATAGTATAGGACACAGCAAACGGGGAAATAGTAACAACTGAATGTGGATATATAGGTATATTGAGGCTCCCTATACTTTTGTTGCAACTTGAAATTTGTAACAAAATATGAAGTTACGTAGAACATAAGAGGGTCTTTCGGGTTAAGAAAATACTCTAAAATTGGATTGTAGTGATGTTTGCCCAACTCTGGGGATTAAAAAATCACTGAATAGTTAAAAAAAGAAGTTTTGATAAAAACTGCTATACGCACACACACAGCCCCTCTGATGGCTCCCATGGTCCAGTGCCCGTCCATGACCTTCACCAACTCTCTCAGAACTCACCAACACAAATGTGCCCGCGGCAGATCTGCTCCTTACTCTCCTGCCCAGATGTATGGCACTCACCTCCTCGTGCCCCAGGCTCCCCTCACCTAAGTCCTGCCCAGCCCTCAGACCCCCTCTACCCCTCGTGCCCGCCCCCAACTCCCATCTCTCCATCTCTGACACTGATGGACTGCTTTCTATATGCCAGCATTATTCTAAACACTCGACACAGAGCATCTCATTCAAATGCAACCCTGCAAGGTAAATGCTCTCACTGGCTCCACTTTACAGATGAAGAAACTGAGCCACTAGTGAGCCAGCTGGGATCTCTCGGGTGGCAGTTGATAGAGCCGGGATTCAAACTGGGCGGTCCTCACACCAAAGCCGGCGCCAATGGCCACTGTGCTTTATGTCCCTATAGACCTCTTTGCACATCTGTTCTTTTGCAGACAGACCTTTCTTGCCCAGCAGCCTGCAAGATCTCTGGGGAATGGGTCCGCACTCTGGACCTCTCTCAACATTGTGCACACGGCAGGTGCCCAACAGCTGTTTGTCTGCCACAGGCTGGGTTCCAGAAAGAAGAGGAGGGGGTCGCAAACTACATCAAAAAGAGGAGCCAGTTCTCCACCCCACCCTCCAGCACAGCCCAGCTCCCTGGCTACTGCCCAAGGCCCGGCCGTCATCTGCTCGGGGTAATAAGTATTTGTGTGGCGATAATTACAGCATTTGGGGAGAAAATCCCATTAAGCAAGAGCCCTGCCGAGCTGCTAATGCCGGCACAGAACTGGAGGCGGCAACTCCGCCAAGCTCCCGTCTGCTCCCAATAATGTAGGAGCCTCCCATCCCCGCCACCCTTCACCGGCGGCCCCAGGCAGCCAGGATCCCCAAGGGCCAGCCCCCTGCCTCCATCCGAAATGGGCACGGAGGCAGGGGCAGTGTTCTCGGGGACATCCAGAGCACAGGCTACAGGGGGAGGGACGAGGGAGCGGGGCCATGCTGGTGCCCAGCACTGAGTGGCACCCCGGTTCCTTTCATGTCCTTGCAATTCTGTCACCTTAATAACAATAATAATACTACCATTTATGGGGCGCTCGCTGTGTGCCAGGCCCGTGCAAAGTGCTACTCCCAGCACTGCCACGTTCAAATCCTCACACCCAGCCTCGCCAAGCAGGTCTGCCATCGTCCTCACTTTACAGGCAAGGAAACAGAGTGCTGAGAAGTCACATCTCCATCCAGAGCACTTACCCCGGTTTACAATGACGTGTTTATTCTCATACTGTGCCATTCATCTCTACCTCCCTTACTGCATCGGGCACTATTCACTCAGCACGATGCAGACATTCAATAGACAGCTATCTGTTGAATGAATGAATGAAGCCCCATAACTTGCCCAAGGTCCCCCCAGCTGCTGAGTGGCAGAATAGGGCTAAAATCCTGGGCAGTCTGGCTCCAGAGCCATGCCCTCCCACCATCTACCCTACAGAGAATCCCTGCAGGCCACCCCCCTGTTCCCTCCTCCAAACCGCAGGAGACCAAGCTGCCCAGGTCCAAGGAAGGAGCACTCTGGGCAGCCTGATTGCAGAAGAGCATGTTGCAGTGCCGCCAACCCTCACACGCTTCCCTCCCAACCCGTCTCCTGCCCCACCAGAACCCTCACACTTTTACTTGAGCCTCTCAGGTTAAATAATAACATCGCCTGGCTAAATCGCAAAGCATCTTCACACAGCCCCGTTCCAGGCCCTCTCCATGCATTGGCTCACTTAACCCTCACCATCAACCTGCAAAGCTATCACTATCCCCTTTTACAGATGGAGAAACTGAGTCTCATCAGACGGAGTGACAGCACCAGGGGCCTGCCAGAGGTCATGCTGAGCCCAGCAAGAAGCCCAGAGCGCCAGCCCCTGGAGCCACAAGCCCCACTCAGAGGCAGCCTCCCCGTGGGGGGCCACAGTGCAGACATGGCTTCATGACCCCTCTCCACAACCACCACCCAGTCATTCTTTGGAATTCCAAACAGGCTCCTGAAGGCTGTCCGGGGTGTCTTCCTTGGTCAAGGCCACCCAGCCCTGTTGAAGGGGGCCTCCAGATTCAGGGGGCCAGACCAGGAAAAGGCGAGGGCCCTCCAGGCCTCTGCAGCAGGCAGGGAGCCAGGGCAGTGGACACACTGGCCAGGATGCAAGAGAAAGGGTCCCCAAAACCTAACGAACAGCAGACTGTGCTGGTCCAAAGGCGTCAATGGAGACCAGCGAGCCTTCCCCAGCGCCCTTCCCGGCCTTACCATCCTCGGGCCCCTGCTGTCTCTGCTCCCTGCACCCACGAGGGCCGTCTGTGGCAAGTCTAAGAATATAAGTGCCTGGGGTGGATGGGAGAATCCCCTTCTTATCACTCTCCGGGATGCTCTAGTCTAAATGACTTTTCTAAATTAAAAAAAATCCAACTGAAAATCAAAGTCATTGAGGAGAAGAAAAGACAATTAATAGTGGCCATGGCCAGGTCCCTCTGAGGCTGCATTCTACAAAGAGAAGCTTCCAGGCCTCCTCCACCACACCCCTAACCCTCACTCCGTATTTTAATTGTTCCATTGCAGTGAATTGTTCAGCATCCCTTCCTCACCCAGCCCCACAGCCCCTGTGGCTGAACCAATTTCCTCAACAGCTCTGGAGCCTGCCTGGCCCTTTCCCAGAAGTCCCTGCGGCAAACCAGTCGCTACTCACTTGGGGGGACAGGGCTGGACCCAGAGTTAGGGGATATGTGATCATAAAGTTGCCGGGCCTCACGGGCTGCCATAGAAACTGCCCGGAAGACAAAAGGCGACTGCACAGCTGCAATCTTTCCCAATCTCCCGGCCGCAGAAGCCGCTGTCTCAGGCCCTAACACCGCACGACACCCCTATCGATTAGAGAGGGCGTTTGCTACAGCTATTTTGAGTCTGCCTGGGCTCCCACCAAGGCCTCTTTTCGGGGTGTTCTATTTCTCCTCAAATGGCCCTTCAGAGCCACTGCACAGGCAGGCTCCTCTGCTTTCTGCATCCTTTCCCTGCCTGAGAAGTTTTGCACACAGCAAAGACGAGACCTCCCCTGCCACGTCCCCCTGAGAAGTCACCCCTGGATGCCATCCCTGAAGTCCCCAAAGGAAATATCCAGACAGAGAGAGAGCGACAGAGAGGGAAGGAGAGAGGACTTCCTGACTCTTCCTTTCCTTCCCAGCCTCAAGCCCTGTCACATCCCACTGGACGTGACATGCTGCAGCCCCAGGACAAAGCCAGTCCACTCACCCATCAGGCTGGCACACACACACCTGTGGGCCTTTTGCCCATGAACTCCCTCTATTTGGACTGCCTGCCATCTCTGCTTGGCATATTCCAACCCAGCCACTGTTGGGTCCCAAAGTATGCTAATAAAATGGCCCATCCTCTGAGAAGCCCCTTCCCTCCAGAAAAGTGCTTCCCACCCCAATGGTCCCACCACAGCCCCCTCACACTGCTACCTGGCCCTCTCCCAAGAGCTCCCAGTTACGTGTCTCCTGCCTTGTCCTCTCACCTGTTTATCTCTCAAAGGCAAGGACTTGCTCACTCCCTGCTGGAGCCTCAGCACCAAGGGTAGTTCCTGGTTCTGTGAAATATTTGCTGAATTAAATAAAGAGACTCTTTCCTGATCCTATCATAATAATACATCTCAGTTGGTAAACATCATAATGAACCAGGCTGTTTCCCATATATTATCTTCAGTTCTCACAAAAACCATCAGCAGCCCCATTTTTCTGGATGGAAAGTAAGGCACAGAGAAGTTAAGTAACTTGCTCAAGGTCACACAGCAACCTCAGCCATTGAAGACCCAACTCTTTCTTTTGCACTAGGAAATTTCATTTCCATTTCATTCTGATCTCAGAAGAGCTCAAGAGTTCCTAAATGCCAAAACAGACACTGCCTCAAGACTAAAAGTGGAGAGAAAGAGCAAGAAATGAGATGACCTCAGGATTCAGGTCCAAATGCTAAGGCAAGGGGCTACTGTGCTGCAGACCTAGGCTGTCACCAGGATAACAGCTGCAAGAGAAATGTCCTGTGGATGCGGCAAAGGAACACAGAATAGGTCCAGGGCAAACAGGTGTGGAGGGTAACCCTGCAACCTCAGGGGTCCTCTAGGCAGATTTCTGACCCTTAGTCCCTCTCCATAGCCACATAGGATAATACACAGGCTGACCCAAGGAAACTTGATTCTGTCCAACCTCTCCCCATGCCAGCATCTCTGCACAGCCCTACAACACACATACGCACGCGCGCACTCACACACACACACACACACACACACACGCACACACCAATTCCCATCTAGATTGCATCTAGATTGCAAATTCTCTGAAACCTCCATGGGAATTTTTCAGACTCAGCCAAGAAGAGTCTGGGGCAAATGTGTGCTCACTAATTGCTGACCTTGGTACAGAGTTTGATCCAGGAGACAGCTCTCCCCAGGGTCAAATTTCTGCCTTTGGCCAGCTGGGAGCCGTGAAAATGTGCTCAAGTTATCGAGATATCTACGCCTTTCCTGAGAGCCACTGCAGTTGCCCAGAGTGTGGGAAGAAGGAGGAGGCAGGTTTCAAAGGAGCCGGCAGCCTTCTCCAAAGTCCAGTTCAAAAATCTCCCTAGGCAGTCACCTCTGCAGGCAGCACAAAGGCCCTGCATGTGACCAAAAACCTACACACATGGCCCATGTATAAGGAATCTCACAGCCTCCCAGTACTGAGGTGACACCACGGATACTAGGAATTCATACAGACACACATTCTGCAGGAGAATCTGGGAAAACAAATTATGTAGATCCATAAACATGCATACATGCTAACCACACACACACACACAGACAGACACACACACACACCCTACAAAGCTCAGCCAGTCTAGAAAGGGCTGAGTTTCCTCAAGAATTTAGAAGTAAGAGAGAACAGGGGAAGAGAAATTATTTTTAGATGACTTTTCATCATCAATGTCTCCACTCCAGGCTCTTGACCTCTTGGCATTATTCATGGGGCTCTCAGTCCAGGTCATACCTACCCCTTTCTGGGAGTAACCCAGGCCCCAAACCCAAATCCCCCAGGTCCCATTGTCTGCCTGGGTTAGGGATGGCTGGATGTGAGGTGGGGGGCCAATGCCTGACACCTGCAAGAGAAGAATTCTTAAGGCTCTGGGGCAAACAATGGCGAGAAAAGGAAGACTGGAAACTTCAACTCCATCCCATCTTGCTGCCCATCACCTGCCTGCTAGCCCACGGAGCCCAGTCCACACCTGCAGCTCAGAACACAGCCCAAGCCCCATGTGCCCAAAAGGTGGCTGGCAGTGCGAGGAGCTTCCCCCGAGTGCCAGGAAGGCTTGCTGGCACCAATTCACAGGCACCCTGGAGGAATAAAGTGCTGGCGCAGTGGGAATGGCCTGCCAGTGTCGAGTGCAGGGTGCAGGTGTGAGGATGGGCGCTGACAGCCCCGCCAGGGCCCTTTGAATCCCAGGAAAGGGAAACAGGGGTGCTGCCGGCTCCTGGCTCGAGAAGGACCCTGGCAGGCACTGACCCGTCTATTGGCCAAAGAGCCGGGTCCCCAACGGTCCCGCCCCCACCCCAGCCCGGAGCTCGGCCGGATGGGAAGGTAACCTCGGGGCTCCCTGAGCAGTGGGGATGGGGGCCGTACTCACAGGCGCTCCGTGTTCCGCGGGATGTTCTTGGGGATGGCCTGCAGCCCCGTGCCGTGGCAGTCCACCGTGGTGCCGGTGCAGGTGCAGAGGGCGGGGCACGCGGTGGCACCCAGGCGCCACGCGGCTGCCCACAGCAGCAGCCAGAGCTCGGGTCGGACGCGTCCCGCCGAGGGCCCCCTCCCGGGAGTCAGCGCCATGGTGCCCTCACCGCGTCCCGCTGGTGTGCCAGACCGCGGCAGCCGCTTACCATCCCCTACCAGGGCGGCCTCCAGGTGCAGTCCCGGGGCAGCGCCCCCGAGGAGACCGCGGGCTCGCGCGCGACGCCCTTGCGGGCTGGGAGGCACCCTGCTCCTCCAAGCGACGGCGCCTGTGTGCGGACCGAGGGAGGGCGCCTTGGGCGGAGGGCGCTCGGCTCCTCTCGGGTTTCTCGCTGGCTGCGTCTGTCTCCCTCTCTCCCTCCCTCCAGCTCCCAACTGACTGCTGCGAGGAGGAAAATGGGCAGGCCCCGCGCGCGCACGCACCCTGCGCACACACACACACACACACACACACACACACACACACACGCACAATCACACACTCACACCCCGCAAGCTCGCTCCCACCCGGCAGTCATCCATCAATCGAAAAGCACACATCCAGGGACAGACTCCTCCCCGCCCTCCCCCAGTACCCCCTCCCCTCTCCCGACGACCACTCGGCGGCTGCGAGCAGCAGCGTACAGTTTCAAAGGTGGAACCTCCGAGGCGCCGCGAGCGGGCAGGGGGCTACGGGGGAGGGGACGGGAGGATGGCCACCGCTGGACCTGGCCCTGGCCCACTGCACAAGAGCGCGCGCATACGCGCGCGCGCGCGCACACACACACACACACACACACACACACACACACACCGCGAGTATGTGCCCACTTAGACGCATGCACTCGGAACCCGCAGCCCCAGCGGCTGGGCCAGAGCGGGGAGGGAGAGCTCATTTTGCCGCCTGGACCCCTTCCCCTGGGCCGAAGACCTGCTTTCCCCGACGTCAGAAACTGCGTCGCAGGCCCCACCAGACTTGCTTTGTGAATACTTGGTGAAAGGAAGCCCCGCACCCAGCTCTCCAAGCCACCTGCCTTACTTAGAGTGGGACTTTGAGGGCAGAGCCTTGGGGCCGGGGAGGGGGGCGGGGGAGGCGGGAATGTACGACAGCCCTAGGCTAAGTACAGTCTTCTCCCCTGGCTTCACCAAGATGGCAGCAACCCCACTTGTCCAGGGGGAAGACAGCAGCTAACTGCTTCCGATGAAAACGGCCCTGATCTGGACACTTGCACAGCGGGGAGATGTTATTTCTGTCCAATCGGCTGCACTGGCTTCCCAGGTGGGGGTGCAGGGTTTTGGCAGGGTATCAGTGGGGGTTGGAAGTCCAGCAGGTGTCTTCCCACACACACACCGGCATTCTTCCATTTCTGACAGATGAAAACGAATATGCAGTCCTGCCATCGGAGGACTGCAAACAGGGCTGGAAGAGGGCTGGGTGGCCGCTTGGGAGAGAAGCTCCAGGGGCCACCCAGGTCAGACCCCCAAGCCTGTTACCCTCCTTAGGGCAGGGACTTTTCTTACTCAAAGGCAGGTGTAGACACAGGTATGGGCATGGGTGTGAACAGGAAATCCAGACAGGGAGAGAATTATCCTCAAGCCCAGAAAAGACAAGGACCTCTGGAAAGTCAAGAATCGCTGTGGTTTGCTTGTGCTCTGTAGGACCCAGACATCTTTTGTCCATTGTCCCCTGGTTCCCGGCCACCTACAGGCTGGCAAGAAGGAAGAGTTAAGCAGCTCAGGAAGCACCACCTTTCCCAGGAGCTGGCCACCTGGGTTTCCCCTTGGGAGAAACCAGAAAGGTGGCTGGGCCAGAAGGTGCCAGGGGTAGGCACAGCGCAGGTACGGCGTGTGAGGGGCGTGTGGGGGCTGTGGATCATCTCCATGAGATTAAAGCCTCATCTTCCAGGTATCCAAAGACTTGGGGGGGGGTTCTTTGTTTTTCTTTTCCATCTTGATGAAAATTTTACAGTATCTCCACTGTCATAGCAGAGCGAGAACTGTGGCCAGTATGTCACAACTAACGTGATTGGTGTTATGGGCTTTTGACAGTTCTTTTTCGGGTTTTTACACACTCCCCTCCACGACCTCCATCCAAGGCCGTGGGTTCTTCAGTATCAATTAAATGACAACTTAAGGGAAAGGGGCCTTCTTGGGGGCTCCCCAGAGAGAATGATCTTAGAGAAGCTTCCCACAAATTAAGCCAGAGCTCCAGCCTAGAAGGCCTCCTCACTGTCTTCCTTACCAATTGCTAGGCTTCTCCTTCTCCGCTGGGCGCTCAGCCCCCTCCTCTCACAGGCCCTCCCAGCTGCCTCAGGCAGAGTTAAATCCTCATTCCACTGAGCCTGCTGCTTTGTTTACCCCCTCTTAGCTGGAGCTGTTTACACATGTGGCTCCTTCCCTGACACTCCTCCGGGGGCAGAGCCTGCCCCCTCCCCCATCGCTTACTCATTTCCTACTTTGGCACTTACCCCAGCACCTGGCCCTTAGTAGGCCTGTCACAGATGGCACCCAGCCTGTTGAAGATGTCCAGTCTCCAGCCTTCTGCTCCAGGGGTGCCTCCCCAGCCCCCTGACCTGGGAGGCTTCCTCAGAAGCCAGGACTCACGGGGGGAAGAGGGAGAGTGTTGATGAACTGGGCCTCATGACCTGGGGGCTTCAGAGTGGTAGGGTGATGGGATGGAGGGGGGGCTGGGGGCCAGCAGGGGGCTGCAAGATCGACCCTGCCTGTGTCTCCCAAGAGCCAGCCAGTGCCCTAGAAGCTTCTAGACTGGCCTGGACAGTGAATCCCAAATTGTCACTGCCTGGCAAAGCCTGGTGTTTCCTATAAAGGGGAGGGAAGGAAGGGGGCCCCCTCAGACCCAGGACAAAGACTCCCCATGCCAGCCTAGTCATGGGAGGCCCTGCCCCAGCAGCCGGGCAGCTCCCCAGCTTGGCCCCTATCCCCAGTTCCTCCACCCCAGAACCTGGCTGGCTCCCCAGTTTGGGAGGCAGCTAGCCATGAATGAACGCAGCTCATTAGCGTTCCTAGCACATTTACTCCTGAAACAATCGCCTGGCCAGCCGCTCACCCCCCACCCCCACTCCGCTTTGCTGGTTCAGTTTCCTCTCCCAGTCCCCTCCCTCTGTTGGATCTCCCTACCCCCTCCCAACAGCAGGGCCACCTGCTCCCTCTGCACGAGTAGGGAGGAGGCAGCTCTGGCATATTCCTTCCACCAGGATTGCTCCGCCAAAGCCCACTGGCCACTGTTGGGTGACCTGGATGGAGGGGGGGCCAACTTGGGGCTGGGTCTCCCCATCCCAGTAGTGGGAATCTCCTCCAGCCCCCTCAGCCATGCATGCTCAGGAGCTGAGGACCACCTCCTGCCTGTGACTGGGGGAAACCTCTGGGGAGCACCTCCTTCCAGCTGTCTGCACAGGGCCCTCTCCTCCACCTCCACCAGCCCTGCTGAGGCACCAAGAAGCAGAGAGCCTGGAGGAGGCTGCAGAGCACTGTGGACCACAAAAGGCAACAATGAGACAAAATGCCTGCTATCTGGGCATTTGTTCTACACCATCTATTAAGTATCTATGCACACTGTACTGGGACTTGGCAGTTCAACAGAGAGTAAGACCTGGCCTGGCCTGCACTGAGCTCACAGTCCAGCGGGGAACAGAAAGAGGAAAGCCCACTCTGCATGGTTAGTTTGGTAAAAGGGAGCGTGCAGAGAACCCAGAGTGTGGCGCTCAAGGTAAGGCTAGGAGGCTCCTTGGAAGAGGAGGCACATGAGCTGAATAGGCATTGGCCTGGCAGCAAAACAGGAAGAAAGGCTTTCTGGGCAAGGAGTACAGAGGAAAGGCACGCAGAAGGTAGCAGCATCTCAGCGGCTGAACTGGGGCAAGTTCATCAAGGCTAAAACATGGCAGGTGTTCGGGTGGGAAGTGCAGGTAGAGGTCATGGAGGTTGGCGGGGTGGGGGGAGGATATACCAGAGGCCCTAATGCAGCCATTCTGGCTTTACCAGGCTTGCACAGTCCCTGGCCTGTCCCCATGCTCAAGCACAAGCCCAGGTATGTATGTGCCTGCAGTGCGCGATCCCTACAACCAGTGACAAGGAGAGGACAGGATGATGGCAGGGGGACAGTTTCAGCATATGCTTTTTTTGGTTAGGATTTTTTTTTTTAGCCGTATAGTGTGACTTAACCTCCCCATCACCACCAAAATATTTTTAAATCCCTTTGTATGCTTATTAAAAATGCCAATTCCCAGTACCCACCCCAGACCTTCTTAATCAGAATCTTTACTGTTAGCACACTGGGGAGTGAGAACGTATGATTCTGATGCAGGTGGTTCCAGAGACCACGCTCTAGGATCAAGACCTGGAGTGCTGAGTTAATGAGTTTGAACTTGGACCTGAAAACTCTGGGAGCCACTGAAGGGTGGGCCTGTGGAAGACAAAGGGTCTGAGGCATCTCTGCCTCCCTGTCTCCAGTTTCCACACACTGATAGCAAAGATGAGACACATCAAAGAGAAAGATAGCCATGGGGGACTTGGCAGGGAGGGGACAGAGCCATGCGGGAACTCCTGTGTAGTGGCTTCAATCACAAGATGGCACAGCTGGAAGGGGATAAAGAAATGATCAAATCCAAACACCACCATACGGTTGGCAGCTCAGAGAAGTGAAGCAACCTGCCTAGCCTCACAGGGCAAAGGAATGCAGAGGTGGGCCATGAATGAGGCTGGTCTTGCTCTGCCGGGGGAAGAGCACAGGATCCGGTCCATCCTGGGGGCTCCTCCTGACCCTACGACCCCCACAGGAGCCGAAAAACCAGAAGTCCCTGGGGAAGTAGTGCCAGCAGGGCTCAGGATATTTTAGCTTTAATCTCTAAGCCCCTTGATGTACTCAAATTTGAAGGGGGCTGGACTGCTTGAGGCGTTCGCTGACAAAGCCCGAAGCAGTCACAAGCTCCTAGACTTAAGCTCAGTGGCTTTTCTAGAGGCTACCGTATATATCCAGGACAACTCTGACAGATAAGAAGCAAGGGAGACGCAAAGGGGAGAGGGAAGAAAGGAGAGGTGATGAAGAGAGAAAGCAGGGGGGAGCATCTGTGCAAGCAGCAATTTGCTCATTCATGTATCAGACATCGATTGCACGCTGATTGTGAGCCGTGCATTGAAATACAAGAGATTTTTTGCTTGGGGTTCATTGGGCTTCTTGTTATCTTGCTCCTGGTTTCCATCAAATTTGATGTTTTCAATCATTATTTCTTCTAATGTTTTTTACATCTTCTCTTCTCTTCACCTCTGGGGACCCCACGTACACATATATTGGGCCACTTGAAGTTGCCCCAAAGCTCACTGATGTTCTGTTCATTTTAGTCTTCTGTGTGTTTCATCTTGGTGAGTTTCTACTGTTGTGTTTTCACATTCATTATCTTCTGCAGTGACTAGTCTGCTGTTAAGCCCGTCCAGTGCAGTTTTATCTCAGACATGGTGGTCTTCATCTCTAGAAGATCTATTTGGGTGGTTTTTTTCTCTCCCATGTATCTTCTTAACGTGCTTGTTCCCCTCTGCTTCTCATGCATATGGAATATGTGTGTAATTCTATTAACTACATACATGGATTCCATTGTCTGCATCATTTCTGGGTCAGTTTGATTGGTTACTTTTTCATTATGGGTCATATTTTCCTATGACTTTGTATCCTCGTAATTGTAGAGTGGATGCCATACATTGTGGATTTTACCTTATTAGGTGCTGGATATTCTTGTTTTTCTAAAAAATACTCTAGAACAGAGTCATTTCAGTGGCAGAGCTGATAAGCTCTCCAGAAAGTTCCAAAGAGGAGAGGACCTTTGGAGCTGTCCAAAGTTCTACAAGAGGGCTGGGCCTTTATCCCATAGCACTGACCAGTCATTGGACCAAGGCTGCCCCTGAAAGGAGGTGTAACCTTGTGCGAGGCAGCTTTTCAGCTAAGGGCCATCCCCACAGAGGGCTGACAGCTGAGGGCCATCCCCAGGCAGCTCTTCCAGCAGGGACACGTCTCTCCTTCCTGAAGGTAGATCTGGGCATTGCATCCCAGCATCCACCACACCACATGTATGAGTAACATTTAGAAGGTAGCATGGGGCCAGGGGAGCCCACAGGAAAGCAGCTAATGCAGAGAACTGGGGAAGGCTTTCAGTAGCAAGTATAAGCTAAGACTTGGAAGGATGATTAGGAAATAGCCAATTGAGCAAAAATCAGAAAAGAATGTTCCAGACAGAGGAAATGGAATAGGAGACAGCCAAGAGGTAAAAATAGGCACAGGACCTTGGACATGACTGGGAGTAGCTTTTTAGGAGGGATATGAGACTGGCATGGTGGTCAGGGAGGCAAATCTTGAAGAGCTTAGTAGATCTGTTGAGGAGTTGGTTTAAATCCTGAAGGGAATGGGAAGCCCTCTGGTGGGTTTAAGCTGAGGAGTGAGATGTGATCCATTCCTCTGTTCTCCACATCCCCTGATTCAGCCCCTCTGCCTCCTGCGGCATGCGGGAGAGGAAGAGCCCTGTTTGGAAGCACATCCCGCACCCAAATCTAGAGGGGGAAAGAAGGAGGTATTCTCTAACTGAACCAGCTTGCGGTTCTCCAAAATCCAAGAAGATGACACAAATTGTCATCAGGTTACCCACTAATCCCCACAATGAAGCCCACAAGTTTTAGGGGCCTCATTTGTTAACAGCTAATCAAAAACTTCCCTTATGCCTATACCTTCTAAGAGTTTTACATATTAAATCATTTAGTCCCCCCCAACAAACTTACGAGGTAAGTACTATTTTTACAAACAAGGAGCTGGAAGCACAGAGAGGTTTAGCAACTTGCCCAGGGTCACACAGCATTTGGGTGGCAGAGGCAGGATGTAACATAGGGATAAGATATATACCTTGGAAAGGGAGTGGAATTGAATGAAAAGTACATATAAAAGTGTTTTATGCTGTGCTGACACATGGTAAGCATATTCATTTTTTTAAGCCCAAACTGGTAATAATGGTAGCTTAGAGAAGTCTATCTAGAGAAAGTTCCTTTTGATAAACATTATATGGATAATTTTGGATAATTTTCTCCTCTCCTTTTGCATTAGTTCCTTCTACAAGTGGATGCACTCTGGGTCTGCTTGGTAAGTAACCCACACAAGGACCAGATATCCTTAGACTTTTCTTTGCCTTCAGAGAGGACAGGGGTCTTCTAACCTCAAATGTAGTAGTCCTGATCAAACTGGCAAAATCCCAAGTTCAGCATGTTATAGCTTAAAAATACCAAATTAATTAATTGAAGTATAGTTGACATAATATTAGCTTATTTTAGTTTCAGATATAGAATATAGTGCTTTGACAATTACATATATTATGAATGCTCACCATGATAAGTTAGTTGCCTGTCACCATACAAAGTTATTACAACATTACTGACTGATACATTCTCAATTATTTATTTTTGCTTTAGTTTTCCTGCTATGAGGAGACAGATCCAGAAAGATATTGCTAAGGCTGATGTTAAGAGTTTACTACCTATATTTTCTTTAAGTTTACTGTTTCAGGTCTTACATTCAAGTCTTTGACCCATTTTATTTTTGTGTATGGTGTAAGAAAATGGTCCAGTTTCATCCTTTTGCATGTAGCTGTCCAGTTTTTCCAGAGCCATTTGTTGAAGAAACTTTTTCCCACTGCATATTCTTGCTTCCTTTGTCATAGATTAATTGGCCATATAAATGTGGGTTTATTTCTCTATTCTGTTCCATTGGTCTGTGTGTCTATTTTTGTGCCAATTCCATACTGTTTTCATAACCATAGGTTTGTAGTGTCTCTTGAAATCTGGGATTGTGATACTTCCAGCTTTGTTCTTTCTAAAGATTGCTTTGGCTATTCAGAGTCTTTTGTTTCATACAAATTTTAGGATTATTTTGTTCTAGTTCTTAAAAATACTATTGGTATTTTGATAGAAATTGCATTGAATCCATAGATTGCTTTGTATAGTATGGACTTTTTAAGATTATTAATTCTTCCAATCCATGATCATGGCATAGCTTTCCATTTATTTGTATTATCTTCAGTTTCTTTCATTAATGTCTTACAGTTTTCAGAGTATAGGTTTTTCACCTCCTTGGTTAAATTTATTCCTCAGTATTTTATTCTTTTTTACTAAATTATAAAAGAGATTATTTTCTTAATTTCTCTTTCTGCTAGTTGTTAGTGCATAGAAGAAATGTAACAGATTTTGGTATATTGATTTTGTATCCTGAAAATTTACTGAATTCATTTATTAGTTCGAGTAGTTTTTTTGGTGAGTCTTTAGAGTTTTCTATATATAGTATCATGTCATCTGCAAATAATGATAGTTTTACTTCTTCCTTACCAATTTGAATCCCTTTTATTTCTCTTTCCTGTCTAATTTCTGTGGCTAGGATTTCCAGCACTAGTTGAGTAATAGTAAATCTAATTATTTAAAAAACATACCAAACATTAGCATTATTGGGATTATGGGTGATATTTAGCTTCTTCTTTTATACTCTTCCATATTTTCCACATCTTCTACAAAAAACACATTATCTTAGAAATAAAAATATATTACTAAATCTATAATTACTGCCTGAATGAAATTACCATTAAGCTTAGTATTCCAAATTTAATTATTTTATGAGAAAACTACTAAATAACACATTTTATATTCTTGCATTGAAGAGCTGTTATAAATCTGCAAAGGATGCTTAAAAATAAGTGATGCCTTGTATGAAATATCTAGAATAGGTAAACTCAGAGAGACAGAGAGTAGATTAGAAGTTATCAGGGACCAGAGGGAGGAAGGAATGGGGAACTACTGCTTAATGGGCACAGCGTTTGTTTGTTTGAAAATCATTAGGGGTTATGTTGCACAACACTGCAAAAGTAATTAATGCCACTAAATTGTACACTTAAAAATGGTTAAAGTGGGGGCGACTGGGTGGCTCAGTCGATTGAGCCTCCCACTTCGGCTCAGGTCAGATCTCACGTTTGTGGGTTCAAGCCCCGCGTCAGGCTCTGTGCTGACAGCTAGCTCAGAGCCTGGAGCCTGCTTCCAGTTCTGTGTCTCCTTCTCTCTCTGCCCCTCCCCCTCTCATGCTCTGTCTCTCTCTGTATCAAAAATAAATAAAACATAAAAAACAATTTTTATGGTTAAAGTGGAGCTATATATACCACAATAAAAAATAATAATACTAAATGATGGCTCAGTTAAGGGAGAAGCTGTGTGTTACAGAATGCCTGTCTAATCACTGGTTTGTCTCCAGCTGCCCAAGATGGACCCAAAAAATTATGAAAACAGTAGTTATCACTAACAATTAGCAACTACTGCCCAGAGGTAAGTAAGCTGCTCACCATGACCCACTGACTGGGATAGGGGATTTGAACCCAGGCAATCTGACTCCATATGTCACACCTTTAACCGTTTTACTGCACTCTCCAAGGACAAAACCGTCTGCTATAAATTTCATATGATGTAAATCATCTGTAGGTACCCTGCAAGGAAGGTGCTGCTTCTTCCTACTCACAGACAGAAATCTGAGGCTCGGAGTGAACTGCTTGCCAGCTTATCCAGCTGGTGGGGGTAGGGTTCCATTCTTAGACCCAGGCTGGTGCCTGCAAAGGCCTGACAACGGTGTAAATGACTGAGTGCAGATTGGAAACAACCGAAGCAGTATTTAAGTTGAGTTGGGGGAGGTTTGCAGGGTTTTCAGGCAGGGCAGGAAGAATTTTTAAAATCAACCATTGCTTTGGGTTTCTGCCAAGCCAGTTTGGGTCCTTGGAGGGTCTTTCATCTTCAACGAACCTTCATCAGCTGACCCCAGGCAGCCAGGGCAGCGGTCCAGAACCGAAGGTCCTGGGCAGGTTTGTAGACACTTACTCCCTGTGGGCTCTGCCTGGCAGGACAGGGATGGGCTGCCGCTTCGGGGTCCTGGGAAGGGAGAGGCTGGTGAGGGCAGTGTGGATGCGTGAGGGTGGGGTGGGGCCACCTGGACCTGCTGTCTGGGGGTGGGGAGCATCTTCTAAGGGGGGTTCCCACCAAATAGAAACCACGCACTTTTGTTGGATCAATCAGGACAGCGCCTCTGGACAAACGGGGATGGACAAAGCACAGAGGCCCTCTGGGAGGTTTCAGGCACCATCTGTGAGGAGCGAGGGCAGACTGTACCCAGGAAAGCACCGACCTGGTCCACCTCTGAGACCAGTCCAGTATGTCCACCCACCCAGACCTCAGTTTCCCTCTGCTAGAACAGATGCATAGCACCCCAGCATAGCATAGCTGAATGCTTCTCCAGAGATAAACAGTGCAACCCCCAAGCTACAGCCCCATTTTACAGATAAGGAAATAGAGCCCCGAGAGGAGAAATAACTAACTCAGGGTCACAGAGCTGACTGACTGAAGTTCTATGGAGAACTTCCATAATGTTCATTTTTACCGTCTAGCACCTATCCCAATATCTGGGACCTAACAGATGCTCAAAAAACATTTATGAAATCAAAATCAACTGTAATATGAGTAGAAAACCCAGGTCCTCAATTCTTGAGGAAAAGACAGAATTTAGAAATTTGGTTATTATAACAGTCCAGAGCCAGACCAGTCCGGATAAATGTGCCCGACCAGGGACCCCGGACTGCTGCCCAGTGAAAATCCTTTCTGCTGTGAAAATCAGTTGCTTACTCCTTTCTCCAGCTGCCCCTTCCTAGGGCTTAGAGTCAGGAAATCACCTGAGGGCTTTGCCTTAAAACCTTGGGGCCGGAAGGACTCTTGCACAGCCTCTAGTTATAGTTCTATGTAATGTTTTCTTAAATGACTTTCCTTAAGTTGATATTTAATAAATATTTATCATGCATCCACTAAGAATAAGGCTCTTTATTGCTAAAATAAGAGTTGTGATCCTTGTTAAAATTAGCAGCAAGTTTATAAGTCAGAAATTTTCTACAACCAGAGGTATTTAGTAAGCAAACATAATAAGCTTTCAATACAAATGGTATATACAGGAGCTATTATTTCAAAATGCAAAGAGCTAGGATAAAAGAGATCATTTTTTGGAGAAATGGTTGCCTTTTGGATGGAAAAAAATAATACTTTCCAGGCAGAGAAAACTCATTAGTGGACTAGGGAAGTATCCCAAGGCTCTTTCCAGCACACACAGACAAGATCTGCTCTAGGGCGAATAAAGAGAGCTGAAGATTTGACATCTGGCCAAACAAACCTAGACAAGCCCCTGAAAAGTCAAGAAAGAGTCAGAGGGAATTCAAGATTTACTCAAGCCTGCAGAAAACCAAACTTCAATTACATAATTGAAAATATGAAATATGATATAAAGATTAAAAATAGTGAAAGGCTAGAGAACAAGGTGCCTGGTTGTATAAGTGTTTGCTTTAAAGTCTTCTGCTGAACTGATGTCCTACCTCAGAGTCAGAGTCTGAGTTCAGCAGCCTCATGCGGACTGGGAGCCCAGCGGCGTATTTGATGTGAACAGAGACTCAGTTCACATTTGATGCAATTCAGTGCTTTGTGAGTAGAAATCCATTCACCTAACCTAGGAACGGGCTAGTTCTCTCCTGGAGAGAACTATATGGATATAACTACACATAGAGATAGAGACAAATTACTATCTTAGCTCTGGCTGCTGTAATAAAACGCCACAGACTGGATAGACTGGGTGGCTTGAAAACAGACATTTATTTCTCACAGTTTTGGAGCCTTGGAAGTCCAAAATCAGGGCGCCAGCAAGATCAGGTCCCTTTCCTGGCTTGTAGGGAACTGCCTTCTTACTGTCTCCTCACTCTGCAAAGAGGAACATCTGGGGTTTCTTCCTCTTCTTTTTTCTTTAATATTTACATATGTATTTTTGAGAGAGAGCAAATCTCAAGTTTGATATGTAAGGCTCAAACTCAGGAACCGTGAGATTGTGACCTGAGCCAAAATCAAGAGTTCAACCAGCTGAGCCACTCAGGCTCCCCTCTTCTTTTTTGTTTTTCTAATTTGTTTTGTGTGTGTGTGTGTGTGAGAGAGAGAGAGAGACAGAGACAGAGACAGAGAGACAGAGAGAGAAAGAAAGAGAAAGCAGGGGAGGGGCAGAGAGAGAGGGAGACACAGAATCCAAAGCAAGGTCCCAGGCTCTGAGCTGTCAGCACAGAGCCCAATGTAGGGCTCGAACCCACAAACCATGAGATCATGCCCTGAGCCAAAGTTGGATGCTTAACCTACTGAGCCCCTCAGGTGCCCGCACCCTTCCTTTTCCTATACAGACACTAATCTCATCTTGAGGGCCCCACCCTCATGCCCTCATCTTAACCTAATCACTTCGGAAAGGCTCCACCTACTAATACCATCAAATTAGGGGTTAGGACTTCAATATATGAATTTGGGGGGATAGAATATTCAACAGAAATGAAGCGTTTTGTCCACCAAAAGACATGTATAAAAATATTTATAACAGCCTCATTCATAATAGCCCAAACTTGGAAAGGAGTCTGCTGTTCATCAATAGGGAAATGGATAAACAGATTGTGGTGTATCCATACAATGGAATAATGAGCAAGAACATGAATAAGCCAACAGGCATTATGCTGAGTGAAAGATGCTTGACACTCGAGTACATATTATTTAATTCAATGTATATGAAGTAAAACACAAGCAAAACTAATCTATGGTAAGAAAGACCAAAATAATGATCGTCTTTGAGAGAACAGTGACTGAAAGGGACACAGGGAATTCTTCTGGGCTTTTAGAAATATTCTTTATTTTGATCTAGATGATCGTAATGTGCATGCGTGTAAATTACACCTAGTTGTGCACTTAAATTTAAGATATTAGGTCAAGGTTAAGCCCCAATTAAAATAAGAAACAACATTTCTATCAGAGAGGACAAGTAAATGGTGGGTGGGCTACCATTATCCCTCCCTTGTCCATTAATACTGATTAATCACCAGATTCCTTTCCAATGAGTTCAGAATCGCTTTCAACCCAACACTCCAGCCAAGTAGCTTTGAACTGAAACTGTTAGCATCTCCTCATGTACACACACAGGTATCTTAATTAAGATATGTTATCATCTTCTACTCGTTGGCCATGCTTTGGGGAAGCCTGGCTTCTACTGGCTGACTGCTGCAACTCCCCTGAATTCCAGGTTCAGTTCCCAGGAGGAAATGTCTTCAGAAGAGCAGGCTTAGAAGCTGGAGAACGAGAGTGTGAGAGACACAGGACTGTCCCAGGGCCAGGCGATTAACTCAGCACCACAGGTAATGATGGGGCCCAGCAAAGGCTAACATTTGACTGGGACCCACTTTTTTTTTAATATTTGTATTTGGAAGAGAAAGAAACAGAGCATGAGTTGGGGAGGGGCAGAGAGAGAGAGGGAGACCCAGAATCTGAAGCAATCTCCAGGCTCTGAGCTGTCAGCACAGAGCCCAACACAGGGCTTGAACTCATGAACCACAAGATCATGACCTGAGTCAAAATCAGATGCTTAACTGACTGAGCCACCCAGGTGCCCCAACTGGGGCCCACTTTCTACCACATAGAACAAAATGGCTTTTATACCATTTTGCAGCAGGGAACAGAGAGGGAAGAGGAGAGAAGAAAAGGCTAGACCACAGGTAAATGACACCCTCTTGATTTGCACACAGCCTCTGTGTCATGTCTTACCAGGAATGGTAACTTCCTGGGGATTCACTTTCACAGGTCACAAAACCCCCTACATGCTCTACCACACAACCATGTCATCTAGACAGAGAGGGAATGCCCATCCCATTTGAAGTAAGGAAACTGAGGCTCAGAAATGTTGTGTGACTCACAAATACCCCACTAGCCAAGTAAGGGATCCAGGATTAGAACCCTGGTCTGCCTTACTCCTAAGCCCATGCTCCTTTTTTTTGTTTTTTCTTTCAGTTTTTATTTTTACATCAAAGCTACACATGCACAAAAAAAGTCAAATGATTCTGTAAGATCAGTTATAAAAATGACAGTCAACCTCCATGACCACCACCATTTCCCCTCCTGAGAGCTACCAACTTGTACCTCCCACAACTGATCATTTTGGAATTTCTCTCCACGAAACATGAAAATAAAGGGACCAAGTCACAGTGGAATTTCAGCATACTGAGAATGCAAAGAAGTTCCCCCAAGCTCCCAGGAAGAATAAAAGTAACATCACCTACAAAAAGCTAAGAATTCATGTGCTCCACACAGCAACGACACTGGAGCACAGAAGACTGTGGAAAAACACCTTCAAGATTCTGAAGGAAAAGGATTCCCAACTTAGAATTCTATACACAAACTATCAATCAAATGTGAGGGTGAAATAAAGACGTTTTCATTTACTAAAAGACTCAAAATATTGACTTCTCATGTACCTTTTTCTTAAGAAGCTCCCAGAGAGGCCAACCCCTTCACGACCGGGCCACCACTGTGCTGCCACTGTCCCTTCTCTCCTTCCTC
Source organism: Suricata suricatta (assembly GCF_006229205.1). Lineage (NCBI taxonomy): Eukaryota > Metazoa > Chordata > Mammalia > Carnivora > Herpestidae > Suricata > Suricata suricatta. The sequence goes on from NC_043701.1 coordinate 156,538,438, forward strand.
TGTCTTTGCAGATCCTGCAGGTTCAGTCAATTCGGTAGAATTTTCAGAAACAGACAGTGGACCTATTCACTCAGTTATCATTACCCAGAAGTTTTCTGCCCTTTTTTTTATTCATTGCAATGAGTAAAAGGGTTATTAAGGCAATGGACCCTTTCTCAAAACAAAATCTTATGCAAAAGACAAATATCTAAAACACACCAAAGCAATATTGCACTGGGTGTGGTATGGTTTCTCTCCCTGGCTCTGTTAAAAAAAAGTCACTGCTGCATCAAAAAGAATGAAATCATGCCATTTGCAACATGGATAGAACTAAAGGGTATCATGCTAAGCGAAATCAGTCAGAGAAAGACAAATATCATTTCACTCATATGAGGAATTTAAGACACAAAACAGATGAACATAAGGGAAGGGAAACAGAAATAATACAAAAACAGGGAGGGGGACGAAAACATAAGAGACTCTTAAATATGGAGAACAAACAGGGGGTTGCTGGAGGGCTTGTGGGAAGGGGGAAGGGCTACATGGGTGAGAGGCATTAAGGACTCTACTCCCAAAATCATGGTTGCGCTATATGCTAACTAACTTGGATGTAAATTTTTAAAAATTAATTTAATTTAAAAAAAGAAAAAAGAAAGAAAGTCGCTGCTGCTAATTAATGAAAAAGGAAGGGGCAAATGAGAACAACACCATTTTGTACCCATAAATTAATTAACAAGTCTAGGTTTTGAGTATCAGCGGCTGTTAGCATCACCCCTTACATGCACACACGCAAAATAACAACACAATACTGTGTGCACCCTTTGATGAAAGAACACATCATCCCCTATAGTTGTGAAAGAATCACAACCCCTGTATCCAACTACCAATTTATTGGAAATACAGATGCTGAACTGTATGCAGTCAGCAACATGCAGACTATGGGAGGTCTACTGGTCCAACGCCCCTGGGATCTTCAATAAATAATTAAAAGAGCAGGCAAAAGGGATGGAGGGAGAATCTTTGGATTAAAAGAGATCTTAAAGACATATCAAATAAAACTGGGTAAGTCCACACCCATGTTCATAGCAGCATCATTCCCAATAGCCAAGAGCAAGTATCCATCCACAGATGAATGGATCAACAAAATGTGGTGTCCACACATGTTGGAATATAATTCAGCCTTAAAAAGTAAGGAAATCCAGCCACCTGTTGCAGCAGTGTGGCTGAACATTGCTTGAGGACATTAAGACTAAGTAAATAAGCCAGTCACAGAAAGACAAATAAATACTGTGTGATTTCGCTTATACGAGGTACCTAGAGTGGTCAAATTCATAGAGACAGAAAGTGGAATGGAGGTTACCAGAGGTGGGGGCCAACGGAATGGGGAGTTGTTCAATGGGCCCAGAGTTTCGGTTTGGCAAGATGAAAACCTTCTGGAGACGGATGGTGGTGCAGTACACACAACAGTGCAAACATACCTGACACGACTGAAGTGTACACTCAAAATGGTTAAGATGCTGAATTTTATGCTGTGTATACGTTGATGTGTACAATTAAAAACTGTACATTTTTTACAATTAAAATTTTTTGTTTAATTTTTTTAATGCTTATTTTTGAGAGAGAGACAGAGAGAGAGAGAGACAGAGCATGAGTGGGGGAGGAGAAGAGAGCAACAGAAACACAGAATCTGAAGCAGGATCCAGGCTCTGAGCTGTCAGCACCAAGCCCAATATGGGGCTCAAACCCACGAGTAGAGAGATCATGACCTGAACCAAAGTCGGACACTCAACCAACTGAGCCACCCAGATGCCCCGAAAATTTCTGTTTAACTTTTAAAAGTGAGTAAGACTAAATGGTAGAGATTAAGAAAGAAATCTTGGGGGGAGCGCCTGGGTGTCTCAGTTGGTTAAGCATCCAACTTCGGCTCAGGTCATGGTCTCACAGTTCTTGGGTTCGAGCCCCACGTCAGGCTCTGTGCCAACAGCTAGCTCAGAGCCTGGAGCCTGTCTTCAGATTCTGTATCTCCCTCTCTCTCTGACTCTCCCTTGCTCACGCTGTCTCTCTCTGTCTCTCGAAAATAAAAACATTAAAAAAAAAAAAAGAAAGGAAGAAAGAGCTCTTGGGTGGCAAAGTTACACAGAAACGTGTGGAAATGATTACCATAAAGGTCGGGAATAAGGAGAAGAAAGGAATTATGCCATTTCTTGACCGGAGCACTAATTTACCAGAATGGTCACCTGATAAGAATTCATTATGCTATACGTTCATCTCCTGTTGCTTTCTGTATCTGTTTCAAGTATAATTTAAAAGTAAGGGGGAAAGGCCTGAGAAGAAAGAAAGCTGTTACAAACCTGATCGTCAGCCAACCTATTCCAGTAAAACAACCACCTCGTCTGAACAGAGGAGAATCTGGGAACAAGGCAGCCGGGAACTGGGCCTACCTGGCTCTTCCTTGGTGGCTCTCCCTCGCCAAATACTTCCGCAAAGTCCTGTCTGTACCACGTCTGCTCCCTGCATTGGAACCCCAGGTCCGCGCAAGGCCTGCCTCTACACCTGGGGACGCTCTCCAGAGCTAACACAGCTGAGCTCCGCTGCGGGCCACAGGGAAACGGGACTCGGCAGTGTGACAACCAACCAGGGTCACACCCACGCAAGTGCAGAAAGTAAGACGCCTGTGTTGTCAGCTGTCAAATTTCATTTTCTGGTTCCCAAATTCTCTAATGTGAATTCTGCTAAAAATCTTTGTGCCACCACACTGTGCTGTCACAAGGTCAGGACTGCGACAGCTGTCAGCCTGTGGTGATGTGCATCCCAGCACAGAGTCCCTGATGCTCACAAAACATAGCCCAACCCCCGTGGGCCCAGGAGGGTGCCATGGGGCAATGGTTAAGAATGCAGCTCCTGGGGCACCTGGGTGGCTCAGTCGGTTAAGTGTCCGGCTTCAACTCAGGTCGTGATCTCACGGTTCGTGGGTTCGAGCCCTGCATTGGGCTCTGTGCTGACAGCTAGCTCAGAGCCTGGAGCCTGCTTCAGATTCTGTGTCACCCCCTCTCTCTCTGATTCTTCCCTGCTCGCACTGTCTCTGTCTCTCTAAAATACATTTAAAAACATAAAAAATTTATTTTAAAAAATGCAGCTCTTGTTCAGTCAGCCTGGGTTCAGACCTGGGCTCTGCCACCCGACCTCACACAACAGGTTCCTTAAGATCTCTGGGCCTCTGTGTTCCCATAGGTAAAGTGGGGGTGTGACAGTGTTTATTCTATTGGGTTGTTATAGGGCCTCAATAAGCTAAAATATGAGTCTTGAAAAAGAGAGCCTCGCTCAGGGTCAGTAATCAGTGCTTATCCTATTTTCACTTAAGAACATGGCCCTAGGCTCACAATGGCCAGAAAGGAAAATCAGGGAGGAGGGGAATCCATCGATAACCCACCTTTCCTGCGTCATGGGGATGGGAGAGCTTGAGAAGTCGTGCAGCTTCTGGACCTCTTCCTCCAGCTGCCTGGGCGAGTTCTTACCTCAAACTCAACACAACTGCGAACCCAAGTCAAGAGCTCCCCTACCCCCCTCCTCCAGACTGGTCCTCTTCCAGGGTTTTCTATGTCTCTGAACAGCAGCAGTGTCTATCCGGTTAGAAGAGCTAGAAACCTGAGGGGCACCCTGGATTCTTCCCTCTTCCTCCCCTCCCTGCTGACCCACTGACCCATCGCCATGACACCTGGACTTCACCTCCTCATCACATCACAAAGTCATTGCCCTGTCTCCCTCTCCCTGCCATCCTCTCCCTGGATTGCTGTGGGAATGGCTCTCCCTCTAGACTCGAGCCACATGCCTCTCCTTCTCATCACTAGCATCATTTAAATTAACTTCTTGGGGGCGCCTGGGTGGCTCAGTGGGTTAAGCGCCCAGCTTCGGCTCAGGTCATGATCTCACGTTCATGGGTTTGAGGCCCACGTCAGGCTCTGTGCTGACAGCTCCGAGCCTGAAGCCTGCTTTGGATTCTGTATCTCCTTCTCTCTCTGACCCTCCCCTGCTCACGCTGTCTCTCTCTGTCTCTCAAAAATAAATAAAAAACATTTTTAAAATGTTTAATAAAAAAATTAACTTCTCTGACTGATTAGTATCTGCCTTCCTCACGAGACTATACGCTCCAAGAGGGCAGGGGCCATGCTGGTCTTACTCACCATCATATCTGCAGCTTTTAGCACAATGCCTGGCATATCACAGGTGCTCAGCAAATGTACACAGAATGAGCTAAATACCAGATTTTAAAAGGAGCATGTTTCCTCCATTTCCATGCTGTGGCCCAAGGAAGCCTGCCATCTTTTACAGCCCTTCCCTATAGGAGCACCATCACCGCTCTCCACTCACTCCCCTCCACATCACCTGCCTTGCCTGCCCCTCAGAGCCTCCACACCAAACAGGACGGACCTAGATTGTTTCCTTGCACCTGAGGCGGCCATCGATACCTGGCCCCTCGGGCCCCCTGAGCCAAAATCTCCACTGTAGTCCCCACCGCCATCCCTGTTACGCCAGTGAGTTTGGTTACTTCCCCAAAGGTAGGAGGAAAGACATGGAGCCACAGCCATCTGAAGAACCTTGCTCCATCCCAGAACCTCCTGCTTCCGTTCTACTCTGACGATTAGAGCAGAGGGCTCCCAGAGTCACTTGGACGATGAGTACTTACTGAGCACCACTGGGAGGTGGTTGGGGCACCTCAGTGGACAGTCAACAACCATTCTCCCCTTCCTCCTTGCTGACAAAACCAATTTTGTTCGGTCCTCTAAACCAATCCTGGTGTTGTATTTCTCCTACAGGTGCTGGTTTTACAAGGGGTGTGTGACAATATCAGCGGATGAAACCTGAGGGGACGTCTGCTGGGGAGCTGCTAGGAAAGTTTCCCTCACTCTTCCAGAGGGAGAGAAATAAGAAACGCTACTCCTCAGGCCTAGCCCTGGAGCAGCCATCTCACGACCCTGAGGACAACAGATAGCACTCGAGAATGGCAGGCTGCAAGACAGAAAGAACCCAGATCACCACCCTAGAACTGCCCCTGGTCTTGTGGCACACAGCCCTCACTGTTTAAGCTGGTCTCAGATGAGTCCTCTGACTCCTGCAGAAGCCACCCACGGAGGTGGTGCAGGCAGCTAGTACTTCCTGAGAAATCGCTGGACACCAGGCACTGACCATTCCCCTCTCATTCCGCTCTCAGCATTTCCCACTCCTGCCCGAGAGCTGGAGATGACCGTGCCCATTTTACAGCTGAGGAAGCTGAGACCCAGAGGTAGAGAAGAACTTGCTCTGCCACATACTGAGCGCTGGTGGACTGGAAACCAAAGCCCAGGTCATTGGCTCTCTTTTGGCTACACCAGCAGAAGGAATGGGTTTGATACCATGTTCATCAGAACTCTCCATTATAAGTACAAGGGGTGTGAGGCAGGCCGGCCTGAGCTGAAGAGGTATGTATCCACTCCATTCCCAGCTGCAGACGTAGCAAAGCGATGGCTGTGTCTCTTGCTCATCTTTGCTTCTCTCTGACACCGTGCCTTCAGACCAGCTCCCTACTAGGCTGGAATTGCGGCCACCAGCAGCCTTGGTCTCACATCCCAACAGGAAGGGTCAAAAAGGACAGGGATCTCACTTTTCCCAGTTTGAACTGTATCAGCCATACTTGGGCCCCATGCCCACTTCTTAGCATTGTAAATCTGGATCCTGAGTGCCACCTTTGGGCTCTGCAGCTTGGGCACCCCAACCTCTCTATCCTGAAATGAGAATAACAGAACCAGCTTCATCTGCCCAACTAACACTTGGTGCACACCAACTACGCGGCAGGTGCCACGGTAGGTAAGTAAAGGATGAGACCCAGTCCCTGCCCTCATGGAGTTTACAGTCTGGCAGGAAAGACAGATATTAACTAAATAGACGTGTGAGTGGATATCTCTGTTACACCTCTGATAAGCCTTTTGAAGGAGGAGTACAGAGCACGTTGGGAGAGAACAAAAGGAATCTAGCTCAGATTGAATGAGTAGCGTTAAAAAGCCTGACTCGGGGCGTGGCGTAAGCATTCGGGCTGTGGTAGCTGTTATACAGGTTTTCCCCTGGCATCTTCCCAGTCACCTCACACCCGCAGCGACTTACCTTGAGGAGAAGAGCTAGGTGACCTGGCAGCCCCGCTCTCCAACTTTGCGACCAATTACAAGGCTCCTAAGGGATAGAGAGAAAGTATGACGTACCTGTTGGGACAGCTCAAGTGCGGCAGGTCCCCGGACAGCCTGCTCCTGGTGGCACACATCCAGCTCTCGCCATCCCCGCCTATCCAAGCAGCTGCCCCTTCCTGGCTCCGGCTCAGGCTCCAGGGGCTTCTCAGGCTCCAGGGTCTCCCAGGCTCCTTCCACTGGCTCTGCGTCAAGCCCTAAATGAAGAAGTGCTGGAGAGAGATTTACTGCATAACAAGCCAACTTTCCATTCATGATTGCCAAACTCTGCTGCTGTCCTCACAGCTCCTGGCCGTGGGGACGAGGGCCCTGCCCCTGTCTCTGCCCCCAGGCTCCTGGGCTGTATAATTGTGTCCTGGTGACTGCCTCTGGAGAGACCATTTGCAAAACTCTCTTTGTAATCAAAGGATGGGTCTGTAGAACACAGTCCCCACCAGTCCCCTCTGGGGTTCCATGCCCATCTCCCTTACACAGGCATACTGTTGTCTTTTTTTTTTTCCCCAGGGAAAAAGGGCCAAGAGCCGCCGTGTTAGATTAATTGCCACAAATGCTGACTTCATTCCTATATCCCATCACCATCACCGTGACCCCAGCTCAAGCCAGCAAGACCCTAATCAGGACTGTGATGCCAGCCCATCTTGGGGTCTCCTGGCCCCCAGTTCTCCCTTTACCACTGTGGACACAGCCAGAGGGGCTGCCTGGCACACACACCACTCCTCCGTGTGCTGCTTTCCATGGTTCTCCGGATCTGAACGATCTGAACCAGTGCGCTTCATGCGGCCAGCGAGGCCCCCGTGACCTGGCCCCTCCTAACATCTCCAACTGCGTAGTCTCGGGAAGCCGAGCATCTCATGCAGGCTTTGCCCACATCATACACTTGCTTCATCCAAGACTTTTCTAACACATGCCCTTCTCTTGTATTCATTTGTTCATTAAATAATGAATGCCTACTATGTGCCAGCCTCTGTGGAACAGTGAGTCACACAGACACAGCCCCTGCCCTTGGGGAGCCCATGGTCTCGTATGAGAGGAGGACATCAGTGACAAAGAATCACCAGATTTTATAATGACCAAAAGTAGTGAGAGCTGTAAAGGAACCATGTAGGATTCTGGGAGCCCAAGAAGCCTTCGTGAGACGACACTCAACCTGCCATGAGATGAAGAGAAGGTGCATCTGGGCGAGGGTCTGGGGGTGGGAGAATTCCAGACAAAGGCCTGAGGCCAGAGGGCATCTGCAAGCTCTGGGATCTGAAAGCCTGGGTAGCAGGTAGGCAGAGAATGTGGAGACGGGCTGGAGGAGGAGGTGAGAACCGCCCTGCAGATCAAGTTAGAAGATTGTCCTTGACACAGAGGCCCTGGAGGGGCACTGAGCTACTCAAGGGACTCAAACAGGGCATGAGCTGGACTGGAAGGAGGTCAGAATGATCACAGGGAGGCTGGTGAGACATGATGAGGACTGGACCGACATCACCACAGTTGAAATGCTGGGTCAAAAAGACTTCATTTTTTCTAACTCTGTATTATATACATGGATTTTCTACTGTGTGTGTGTAAGGGGGTCACCATCCCTTGCCCCCTCATGTTGTTCAAGGGTCAACTGTTCCCAGAGGTACCCCCAAATTGCAGATATAGTTCTTCTGCTCCCACTTTGTAGCAGCAACCCAACTTCCCTTTGCTTCAGAGGCACAAGGAGGCCCCATGGCCAGATGGCAGTCTCCATTCAACTCATTGTCGTGTCCCCCAATGGAAGCAAACCTCCATGAGAACTAAGGCCTTCAAACCAGCAAAGCTCAAAGTTTCTGCAGGGAAGTTAGAGGAGTGACTTGCCACAAGGTAACTTAACCAACTTAACTGATCTTAACAGAAGTAAGGTAGAGGACTGAGAAGGTTGATTACTATGGGGGACAGTCACAAATCGAAAGCTTACGGTGCATCCTGTTAAGACAGAACTCAGACTTCCAGGACAACTGGAAGCCTTCAGGAGGCCATCCCACGTTCCATCAGGCCAACTGCTTCTGGGTCATAGGGCATGTGGTAAGCCTCATGAATTCCCAGGAGCACAAATCGGTTGCTGCCCTTACATTGCTCTGAAATGAGGTCCCTGGTCAGAAGCAATATTACACAGAATACCACGGCAGTGAGTGAGGCATTCTGTGAGCACACAGATGGTTGGGCTGGCAGAAGTATTTCAGGAAAGGGTAGCAAATCCTCATCCAGAATAAGTGTCTACTCCAATGATGACCAAAGCGATGCTCCTCATGATGGAAGGGGTCCAATGTAATCAATCTACCACCAGATGGCTGGCCGACTGTTCTCCCCACCTTCAGGAATGGTACGCTTCTAAAGCGTCTGGAGGGCATTTCTTTCCGTCTTTCTCTTACTCACGCAGTAATTTTCTGAGTCTCCCCCCGCCCCACAGGCCCACCCCTATGCTTATCTTATAAATGGCACAACAGGAGCTAGGCTCTTGGCCACGGTGTCAGGCTCAGGGTTTTTATACACAGAGACATGAGAAACAAGATGGCTGTACTGCCACCACGTCTCAAACAGAACGATGGGACGCACAGAGCACTGGACAAGGAGTCAGAGCACCTGACTTCTAGTTCTAGACCAGCCATCAGCACTCCTGTGATGTGAATGGAGGCACAGTGCCTCGCTGGCTTTAGTTTTCTCGTTCCTAAAACAGATGGTACCGTGGCACCTTAGTGGGTGGTCAGATTGGTTCCCTTTGGGTGACAAGGGAGTCAGTTGTTTATGGAGTTTTTTTTTAATGTTTATTTATTTTTGAGAGACAAAGAACAACCAGGGGAAGGGCAGAGAGAAAGAGGGAGACACAGAATCCAAAGCAGGTTCCAGGCCTTGAGCTGTCAGCAGAGCCCAACATGAGGCTCGAACCTCCAAACCGTGAGATCATGACCTGATCCAAAGTTGGATGCTTAACCAACTGAGCCACCCAGGCGCCCCTGTGGAGATATTTTTTAATAATGAACTAGTAGTTGGTCTGCTTTTTATTATGACCATATACCTGCAATTCTAAAAAGTACCAGTGAAAGAATACTCCTCACCAAAAAAAGCCTTTTGTTTGCCTGAGTTCTAGATAATGCTACCATTACTGTTAAATTTTAGTAATATATCTGTAAGCTATAAATAAGCACATTTTTACTACCTATCTTTTGAGAAACATGGCATTTTACATGGTTGTCAACTTGAAACGATCCCAGTTATACAATTGGCCACAAACACACACAGACCCAGCCTCGTGTGTTTATTTATAGGGTTAGTTTATGATGGTTAGCAGTCTTTCAAGCTCACTTCTGACTAAAATTAAAACAAATAAATTAAAGACGGAGATTTAAGCAGGGTCCCCACCCACCCAGCCTCTAAAGGCTGATGCATTAACGCGGTGAAAGGTCACCTGCGCCATCTAACGGTAGAGGTGGTGATTACAGGCACATGTACTTAATACGAAAAAAAGAACATAAAATGAATTGCATGTTGAAATGATATTGGGGGAGTGGGAAACAAACAGGAAATTTAATTAGTCAGCCCCATGACTGACTACCTCACAGGTTTGCCTAGGTAACAATGGGCAAGTCTCTTCACTTCTCACGGCCTCAGTTTCCTCATTCTTAAAACGAACTAATGATACCTACATCGCGGACTACTGTGATAAGGCATATAAAATTCCTGAGACGCAGTGGGTGCTCAGATGTTGGTTTCCTTCCTTTCAGAGCTGATCTAAAGGGGAGAAAAACTAGGGTAGGTAGTCTCCGTAGGCACTGTCAGAGGGTCTGGATTTACTTCCCTCCTCCTACATCATTGCTAAGCTGCGGGTGCCGGGGATGGTATTAGCTTCCCTGCCATCGAAGACACAGCCCCAGCTGCAGCCATCCTGGGGCTCCCACCTGGCACTGTGTGCCCACACCAGCACCAGCCCACTCCAGCCTCTGCCAGGAAAGGCTGAATCTGCCTCTACCTAGGTGTCACCAGCCCCTACACCTGCTCCTCCCCTTCCTGCAGGGAACTGACCCCCTCCAGCCCCGTATTCCACACACGACTGGCCACAAACTCCCCACCCACAGCCATCTCTACACCAGTGGTTCTCAGCGTGGCCTCTGGATTAACAATACTAGCAACCTGTTAGAACTGCAACTTTCTGGACAACTGACTCAGAAACTCCAATGGGTAGAGGGGCGCCCGGGTGGCTCAGTCAGTTAAGTGTCTGACTTCAGCTCAGGTCATGGTCTCACCGCTCCCAAGTTCGAACCCCAAGTGGGGCTCTGTGCTGACAGCTTGGAGCCTGCTTCAGATTATGTGTCTCCCTCTCTCTCTGCCCCTCCCCAACTCTCTCTCAAAAATAAACAAATATTAAAAAAATTTTTTATTTGAACAGTTCATGCAAAGTACCACCTAAAAGTTATTTTGGGGAGCCAATGCCTCCAGAGCAGTCTGGCTCTCTCAGAACACACTCCGCCCACTCTGTCCATCCCCCAGAGCCTCCATGTCCCCTTTGCCTCTCATCTAAACTCCGTACTTTTGTCAGTAATACCTTCCTGGACCATTCCGCACCCCGTCTTCATCAGCCCCACCTACGACCCTGATATCCCTGAGAATTCCCCATGAAACATCACTAATTCAGGAAATATATATGGAATGACTCAACTCTGGGCCCCCACGAGGTCCACCCCTGCTCCACAGCACCCCCCCCCAGTGTTATATACTCTGCCTAAGCACCACCTCCAGGAAGGGTCCCTCGCCTCCCTTTCCCCCATTTTCCAGCTTCTCTCTGCACCCTCTGTCCTCTCAGCCGACTTCCCACCCTTACCACGACCAACGTCGAACACTTCAATAATTAGTACCCAGTTAAAATCAATCCCCTTCATGCCCCTCAAAACACACGCACACATGCGCACAGACTTCTGGGGAAGTATAACACACACAGAGGAAAGGACAAAGACGGTGATGCGCACAGCTCCGTGAATCTTCGCCAACTGAGCACGCCAGCGTCTCAGAACTTCCACGCCCACTTCCAGTCAATTTGCACCCGATGGCCACCCTCAGCCCCGAGTAACCATTGTCCTGTTTTCTAATAGCATGCATTCATTTTGCCCATCTTTATACTTACATAAATGAAATCATACAGTATGTTCTCAGCCTTATTGTTTCATGTAATTGCAAATCCTCTGTTCTCATGCTGTGAGTATTCCACCTTATGAATATTCCATATATTAGTTTCTCATTCTTGCTGTAACAAATTACCACAAATTTAGAGGCTTAAAACAACACTTAACTTATCATCTTATCTTATCTTACAGTTCTGGAGGCCGGAGGCCAGAGCCAGAAATGAGTCTCCTGGGCTAAAATCCTGATATCAGCCAGGGCCTCCCAAGGCTCTCAGGAAGAGTGTTTCCTCACCTTCTCTGGCTCCCAGCAGCCGCCCACATTCCTGGGCTCATGGCCCCTTCCATCTCCAAAGCCAGTAGCGACTGGTGGAGTCTTTCTTATACCACCACCTCTGGTTCTGACTCTTCCGTCCCCCTCCTCCTCCTATCAGGAAATGTGTGATACATTTGGCCCACCTAATAATCCAGGATAATCTCTCTAAGGAAGGTCAGTTGATTGACGCCATAACCCCATTTGCTACCCAATCCCCCTTTGCTACGAACACAGACAGCCTGGTTCTGCCTCCCACGATCCACCACGCAGGTGTCCATTCAACTGCTCTGCTCGTGGGCATCTAGAGAGCTCCAGGCCAAGTCTGTTGATGGGCATATTTCTGTTGGGTATAAACATATCAGGGGGACATCCCAGTTATAGGCTACATGTTCCACTTTAGTAGATGCTGCCAGTTGTTTTCCAAAGTGCTTGAACCAACGTAACACTCCCACTAGCCACGTATGAGTTCAGGTTTTGCTCAATGGTGCAACACTCAGCATTTTCCATGGTTCTTGCTACTCTGCCTTTCTTCGTGTCTGCAGGCTTGGCCATGTTTCACCCTTGACCATTCATTCACTTCCATTTCTGTTCCCAGGATGCAAAACCTTATTGGAGAAAATGGTCATTTTCAGAGCATTTTCTGACCCAAACCTCAAATGTGTGTGGATATTTTGGGACACGTGTGGTCATTCGGCCAAACCCATTACTTACAGAATCTTAGGATGACAGCACTGCAGGGCCACACATGTTCCATTTTCCCACTCAGAGCAATTATGTCCCATGACCATGGTCTCTCAAGTTGCCGTCACTTCTTTTTTTTTTTTTTTAATTATTTCTGAGAGACAGAGAGAGCCATCCCTTTACTTAGACTGGTTCGTGAACCAAAATCCCTTCCCACAGGCTACTTCTCACCATCCTTCATGACCTTGCCCATCAGAAAAGCTTCCCCAAATCTCCCAGTTGGATTCTATGCTGCTCCCCTCGGCTTCCACAGCATTTGGCACTACCTACCGCCTACCACATCATATTAGAACCCACCGTCTCTCCCACTGCACTGTGCCCCTGGGGCCGAGCCAAGACGCTTGCCTGGACATAGCTCTTGCCCTTGTGTCTATCGCTCAGGGTCAGAAAGCTCAAACTCACGTGTGTCCATTAGTCATAGGAGCCACCACTACCAGCACGTTCTATTCCAGGCCGGAATAGAACAGCTTCTCCAGTGGATGATCATCCCATTATTGAACAGATAGATTTACTGAGCGCATCCTGTGTCCCAGGTGCTGTCCTAGTATTACAGAAACAGAAAATAAAGAACAGCTCCTGCCTTCAAGGAAATCTGGTTTCCACAAGCCAGATTCACTCTTTCCCGCCATTGGTCTCAGAAACAGAAACATGTAAACAGGGTCCTTCCACCTCCACATGGGAACAGGTATTTCAAGTCAGCCAGGCTGTGAAAGGAGGCGTAGTCAACACACCAACTGCAAATCGGGCAATGGTATTAGTGACAAAGTAATCTCCAGTGATAGAAATGAGATGGTAGCCTGCGGTAGGCACATGGGGACTGACTGTACAGTGGCATGAGAGAACTCTCTGGAATGATGGAAATTTTCACATCTTAATTGGGGGGGTGGTTACATGGATGTATACATCTTATCCAACTGTATGCTTAGAGTTGCTTTAAAAGGAAAGATGGGGGTGCCTGGGTGGCTCAGATGGTTGAGCGTCCAACTCTTGATTTTGGCTCAGGTCATGATCCCAGGGTCATGAGATCGAGCTCCCCATGGGGCTCTGTGCTAAGCATGGAGTGCTGCTTGAGATTCTCTCTCTCTCGCTCTCTCTCTCTCCCTCCCTCCCTCCGCCCCTCTCCCCAACTCATACTTTCTAAAATAAAAAAATAAATAAAAATTTAAAAATTAAATAAAATACAAAGATGGATTCACTTCTATACACTGGCACGCACTGCCACTCACGGGAGGTATCACCTCAGGCCTAAGCCGCTATTTGTCCATATCTCCATTTCTATCTGTAAAACATCATTTGTGAGCTAGTTCAATGACTTTCAGCCCCTCATTTAAGTAAATTCTTACTGTAAATCAGAGACATGGAGTGAGCTCCCTGGCTGGAGCGGGCATGGGGAATCTGGTGGTGTGATTGCAACCCCTTCCCCTCCTCACAATGGCCCTGAGAGGGCACCATTGTCCCGAAGTCCCAAATAGCTCTGCCGGGCACTGATTCTGTCTCTACAGAGGATTTCCCTGAGACTAAATATATCCCCTTTTCCTCCAGACCAGATGGTTTCTAGACTCCTCTGGAAAGAGGAGGGTTTTGTGCTCCATGGAGTAGGGAAGCAGTGACAAGGAGGACAGTCATGCCTCTCCTCTCAATTCTCCTCCTCTTCCTGGTTCACCGCGCACAATTTCCACAGCAAGTGTTCAAGAAGTGACTACAGTACAAGACCTCTCATTAATGGTCAATTCCAGTTACATTAAAGTACTTAATAAAACCTGGATCACTGGGTCATTAGGTTTCCAGTAAATCCCAGTGGCTTTTCATCAAGGAGAGTCCAAAGGCCCTGGCCCCAGGCCTCTAAACTGAACAGAAACATTAGTGGGTCTTTATGCCCAAAACAGTTGCTCACAAGGAAGAAGGTTACATTTTTAACGTTTTCTTTCCCGCTGGGACCAGCATAACTTGCTCTTCTTTTGCTTTTATCACTAGTTCCCTGCGTTTGGGAAGATGAAGACCCTTAATACCCATGCCTTTCAGTTTCTACACCGTGCAGCTGCATTTTTATCCATATAGAAACTATAAGACACACACACACACACAGACACACACACACACACACACACCTTATTATGAATTAATTAACTTAACAAAGCTCTCGGTGGATCATAACACGGACAAACACTGAGGGGCAGCATGGCCTCTGGGAGAGGCAGACAGTGCTCAGTGCACACCCTGAAGTCCCCTGGGAGCAAACCACAGCAGCCCCCAGGGCTGGACGCGCCCGGGGCTGAGGCACACCGGCACCCATGGCAGGTAGGAGCCAGTCCCGGAGCAGCCAGTGCCTAAACCCTGCACCACTTTTTCTGTGACTTTCCATCCCCTCTCCACAGTGGTCTCCTGACTAAAGGAAAAGAGAACACGTGGCCACAGGTGCCACTAGAGTTGAGGGGTAGGTTCTGGGAGAGAAAGGATAGCCCAGTTTTAGAGCACCACAGGCTCTGGAACATAACAATATAAGACACTTATGTAAATTAATAGTTTCCAGGGGCCATGTTAAGATAAAAAGAAACAAAATTAATTTTTTTAATAGTTTATTGTCAAATTGGTTTCCATACAACACCCAGTGCTCTTCCCCATAAGTGCCCTCCTCCATCATCACCTCCTCTTTTTCCCCCTCCCCCTTCCCCTTCAACCCTCAGTTCATTTTCAGTATTCAATAGTCTCTCAAGTTTTGTGTTCCTCTCTCTCCCCAACTCTCTTTCCCTCTTCCCCTCCCCCTGGTCCTCCATTAGGTTTCCCCTGTTTTCCTGTTAGACCTATGAGTGCGAACATATGGTATCTGTCCTCTGCCTGACTTATTTCACTTAGCATGACACCCTCA
Organism: Suricata suricatta; assembly: GCF_006229205.1. Lineage (NCBI taxonomy): Eukaryota > Metazoa > Chordata > Mammalia > Carnivora > Herpestidae > Suricata > Suricata suricatta. The sequence continues at coordinate 156,553,672 of NC_043701.1, forward strand.
AGGTCCATCCACTTTCCTACAAATGGCCATATTTCATTTTCTCATTGCCGTGTAGTACTCCATTTTGTATATATACCACATCTTCTTGATCCACTCATCAGGTGATGGACATTTAGGCTTTTTCCATGTTTTGGCTATTGTTGACATTGCTGCTATGAACATTGGGGTACATGTGCTCCTATGCATCAGCATTTCTGTATCCCTTGGGTAAATCCCTGGCTGTGCTATTGCTGGGTCATAAGGGAGTTCTATGGATAGTTTTTTGAGGAACCTCCACACTGTTTTCCAGAGCAGCTACACCAGTTTACATTCCCACCAACAGTGTAGGAGGGTGCCCATTTCTCCACACCCTCGCCACCATCTATAGTCTCTTGATT